>NC_067200.1:12755255-13355255 GCF_000699445.3 Schistosoma haematobium
CGTACATACGTACTCTTCGCAACCGACCAGCTGATGCCTACCGTCTGGTCAACATTAACTTATGCAAGGCTAGTGGACACCAAAAAGATATATATGATCGTCAAGCACAAGGACCTAGGTATACAGTTGGAGATCGCGTCTGGTTACGCCGCCCAATGACATCGCTAGGGGGTTGCAGTAAATTCCATCAGCCCTGGCAAGGCCCCTTTGAAATTGTCCTCATCCGATCGCCCACCACGTTTGTATTGCGTAACATACAACGGCCTAAAGACGATGTGATAACGGTGCACTACATCTAGATAAAACCCGATCGGACGACATTTCCCTTCGATGCCCAACTCGCTGATCCACCGCCGGCCACTAGATTTTACGAAGTACCATCTGAAGGAGGGATAGCATACCCGTGCCCAAGATCAGGCACTGAGGACAGTGCCTCATTAGGAGAGGGGGCGATGTAACGGGATTAAAATCATCATGTACAATGTTGTTAATAGATTTTGTTTTCTTTCTATTGCAGGGCAAGCAAGAATAAACGCTTTAGAAGAAGAGCAAGCCCTGCACGCACTAAACTTACAGGACGACTCATAAGACCGTTTTGTAAACTAGTTCTCTTTCTGTACAGAACCCGCGAATTTTAATTTTAAATAAACGTCTATTGGCCTCCATTTCTCGTTCTCTCTGTGGTGTAAAGTGTTCAGTTAAGATTGTGTGTGTTGTGGCTTTAGGTCTTCCCGTCTTCCAGTGACTGCTGATTACACGTGTTACAATACTTTTTGTTGAAGTGATAATTAATAATTGTGAATGGACTGAACGTTGAATTGATTTTCTTGAGTCTCTAACAAATTAATCAAGTTTATCAGATGTGTAAGTATTTTGGAACTGTGGATAGGAAAAGAAAGGAGATGTGGTATTGAAATATCTTTAGAGTTATTAATGTTATCGTGATCATATTACATCATTAGCTGATGTTGTAGAGAATGGAGAAATGAGTTGGAGATAATCGATTTATTGTTGAATACAAAATTGCAGAATATCTTCATAAAATATGAAAATCGCACATTAAATACTTGATTTGCACATTTTCCATCAGTTGTCCCTTATAAATTTCATTGTTCCTTCATTTCTGTTGTTATAAAAATTTTTCTCTGTTTACATGACTGTTCTCTTCAATTCGATCTTGTTAACCTTCTGTTGTAGGGTATTTCACTTCTGGTTGGTATTACATACTACTTATGTCTATCAACATAATTACCATACACCACAATATCAGTTCCTAATGAAAATTACAGCTGTGTATCTAATGAATTCACATTTAAAACAGCATGTAGATTTTATGAAACATTGAAATGAAGTTTATAGAAGTTACATTAAATGTTATCAAGGTGTATAATCGTTTACAACTTATGAGAAATGAATTAATATTACACTCAAGGTTTGTATAATAGATTTACTTCATTTAATTTTAACTGTAAATTCCGTGCATCCCTTATTGTTCTTTTTCTTATCAGTACATAGTGTAATATTCTTTTAAACAAATAATTATTATCGGTATTGGGATTTGTGGGAGATTGTAGTATTTTCAAAGTTGAATTTACGAAACAATCTAAGCTAGACCACCATTGAAAACCTGGAAGCATTGGACAACCGTTCTGTCTCAGTACGGGACTCAACAGGAGTGAACATCTACGATCCTGTACGCAGGACTCGAACCCAAGACATTTGGTCTTACACGTGAATGCTTAACTTCTAGACCACTGAGACCAGCATCCAACATTTTTGCACAAGATCATGGGTTAACTGAAATTAGACTTTAACACAGCTAGTTGCTGGTTCAGTTGTGCACGGGCTAAGCGTTCTCGTGGGATTGTGGATGCACACTGCTGAAGAGTCTAGTACAAGGAAGAAATGGCTGCTCAGTGCTTCTAGGTTTTCAGTGGTAATCTAGCATACATCGAATCGTGAATTTAACTCTGAAAATGATTGTTTTATGATTTCTAATAATATATTGTTTGTTACTAAGTTATTTTTTACCCCTCTACATTAGTTCATCACAGTTCTTTTACAAAAATATTTATCCAATTAGACTGACTTGATAAATCACTTTAATGTTTAATGTTACTATTAAAATTCATTTGTAAATAGTCTCAATCACGCTAGATTAATCTTAGTTACATTTTAATTATTAGTATTTATTACGTTTTTAATCAGTTATAAGGCGTAAAATCTGAGTATAATTGTATAAGTAAATTGAGGAACCTTTGTTTCAAAACAAAACAAAAGTTGATTAATATCAGAAAGGGTGTTTGTGGATATTATAGTGATTTTAATAGTTAAGATGATGAGTCAATTGAAACTAGACCATCATGGAAAACCTGGAAGTACTGACCGGCAATGGTAGATGTGTCGCTTAATCTCGTGGATTAGTTTAAGTTAGAGGTTAAGCGCTCGAACGCGAAGTCGATAGGTCCTGAGTTCGAATCTTGCTAGGTGGGATCATAGGTGCGCACTACTGCCTCACAAAATAGGACGAAACGGCCGTCCAGTGCCTCCAGGTTTTCCATGATGATCTAGCTTCAATTGACTCATGATCTCAACTATTAAAAGTGGATCAGTTATATTTTTATTTTTCTGTTTCTAAGTGGACCAATAATAACTGACACACTAACTCAATTGTTGTTGTTGCTTATCCTGAAGATTTACTGAAATACTTTTTTCAATCATGTCCAACGATAGCAGAGAGGTTAAATGAAGAACAATGAAGTCGAAGGCAGTGACGTGCTTCTTTATCACGGAGGAATAAAGTCAAAAAAAATTTTGACTCTAAAAATAGTAACCTAATCATGTCCCATTAATTATCAGTGTAAGCAGTACCATCTGAAGAGTATGGCGTTAATGCATCCCACACTACTGATGAGAAAATAGTTTGTGACCAGACTTAAAGGGCTGTTCCTTGGGTTGCTTAGTCACGATCCATTCAACACTAATCCAGTTTCTTTTGTTTAATCATCCATATACGAGTTTGAGCTGCCACAGAATGATAGTTACTCGTACATTCCAAATTGTATTTAAGCCCCACTTACTCACAATTAAATCATTTTATCTGTTGCTAGATTTTAATTTTATCCTTTCTACCAACCCTTCTGTTCCAACTAGGGATAGAAAGAAACACCTGACCAGTGCTTCTACATGGTTTCAGTGTCCCTCCAGTTGACGGCCGGTTCATAAAAGAAGAATATTGCCCATTAAGTCTTTGCTGAGTTCCAATTTTTCCACTCAAGTCTAGATGATTAAGATATTATGTTTTTCAAAACATTTATTTCTTTGAAGTATTGTCGAATACAATAAGAACATGAGGAGATCTTCGTAGATTAAAATGAATTCATCATTGTTTTTTCACTTACAAATTATTTAAATCTACAAGAGTAATAATGAAATTCGAAGTAAAAGTATGATATAGTTTATTTACAGTAATTCTTAAACGAAAGTTCAAAATGAGACAATGAATCAGACGACACAGACATAGAAAAATAGAAGACATTATGCAATTGTAGTTATGATTTTTTGCATAGTCACAAAACAAAAACCCAGTCTTTTACATTAAGGCAGATAGGACTGTATTGAACGAGTACTCAGGTAGGGACAACTGGTCACATCTAATGACAAAATTACACATATGAGAACCATACACTGAATACTTCATTTGTCCTTCACATTTTGTATGATTATTTCAATCTTCCTTTGTATTTTCCCTTCTATTCTCTTCAACTCGATCTTCTTAGCCTTCTGTTACCAGGTTTTCCACTTTTAATTGATGTTACATAATATTTATGTCTGTTTACAAAAATATCATACATTACAGGACTACAAACAGTAATACAGATTATACAAACTAAGTGATTATATAATTGAGCAACATCGGAATAAAATTATTTCAGTTATATTGATAGAAAATGAGGACAGATTTAGTATTGAAATGGCTATTTGAAAAAGCAGGAAAATTAGGTTTACCATAACTTCCTTGTTTATAAAATAGATTAGATCTGAAATGCTTAGTAGGAATAAAATTTAATATAGAGAGTTAAATCCCACGTTGATAGTCTGGTCATACTTTTGTACCATGTGAGCCTGAATACCTACTGGTCTTGTCGTAAGGAAAATCGACCTTTATCTCTGAAGACTCTGAGAATGAGTTAATTGAAGAGATGTTGATGATAAATAAATACTTAAGCACTTAAATCTCAGTTTATATGAAAATAGAAAATGTAATATTTGTCAAAATAAGACATTCTAGTTCAGAATTGGAACACGAACATCATACGTTAATGTAGGAGTGGAATAAATTATTACCGCAGGTCATGTAAAAGTTCGAGATTAGTGAAATATAGAGAAAACATGTGAATTAATTGTAAGAAATTAAAGCTTAACAGCTAAGTGGACTAGTGTTCCAAAAATGCCTTCTAGAGTTTCTCATTCAATCTTCTTCCTCTCTCCACAACATATCTACTATTCATTAAATACCAACTGTATGTTATTGTGATTACAGGTAAATATTTTGAAAGAACAATTTGAAAATACTCGTATGGAAACTTTGATTTCAATCATTTCTGTATAGGAATCCTTCCATTTGGCCAAACTCGAGAGCGACGTATAATTCTTTTCAAAGATTCGTATAAATTTTTGAATGGGTGTATTTGTAACTATATTTCTCTGGCAAAAATATAAACTAATTAGTCATATATGTAGGAGTTTGAGTTTTCCTGTTGCTAATATTATGAACTACATCTTATCACTTCTTACTGATATATGTACTTTTTTAGCAGATCACCTAAATAGAGCCTTTAGTTACTAGTTTATTGTGAATTCTTGTTGCTTAAGTTTTCTGTTTTTAATGTTTAGGGATAAATTAATCCGTTCCCATTAGTAAGTAGACTCATTTGAATAGATTCCACGAGTAATGCCCAAGGTATCTGTTTCACTCTATGATTTTGAGATGGTGAAGAAGATTTGTAGCTCAGGAGGATGATTTTGGTGGAGTTTTGTTCTCTGAGCTGGATGGTTTGGTCGTGGAGCTTTCATCGTTCTTCTGAACGACATAATCAGCACAAACTTCAGATAGAAGTTTCACTCTATATAATATTTGTTGGGTAGATTCACTTATTATCAGCCTTATACATCAACATTTATAAAGTTCAGAAAAGAAAAATAAGTGACAAATCATAGATTTGATCATCTACGGGTTCGTGGATATGCACTATTGAGTTGTATCATATTAGAATATAATGAATATTTAACACTTCTCGGTTTTTAGTGGTTATTTAATTAAAAGGGGTCTGTGATATGAACTATAAGCCACATTAAAGTAGTCAAGTAGGTAGATCCCTGATATTTGGAGAAATGGTCGGTTAGTTTGGGTTTCATTAGGAAGAACAATAATCTTTCATGATTCATATCTGTCAATGTTCAAAGACAGAAATTTGTGTATTTAACTTGTTACATAAAAGATTTGTAAATAATATGATCATTGTTGGAGAAAGGAAAATAATACAACGAAGAAGAACACTCAATTTTTATCAATGAATTTCAGTACAAACATCAGAAATAAATTGTGTCTGTATCCTAAGCTTGACTAGAATAAATGGATCATATCTAACAGTAGAGTTTCAAATCACTTCAGATTCTTCAGATGAATGTACTTTTATATCCTTGTCAATATTTACAATGACATTCCAAACCAATATCAAAATTCATTCCTAAACATTAACACAAAGATAATATGAACACTTACTATGGATTAAGTATTCTATAATTTATAAAAAAATTTGAAAAAATGCACCATTGGATCATATTTATTTCGTATAACTAAGTGTCACGTTTATTCTTGTGAAATATTTTTTGAAGAATATTATTTACTACTATCAAACTCCTAACGTGAATTTACTTACAACAGTTGAGATCATCAGTCAGTTGAAGCTAGACCACCGTGGACAACCTGGAAGCACTGGACGGCCGTTTCGTCTTATTGTGGGACTCCTCAGCAGTGCGCATTCACGACTACGTCTCGCGGGATTCGAACTCAGGATCTATCAGTCAAGCTCCAGGCGCTTAACCAACTAGACCACTAAGCCGGCATCCAACGGTGTTAATATCTAACTTCAACTAATCCACGAAATGGCGCCACCGTCCACTATTGTCATCAGTGAGTAACTATCTCACAACTGACTCGGTTGAACTCCACTGGTCACTGCTTCTCTCTAGAACTCCAGGATATATACCTTGAAGCCAGTCACTAATGAGCATATGTTGATTAGTATCAGAAAGGGTTTTGTGGAGATTATAGTAATTTCAACAGTTGAGATCATGAGTCAATAATAATTTACTTTCAGCGTTTTTGTCTTATTTTGAGTAGGCAGAAGAAGATAGAACTGGCAGAAATAAAGTTTATTCATACATACATAGATACATACATACATACATACATATTCATAAATGCATTTAAACAGCTACAACACCGAGGATACTTTAGAAGCATAATTGTTCCCAGTCTTTGAATTATCAATTAAGACATTCGAACTACAAGGAAAAAATCCAATAAAATACATTGAAAACTATAACAAAACCCATGTAGACAACTAACGTTCTTGCAATAAATAAGGAGCTCACTGATGACGTTGTCCAAGATGACGAAGAAAGATCTATACTATAAGCTACTTAACACAAATAACTGAATCAATTAGAAATTGTTTTTTCTAAAAGATTTCATTCTTCCTAAGTGATTGTATCAAATTTGTTTGTATTTCCATAGATGCATTTGTCTTTTATTTTGTTCATCGTAAGTTTTGATATTAATTCATGATATTCATTGTTCCTATAATTCATACTATGATTGTTTAGATTCTTATATTGTATTTCACCATAATTGTAAGTGACTATGCCTGTAGTGGATGCTACTCACAAGGATGTTTATAAGTGATGAGTAGAGGAACATGGCGTTGAAGTTGTAATAATTGTCAGACAGAGTAAAGAGTTTCGGTGAATCAAAAGCACGGAGCTAGGCAAAACACTTTGAGACCAGATAAGAAGACAGTTCAGATGGCAGAACACACCGAAAAATGTAAATGGATGATTCAAGGATATGTATATACATCAAGTTAATAGTGTGTAACTTCTGGTAATAAATATACACTTCTCCTACCTTTTGTCATATTTTACATGCCTACTTAATGTACCCCATTGCTTCCATATTTTCTTTATCCAATACAATATAGTATTGGCATCAATCTTAGTTTTGTTTACTACTCCATCTTATATTCTCTTATGTTTATTATCATGAGTTTTGTAATCATTTAAAACATTAAAATCAACTGTACTAACTAAACTATTTTACTGGTTCAAATCGTGAGTCAATTTAGGCTAGACTAACATGGAAAACCTGGAAGCACTGGACGGCCGTTTCGTCCTAGTACGGGACTCCTCATCAGTGTGCATCCATAATCTCACGCCAGGCGCTTAGCCAACTAGACCACTGGGCTGGATGCGCAGTGCTGAGGAGTCCCATACTAGTACGAAACGGCCGTCCAGTGCTTCCAGGTTTTCCATGGTGGTCTAGCTTCAGTTGACTCACGATTTCAACCAGTGAAATTTCTAAAAATCTGCACAAAACCCACTCTGATAATAAACTATTTTAAATATTTAGTTCTAATTATGGCGTTGATTTGCAGCGTTACATGTTTATAGCAGATGTAAAGCTTCGAAATAGAACGATGAATTCATTCGAATTCGTCTAATGCCTGTTGTTTTCATTTGTTTCAATTTATAAAAGGATCAAGTTATATTATCTAAGTTGTGTTATCATTATTATTATTGACATCACTGTTATCGCTTCAATTGCTTTGAGTATCCTCGTCTTAAGCTCCTCTTAATTTGTTGATGTGAAATAAGGCAAGTTCACTGAGTCGGAATCCAGTGGTTTCTATTTCAATGTGAACATCAACACTGGGATATAGCAGGTACATCAAGATGACAAGTTCCAACTAGAATGAAATGTCCTCATGGATTCAACAGTTAGCCTTCTATTCAACTTAACTGAAAAGCTTTAAAAATAGTGAGATTCGTGTATGTGATTTGTTGGCCACTTATTTAAATCTTCTGATACCAGTGTATCTGAAAGCTTTGAGTCTACAATTAGGTTGCATATGTGATCATTATCTGATCAGGGGCTAGCTAAATTCAAATAAACGTCGGTCAAAATTACACACGCAGACAAACGTGCAGTATATTTTTTTAAAGATTTCCTTCCTTCAAAAATAAGTTATGAGAATCTCATAATGTAATAAATTTCAGAAATCTTAACAATAAACCTAATGATGGTGTTGAAGTGAACGAGAACACAAAAATGGAGGACAACCAAATGTGTATTAATATAACATTACAGAATCTCTTAGTAAAATTTGAGAACCAAACAGTAAATTGTTCACTTGCAAAGTGTCAATCAACTGCTTCAGACTTGATTGTTCATTCATTTCCATACCCATCAGTGAATTTGTTCTCGTTCTCTTCTCTTCTATCTTTTGAACTTTCTACCTCCAAGCATTTCACTTTCGACTGGCGATACCAGTTAATTATATCTGTCAACATCAGTAGAACACATCACAGTGGGCATTCTAGTAAAGTTATATTACTACAATGAATAAATTTCAAAACAGTAACTTAGTTGTTAAACATAAAATTTCAAAGGGTTGACTTCCTGTATACAAATTTAAT
Organism: Schistosoma haematobium; assembly: GCF_000699445.3. Classification (NCBI taxonomy): domain Eukaryota; kingdom Metazoa; phylum Platyhelminthes; class Trematoda; order Strigeidida; family Schistosomatidae; genus Schistosoma; species Schistosoma haematobium. The sequence goes on from NC_067200.1 coordinate 12,764,016, forward strand.
GGGTGGTTTTTTTGTGAAATAAATTTGCTCTATAATTTAGACATGATCATAAGTTAAGTAATAACATTACACTACTGTTACCGGATGTCATGTGTTTGATTTCATCATAAAGGTTTACTTCTTTAGAGAAATATGAATGAAAATTCAGTGATTCTCAGTTTATAATGGCAAGTTCATAAATAATAAAAACCATCTTTATCAAGATCCTAAACCTTTACTATTCCCCTGTCTTACGTTTTGAAGAAAGTCTGAACAAATTTAATAATGTTACAATAACTTCACAGTTAATTGGTATGTTTAGCAGAATCAGATAAATCACAAGGCTTGAATAACTCACTAGTAACACCTGACATTGCGAATCTGGGCGATTTCAGTTTGATTCACACAACAGGTATCAATCCCCTAATAACTAGAGACATAACCTTTTGAAGAGTTTTAAATTCAACATGAATCAGGTATAGTGTTTACTGAAGACTATCTCAAACCATCTAACATTAAAAACCAGCGCAAGCAATGCCGAATCACTTAGACGAATGGCTACATTGAGACGTGATCGTTAGGATCAGATCAACAATAAAAAATCCTAACAAACGTGACGCTACTCATCACTTAGTGACTATTCAGTGTAGAATTCAAAGCCATATGTTGACTGAGGTTTAAATATCATGAATTGTAGTGATTAATCGGGATATACACTTAAAAGATGTTTTTCATTGCATATCGTCATTTGTGTAAACCCATACATAACCATAAATTAAAGGCAATATTGGTTAACTTTTAAACTGGAACTTCTCTTTATTCCTTCACTTCTTATAATACTAGTTTTGATCATATGTTCAAAACAGATATAATCCCTGAATACATTCTCTGCCCATAAAATCATCAGGAAAGAATAATTACCTCCTATTTGACTGCTCATAACGTGGCAAATATCTTCTTCTGTTCATTGATCATCATTTCTATCTATTTTTTTTATTTGCTTATGGTAACGAAAATCTTTTTGTTTTGTAGTGGGTAATGGGTGAATGTGAAGGGGGGTATGTTTAATCTTCTGTTGATTATATTTACAAGCATAATTTGTTACACACCACATATGGCCATGTGTTTGTATTCTGAAATCAAGAATAATAATAATTACAATACTCCAAATGCCTAAACTTCAAAGCTTTATCTTACCGACTGACAAATAGTAATTACTGTATTCTTGTTGAGCTATTTATCTTCGTTACAGCTTTTATTTATTTACTTCCTTAATTTAATAGATATGTCTCTTAATACATACTACTTATTAGTACGATCAATAAGTAGTAATGAAAATAGTATAGTTGTGTAATAAGTCAGCTTATTAACTTATTATAAATATGAATACATTATAAATTTATTACAAAATTTATAACATACCGTTTTCTGTAGCAGTATGGCTAGAGAGTTGTATTATCGTATGTAGAATCAAAATGATGAACTTTCTAGATTAACCTGTTTATTCATTTGTTGGTTATAGATTGAATGTATTATGCAGTTAGATTCAGTTGAAAATGAGATCTTCTCAACTTACGTTTCATGTTAATTGTCACTTGTCATCATTAAGTAAGTGCAAGTTTGAAAGAACTGATACTCCCACTGTCACTCGAACATAAATCGATCGATTTCGTTAACTGAAATGTTACCACTGAAGTATTTGATCAACGACTGACCTCATGTAAGACTATACAAACCTGATTTTGATCTCTACTCAATGATTAACCAATGTATAAATGAACTAAGAAAGTTATGGGCGGCCAGACCAAAATATGTCAGGAATCCATGAAATTACTGACAAGTGGACTGAGCTATGTTGGTAGGTGTAGACTATCTGGTTGAGATCCGTGAGACGACAGAACCTTGAGTGACATGGCTCAAAATCGTTTGCAATGGTGCAGGTGCATCCATTCTTTGTGTTCTCCCAAATTCTAATCTTCTGAATTCTTAATGTCCCTTTTTTTCTCTTTTCAAATGTGTTTCACTGGAATATAGTTCTTGAATAACTGGTTATACCTCTACCACCATGGGATTTGAATCGACAATTGTATTTGTGTGCTAATGTAGTGTGGCAAAAAGAACTGATGTACGTACGTACGAAGTTCTAAGTTGTTGCTGACTGAGTGTATAGATGAACGTTCATTCAGTATTATAGACGATTTCACTATCTACCCATTTGATTTCAAAAGTCAGAGCAAGGCAGCGTCATTTTAGAAAGGTGTCACTTAATAACCAGTAAGTAAAACAGTATTTTATAAATTAAGACTAAGATAGGAAGGAAACATTGTTTTAAATGAAACGTCCAGAATTTAAATCGAATAATGAACTCTTTAAAAGTGGCTGATAGAAACTACATGGTTCAGGAAAGTACAAAAATAGGGGCCACATGTAAATAGTTACGTTATTGTAACTGATAATTAAGGTATTTTTATTGTATAAAGTGATGTCAACAAGAGCTTAATAATTCAGTTCACTGAAAGCACCGAAAACGAAAGACATAACGTTATAATTTTTGTACCTAAATATGAAAGAGGAAATTTCTTTGGTCATTAATAAGGTGAAAACTGTTGTTTGTTAAGTGAACATATCAGTGTTGACCTATTCGAAACACTTACAGATACCTTGTATAATTGATGATTCTATGTGCTTTTGAGTGGACTGATAAATAGTCCAATTAATAATGACGTTCAAATCACTGACTTATGAATTTTATGCAAAGTATACTTGGTTGGAATAATAGGTTACTAGTATTAAATCTATATACCTTCAAAGAGTTGCTCGTATATGCTGAGGTTAGATGTCAGGTACCAGGTAAGAGTGGTAAATCATTTGGTGAATGGATATTCATCATCTGAGATGTATTATGTTATTAAGTATGGTGTTGGTGTAACATTAGTAGAAAGGTAAAGGGGTCAAACTAAGATTTGGTTCCAGACCATTAGGTCACTGATTGGTCGACTGAAAAGTGTAGGGTACTTAGTCAGAGTCGTCGAGATTATCTTAAGCTGTTTTGGGATGCGCAAGATAGTATATCTCAGAATCGGCTAAATGCATTTATAATTGCGTTACCCTAGATTCTGAGATCTCAAATTATCATACAGTTCTTATTTTCGACCTTGTCTTTATTCTCGAATCATTTGTCTATATCCAACATTTTTTGCTACCATTAATACCAGGACTCTGGAAACATGACAGGAATATAAGCAAAGATGGATAGTGGCTATCAGTGAAATCCAGGGTGAGCGTTTCGTCCCGTTTGAAACTCATCAGCTGGATGTGCCCGGTATCCCAGAGTTGATTATTCATTCCAAGACTGGAACTCAGCTGCGTTCGCTTCAAACGCCATCGCCTTATCCACTTAGCTACAGAGTCCTGGTAGCTACCTGCTTATGCAATGAGGTGAAGTTTAAATTCACTTGGTATTATTTATTTACAAATAGGACTAAATGCCCATCCTGAATTCCACTTCTAGCCACCATCCATGTTTGCATATCATGCTTGTGACTTAAAGCAATATAGAGGCGTTACGCACAGTATGCACATATGCCAATGAGAGACTGATGATTTGCAATCCTAAACATCAATGCGAAGATTCAAGTAAACAATACCAAATGAATTATGACACGTATATATTTACAAAATTGGTAACTAATCAGTCAGCATATGACACACAACACATAGTTACGAATAACTTCCCAGAAGTTATAAGTGAAAGAATGTATTTCTAAATTCTCAGCGAAAGAATTTGAAGTAAATCCAACGTTTCACCTGGCAATCTGGTCCAAGTTTTTTTCAAGGAAATATAATCAAACATCAAAATTACCAAATATAAAAACACACATTCTTCTTCTTTAATGTCTTACACTAACTCAACGCCCAAATACTGTGAAACTGTTCGATCAAATTTAAACGAAAGTTCTTATTGAAGAATGATTGGACGAAATAGTTTCAATCTTTTCTTAGTTTATGAAGACTTTTACCAGGATTACTTAAAAATAACCAACATCAATTTTATAGGATTGTAATGATTAATTATTAGTATTTGCAAAAATACAACTTAAGTAAAACAATAGGTTAATGTATCTCAACTGAAGGCAAATCAGCTACTTGTTAATAGATATTAGTAGTATCTTTACAATGCCTTTATTTATAATTTTCATATACTAGTTTTCTACACCATTAGTAATAGTCTATCTATAGAGAGTAATAAGATCACCTAAATGTGTTCAGTTTTTTTTCTCAGGAATAACAAATCATGATTGAAGTTTTGATGATAAAAATATCGTTACTCGGTTTTACTTCATCAATTACAAACCTTTTATTATATTAATTTTGGTAAATACAAAAATATAACCTACAAAATCCATTTATGGGGCTCTTTATTTTGTCGTCATTTAGATCGGACGATGTTTGTTGACGGGCTCTCCATTTTAGTGGCTTGAGTTCTGAATCCAAGTAGATCGTATGAATGATCGTTGTCGAAATACATATGTCGCCTATCCTCGTATAAATCACGTTAGTCAATAACGGAATTAAATAAGTCAAATAACGAGAATGGACTTGTGAATACGTATATTTTGTATATGATGTGAATGGTGGGTAAGCTAACTCCCTTTAATCAAGCGTTAATCAGTATTTATAGTCACACAAAAGTAAGTTACAGACATGTGATGAATATAGGATAAGAAATGTACGCACACATATACGCTCATATAAAAACAGTGAAGATTGATAAACAAATAATTAGTAGTAGCATTCCATGTACCTAAATAAATGGTTGCTCTGGTTGTCAGAAGGGGCATCGGCCTCGCGAATTCCGAAGGAACTCGGCTTTCATCATGAGGCGTCGTAACTCTTCTAAATGAAAACCTTCTGACTCTCAGGGCAGAGTTGAAAAGATTTGAATAGTTTTTTCTGGTTAGCGTTTTTTTAGCGAATTAGTTTTCTATGGGATGGGGTCACTAGCCCCATACCCAAGCCTCCTCCTTTATCCAAGCTTGGGACTGGCAGTAGCCTCCAGAGGGACTCCAGGTGGAGTTAAGCAAATAATTAACAAGGTCAAAATATGACTCAAGTAGAATGAATAGATTGGCCTGTCCGAAAGCTAGAATAAGATATATGGGCTTAACGTAATAACTGACTACACATTCATCAATGTATATGTATTTCAGTGTGTGTGTGTATGTATGTATGTGTATGTGTGAGTGTTTACTTGTTTGTTTGTTTGTTTCTCTAAAGAATATGACTGTCTGCTAAATTGTTTATTCAAACAATCAAGACGACAAACTGTCAAACTATTCATGATCAACATTCAATATTCTATAGTCAATTTGGAAATTCTTTTAAAATATTTATGATATAATATAATGAAATGTATTTAGTTTTTAATATTTTATTATTATTTGAATAACCATAGTTATAGTAACCATGCTAAACATTGAATAAGGGAAAATGAACATGGAGACAAAAGATGACAATTTGATCATGAAAATATAATTTAAAATTTAAATCAAATTTTGAAAATGAAATATTTATGGAAGTAGATTTTGTCATTTAGAAAGGAAAAAAAGAAACGTTTCTAGAATCTTCTCTTAAAAATAATATTCATACTATATGTGAATAATATGGGAAAACTAGAAGAATTCAATGTTGAAGATGGCACAGGTATTTAGTGTTTGACAACGCTTTTACCAGCAACGCCTTCTAATATAATTCGTACCCACCAAGAGAAATCAAAAGACAGAGCCGAGGAGATCGGAATAGTGTATTTGGCGATTACCAATATATCGGAATTCTCTGATCTAATCTGGCTAGCGATTGCGGTAGATGTTGAGCACAGCGTTACCACACGTGATCTGGTGCGGATGCATGACCGAGCGCCTTCAGCTAGATGAGTCCACTAAAACATATGCTCAGCATCCAATGTCGAAAACCTACAGAGATATTTATTTTGGGGATTTATTTACCACTACAATGTAAACTTATCATTTAGATCATAGTTTAAATTGAAAATCCATTACTATTTTATTAACAGTATAGAGATGTAAAGTTTGTTGATTTTTGATTGAGATCATGAATTGATCAATATTAGACCATTATTGGGAATCTGGTATCATTGGACTGCCGATTCATTCTGATGTGGGATTATTCACTTGTGTTCATCCACGATATCTCATATAGGATTCAAACTTAGAAAGAAATGGTTATCTAGTGCTTTCAGGTTTTCAGTAGTGGTCTAACATTAATTGATTCATGAGCTCAATTAAAACTCAACAATCTCCACAACTCTAAATTGATAATTAATATGTGTCGCCGAATACGGCCGAGAGTGGGGGAGAGTCCGCTCTTCCTCTCGAAATGCTCTAACATGGACACGCGTATATAGCATCTGCCAGGGAAGTCCTACTCACTGCCCTCTCATGGCAGGGTTGTTGTTTACGAAATTGAGAGGACGAAAAGCGAACGTCCGGCACTTTAACTGGGTTAGTGGACATGAATAGTCCACCTGGAGGAGCTGGAAAACCCTGATTCCAAACTAATGGTTCACATGGGCTCTAGTATCCTGAGGGAACAAATGGCGTATAAACTAATTGTTGGTCACCGGCTTCCATGGAACTGCATCTCCTTACGATGCTCCACTGCCTTGTGGATCAGACCTTCAGGTCGAAGGCTGCGGGTGGAGCCCCCTAAGAAAACCACCTGGTTTGGGCACCCGGGTAGTATCACATCCCTTACACATATCAAATGAGATCTGTGTGGCGCATATGTAGTTGGTGCCTCCTTGTACCAATATCTATGTGTTAAAATGAAAAAATCACTAGTCACTAGCTTCAAGAGGTACTTCTCAGAGTTCTAGTGAGAAGCCTTGACTATTGCAGACCAACCATGTCAGTTGTGAGGCAATTACCTGCCTAAAACGATAGAAGATGGTCATGCTATATCATGGATTGGTTGAAGTCAGAGATTAACACCGTCGGATATCGACACAGTGGTCTAGAGGTTAAGCGTTAACATGCGAAACCGAAGGTCTTGTGTTCGAATCGTACGCACGGGGTCGTAGATACACAATGCTGAAGAGTCCAATACATAAGCATACAAAACAGCCGTCCAATGCTTCCAGGTTTTCAGTGTTGATCTAGCTTAGATCAACTCATGAATCCAACTGAGAACATTTCATACTTATCAATATTCAAAAATTGTTGATTTATGTTGTGTTTAAATGTAAACTATTTGAAATTCTTCTTTTCAAATAACACCTTCATTACTAAATTAATTCATCTTAAATACTTTTTGTTTATCGTTTACTCTTCTACTCTACTTAAAAAACAAAACTGATTTACATTAAATTCAGGAACACAAACGAAATCATATTCATTTTTATGATGTAACGAATCTAGCATAATAAAATAAATTATCCCTCAATTTTTTTTCTTAAAAACAAAACAAAACAACATTCATTTTAGGCAAAGATGGATAGTGACTAGCAGTGGAATCCAGTTTGACGCGCGTTTCGCCCTATTTGAGACTCGTCAGCTGGATCTGCCTACATTTCAAAATTGATGTTCACTCTGGAACTCGGTATTTAAATGGACAACGCAATGGCATTTGAGGAGAACGGTACTGGGTTTGAGTCCCACAGTGAACATCCACTCTGAGATCAGGTACATCAAGCTGACGAATCCCAAATAGGACGAAACGCGCGTTGAACTGGATTCCATTGTTAGCCACCATCAATTTTTGCATTAAAAGCTCGTGACTTAAGGCTATATCGAGGTAGTCCACACAGGATGCACATATACCAACATGAGACTGATCAATTGCAGTCCTAAATAACAAGGGGGAGAGACAAGTAAACAACATCAAGTGAATTAAATAAAATATTTCACATCCACCCCTCTGATATGTAATCCTTAGTTCAGCATCTCAATTAATTCAAAGGTCCCTAGTACTTCTTTTCAATGAATAAAAGAAAATAATTTCAAACATTTTATTTACTGATTTCATCATAATTTGTTTTTAAATAGAGTTAAATTAAAATTCGGATTACAGCAACAACAACAAAAAAGAAAAGAGAACAAGAAAAGAGAAATACCTATGAAAGGAATATTTTAGAAAGAATCTAGCAACAACAAAAAATCGAATAACCATTCGTCATTTTCATCACTTACCTACTATCATTATTCTCTCAATATATGAATCGTTTAAACATTATCACTGTTATTTCCATGATGATTTCATCAAATGATCAAGTGTTGTTTAAGATAGTGAATGAAGGAAATTAGGGAAAGAAAACAACAATAACGATAATGACAAAGAAGGAGGAATGTATCCGAATATGTTTTTTTATTTTTTTAAAAGTTAAATTTCATTGAATGTTTCATTATCATTGTGTTTCGTTGTTGAGATTACCATAAATAGAATGGATCTTGAATTAGATCAATATATTCTATAATCCAAGAAATTCACGATCTTCTGGGCATACAATATAAGGTTCCTATAAATGAGATAAAAGTATAATTTAATAACATGATTCCTCTCTTTTTGTTGTCGTTGTGGTTGTTGAAACAAACGAAATGATTATCTTCTATGTACAATATAATTTATAAGATATCAACACTGAACTTATTATGTAGTCAATGTTTCCTTAAAGAATTTAAAAGGCAAACCACATGATTGAATTAATGATTATGACAAACGTTTGATTTCTGCTTAAATGAAATCCTATTAATCACTATGTCACTCAACTACTTTAATGATTCATCCGGAGACCATAGTAAGAAAATAATGTAGATGTAATGGACGAAAACACAATTGGAGACGACCACATGTAATTAAACACAAAGTAACAGAGTTATTTGGTAAAATGTGAATACCATACATATAGTACTTTATTTAAAAAATGTTCGTCAATTGCCTCAGACATTGTCGTTCCCTCATTTCCATACGAATCACTTTCTGTTCTTGTTCTCGTCTATTGGATCCAATTTCGATTGCTGTTACATACTATTTAGATCCGTCAATATAAGTAGTACATACCTTATAGACTCGAAAAACATGTGGTATATAGTACAGATTTTGAACGAGTCAATCATATATTAGGATGGTTCAATTAAATAAAAATAATGGAACAATGCAAGAGCAAGTGTATAATATAGATAGAATAATACATTTTCCACTGGGATTAAAATAGAACTGAGATTACCATAACTGGTTCTATGTGAAAAGAGTTTTTGCTTTTCAATTCATTTTATTTTACACACATATCTCGGAGTAAGTCGATTATATAACTCTTTTTGATTGTATACGTGGATATAGAAGATTGTGATTGTTTCCCTCTTGTGTTTATCTGAAACTGCGATGATTAATGGTATTCAAGTAATTTTTGTAATGTCTCAGAAGTTCAGTTGAATTATTAATGCTCGTATCCACGTACATAATTTGACCGATACAGAAAATTCGATGTTTATGGAAATCTTTAACCAGTTTAAGTAAGACAAACACTAAAAACTCTGAAGTACTAGGACAAGATGCCAACCAGTGCTTCCAGGTTTTCAATGGCTGTCTAACGTAGATAGGCTTATACTCATAAAATAATTTAAAAATCTCCGCAAACCGATGCTGAGAATTTGTTTTGACGTGATTATTTATGAAACGTTTAAGACTATAAACAGACATTTACTTCATTCTCTTAATGACAACAAGCTAAAGGTATGATCTATCATTTCTGAGACTGTTAATATAAATCCTTCGTAAACAAATATATTGATATTTTAGCGTTGAAATAACTTAATGACAATAAAATTACATTCATTTTAACACAAGATCGGTTCGTAATCAATCTATCCGAAATACTGGTTGAAGTGAAGATTATTAGATGATATTCAGTATGAGCATTTGTGGAGATCGTAATGTTTTCAAGGTTGAATTCACGAGTCAATCTAAGCTAGACTACCATTAAAAGCCCGGAAGTACTGGACGGTCATTTCGTCCTGGTATGAGACTTCTCAGCAATGCTCAATCATGATCCCGCACACCAAACTCGAATCCAAGACCTTCAGCCTAACGTATGAATGCCTATTCTATAGACCACTGATCCGGGGTCCAACAGTGTTGATATCTAACTTCAATTGATCCATTCACTTCCAGTGCTTCTAAATTTACAATGGTGATCTAACTTAGATTGACTCGTGAATTCAACTGTTAAAATGATATTTCATTCTTTTTTAAAGGAGTATTGCCTTTATAAAAGAAACTATAACCATAGACCCTTTACTTTTCATTTCAGGCTACTCGGTTGGGGTCCGCCTGACTATCGTAACCAATGGTTGGAGATTGTGGGTGACATGGCTCACAGTCGATCACAATGGCGTCTATGTATACACTCTTTGTCGTCCCTTAAACTATGAGATTAAAATCTCTTCATATCTTTCTTTCTACAAACTAATTCTTTCTTCCTGTACTATGTCCTTATATGCAATCTTTCTTTTATATATTACTACTATTGAATTGGCTACTTCTATGAATTTGGCGTTCATGTTGTTGTGCTAATGAGGTGTGGCAACTTGGACCGATACATATATGTGACTGGTTCTACTTTGTAACCGACTGACTGACTGATTTTTATCGGTTAGACTGACAAGTTGATTTTATTTTATGACAAACATTCATTAGATCACCAACAAATGACTTAATAAATATCACATATTCTATTTTGATGGCTAAAATATCTTATAATGAAGAAATGGTTTCAAGTCAAAATTCCACGATGTTTATTTCATTCGAGACGATGATTTATCGTTGTTATATCTAGAGCTTAGTTTTATATTATTATCGCTTACAACCGTCTTCACAATGGTATAGTAATTGAGTAACAGCAACTTTTCAACTGGATCGTTTTCTTACAAATTTATTACCAAATAAATCAAAGATCAATATAATTCCAATATTATTAACAATAGATGTAATAAGGTCAATCGAATAGTCTGGATTTCAGGTCGCCTAGAATAACCGATTACATTAGTTCTATGTAATAGTTATAATGAAGCCATTTCTTTTGACCATGGTAATTAAATTACCTGGTTTTGATTCCATATATATATATATATATATATATATATATATATATATATATATATATATATATATATATATATATATGAAGTATAAATTCGTTACAGTTTCAACATTACATTATTTATTTCTCTTGGGAATATTTCATTCACCTAATGTAATTCTTATTCATAAGTTCTATAGAATAATGAAACTTAACTGGTCAACCATAGAAACACAAACAGGAAAACAAACAATACTCTTTTAAATATACAAGAAATTCGGTGGGAAATTAAGGATTTATTACAATTAATTGTTATTAGCATAGACATATATATTCGACTCATGAATTCAATGATCCAATTACTATAATCTCTACAAAATTCCTCTCTGATTATATTCATTATATGCTCACTAATGACTGTCTCCAAGAGTTATTTCATGGAGTTCTAGTGAGAAACATTGACCAGTGGAGCTCAACCGGGTCTCTTGTGAGATAGTAACTCACGAATGACAATGGTGGACGGTTGCACAATTTCATGGATTGGTTGAAGTTAGATATTAACACCATTGGATGCCGGCTAAGTGGTCTAGAGATTAAACGTTCGCGCTCGAAACTGATAGATCCTGAGTTCGAATCTCGCGGAGGGCGGGATTGTGGAAGCGCACTGTTGAGAAGTCCCATACTAGAACGAAATGGCCGTCCAGTGCTTCCAGGTTTTCCATGGTAGTCTAGCTTCAATTGATTCATTATTCAATTATTAAATTACATACATATTCATTTATTTATACATATTTAATTTGGTGGGTCATAGAGATTTGTTCAGTGTGTAAGAATAATATAAGTCAAGAATTCGTCTTATTTCACAACGGTTCAGTAGCATACATCTATGATTTCAAAGATGATGACGTAGGTATATTGAATGTTTGCCATAGGAATAATGCTTGTAAGTCTCTGAATTAATATCCTATAATTTTTATTGTCATGACAAAATGTGGACATGAAACATTCCTATTGGTTGACGAATTGTCATACTCTCAACATGAATAATTCTAACAAGACATTTGACAAGTATTGGAATAATATTAGATTTAAAGTTGTACTCTAGTAGGCGATAATTTATTTGCTCTAATTTACTGAACTCATTAAAGCGTCTTAAAAAGTTTCTTGATTCGATTCCATTTGGTTACTATAACAAATTCAAATGAATTAGATTAACATTGTATAAACTGGTTAGTTTATAAATCAGTGGTATATCACTTATCCATTTCATTGTATAAAAAAAGCAAATCACGATATAAATATCAAGTGGAAAATGGGCGGGGGGGGCACTTTTTTGATAAAACATAGATCAGAAGAGGTTTTGTGGAGATTGTAGTAATTTCAATAGCTAGCTATTTATTGAGAAAAGAATGAACAATAGATAGTTGTCTTATCATAATAGTGAATCTCTCATTAATGAATACCTTATGAATCATCAGTGGATTCAGGTCAAAGCTTTGAAGCTTTACAGTAACTACATTTCATAAAAAAATCATTTAAGTGAAATTCCGTCATTCAGATTTCCAATATATGTTTGAATACAATCAATCCACAGTGATAAGCTTCATTGAATTAAGAAATCTGTCCGTTAATAAGTCAGTTGCTCATGATAGGAATAGTACATTTGTTTTATTCCAGTGTCCAACCCTATCACAAATAATGGTGAAACTCTGGAAGAAGTGGGAAGTTTCACGCTTCGGGACAGCATCGTCGATGAACAAGGAGTATCTGATGCAAACGGTTGGCAACGCAAGGACAGCATTCCTACAATTAAAGAAGATATGGAACTCGAAACAACTGTCAACCAATATCAAAATCAGAGTCTTCAATACGAATGTCAAGACAGTTTAGTTGTATGGAGCTGAAACTTGGAGAACTACTACAACCATCATCAAAAAGGTACAAGTATTTATTAACAGTTGTCAATGCAAGGTACTCAGTGATCGTTGATCGTATACCATGGGCAACAACATACTGTGAGAGAGAACAACCCAACTTCCATCTAAAGGGGGAAATTAGGAAAGGACGTTGGAAGTGGATAGGACACGCACTGAGGAAAACATCAAACTGCATCATCAGTCAAACGCTAACTTTAAATCCTGATGGGCAACGAAAAAGAGGAAGGCCGAAAAGCGCAGTACGTTGGTAACTGGAAGTAGATATGAAAAGGGTGTAAAGCGACTGGAAAGAACTGGAAAGGATTGTCCAGGACATAGTTGTATAAAGAATGCTGGTGAGTGACCTATGCTCCTCCATGAAGAATAACAGGTGTAAGTAAGTAAGTAAGTTAATTCCAATGTGCGTCAGAAAATCAAACACTTTGTTCAACTGATATCTACAAATTAACACAAGTTTAAATAATCCACAAGGAATTGATTGTATTAAAAATAAAGAGGTTTAATCATGTTACTCAGACATCAAAACAAAAAACAATACCCAGGATTTCTATTAAAACTCCTTTGGAATTTCTAACTTTCATCGAATCAAGATCTATAGTACCATTTAACGTAGAAAGTATTCTTTTGCAGCAAAATATTTAAAATTAAAATGAATCTTGTTGCCTTGACAATTCTTTTCTTAATTTCCTTTTTAGAAATACGATTCCGAGTATTAAAATGGACAGAATAACCATCATGAATAAGAAACAAATATTGATGAAATATAAAACTTACTCTAAGTATCATTTGTTTAACACTATCTGGAATACGTAGACATCGTTCTGATTTTTTCAGTCGAAAGAAATGATAAGCTCTCTTTTCAAAATTTAAATCATCAGGACTTTCGGCATCTTAAAAATAAATAAAAAAATCACCAAAAAGCAATGGATCAATACAAAGATCATTGAAGAATTGGTTGAAATGTATGATCTATTTAATCAGTCAAGTAGAAAACAGTACAGTGAATTCTTGAAAATATTCAGTATGGATTGTATTTTATTATAAGCTAGAACGAAATCCTCTGTGTTTAAACTTATTTTCAATAAACCTCTCAGCTGAGCTAAAAAACTTTACAAACTAATGACTGAGGTTGACGCCGATTTCTAAATTTCTGATGAGAAATTGTGAAATAGTTATATATCACTGACATAGGACAATTATTGTACATTACTCCAAACTGAGTGACAATTTAGAGACAAAGACTATTCGATTTTGTTTCAGTCATTTAAAAGTAACAATCTGGCTAAGACGCTGAGAGATTCTAGGTCATTTCCTTAATTAGGTTATGGATAACTAGACGAAAACGAAACTGATGCCAAATAATCTTCAACTGTTTTTCATCTACAATTCGAACTAAATAAATTTAAGGACATGAACGTTTATATTTTGACTGAGTGATGTGATGTTATCTACCTAGTCTCTAGATCTAAAAATTGACAGTTCACTTTCGTTTGAAGTCTTGTTGTGATTTACAATGTATTTATACTTCTAGAACAAAACAACCATTTGAATTTGCTTCGAATAGTTTTTCAGCTAATATCATAAGCTGAATAAGATGGCTCACAATTATACTGAAGTTCCATACGTTGTTTCAATCAGATACTTGTTTATTAAGAAGGTATAAGTTATTTCATATTCACCAAAATAATTTATTATATTTTGTTATGTCAATAGGACATCTTTAAGTATAAGACTTATTTTTTCTGGTTGACGTTTTTATAGTGAGTTAGTTTACTACGGGATGGGGTTGCTAACCCCATACCCAACCATCCTACTTTATCCGGGCTTTGGAAAAGCAGTAGCCCCGGAGGATCTCCGGGTGAAATATATCAATACTTGTCAATTTTATTTCGTTAGTTTTTTTATGCTGAGTACTTAACAATAGGTTTACTGTAAATTTAGATAAAATCAATCAATCAAAAAAACACAACTTCTGGCTGTAAAGAATGTTATTCCAGTCAAAAAATGTTCAGTTACTATGTTCTATGGTGTTTAACTAATTACTTAATATGTTCACAAGATGTTACCATAAGCGTTACATAGTTTGTCAGAGCGATTTGTATAAGCATATATATCTATGTTATATGAAGAGAGGGATGAAGGATTTTTCATTGAATTCTTGATTCAAACTGTAAACTCTCATAATTAATTAACTGAAAGTTTTATAGGGTTCTAAAAAGAACTTAATAGTTCAATTGATCAATGTTGAAGGTTTTAATCAACTGAAGTAGTAATTTAGTATACTAATTGAATATTTTAAGGACAAGAGCAATTTTATGCGTAACTTTAATACTGAATCCACATGGTATTGTTTTACTCGTATCTTCCCATTGTCATTTAGGACTGCAACTGATCAGTCTCATGTTAGCATATGTGCATCCTGTGCGGATTGCCTCGATATAGTCTTAAGTCACAAGCTTTATAAGCAAAGTTAGATAGTGGCTAGCAGTGGAATCCAGTCTGTCGCGCGTTTCGTCCTATTTGGGGCTCGTCAGCCGGATGTGCCTGCATTTCAGAGTTGATGTTTACTCCGTGTCATTGCATTATCCATCTAGCTACTGAGTCCTGATGGCCAACTGTTTGTACAATGGGGTCAAGTTTAAATTCATTTGGTGTTGTTTTATTTGTATCTTCCCATTGTTATTTAGGACTGCAACTGATCAGTCTCTTGTTAGCATATAAATGCTAAGAATGTACATATATATATATTAGCGTTTTAATTGTCGTCAAGCTTATTTTGTATAAGTCGGTCGGATTGTCAAAGTTTTTATTGTCTACATTTCAATATTATGGAAAGTATATTGTATAGTCTTTTCTCATTATCACTAAAATAGGATGAAGTATTTGTTTCATTTATTATTTTTGAAAAGTCTCGTTTTTCATCTTTTCATCTGAACGGCACAGTTTTTGATGTTAGAATAATAAAGTTAGTTTTATATTAAGAAATCAGTTCTACCCTCCACCCTCTCAAAAGACTATTCAAAATCGAATTATTATATTGTTATATTTCAAGAATTCTAGCCTAGGAAACATATACACGCTTGGTTACTTGTAAGACGGAACTTAGAGTTACATACGTTTGCTACCAAGTTAAGCACTTATAGACTACTGAGCCGGAAACCAATGCTTTGCATTACTAACTTTAATCAGTCTTGTATGTAATGTGAGAATAACTGTATTTTGTTGATGATAACTGTCTTATCTCTGGAAATGGATGAATTTTACCGTTCTTAATTTGTTGACTGGATTTCCTTCCAATTATTTCATTTAATTACTCAGTAGTTCATGTATATTATTAGTATTGTAAATATTTGTGGCATTACCTTCCATATATTATTATATTAGGTTCGTCACATAAATAAATATGTTGCGATTTCAAGTATTGTGTGTATATTTCCGAATTATTGTCTAATTAACACCACTGTGTGCCAACTCAGTGGTTTAGATGTTAGGCTTCCGCGCGTGGTTCTGGGTTGTAGCTCCGCGTTCGGGATTGTAGATGTACGCTTCTGAGGGTTCCGATGCTAGGACGAAATGGTCGTCCGTGGCTTCCAGGACGGACGAAAACTAAGTAACAGTATAAACTGAGACAACTGATAGATATTTTGCATATGAACTATTCAATGTATGGTTCTCAGATTTTACAAAGATATTCAGTGATGTCGTATTAAAATACATTTGATTGTCCTCCCTGGTGTTCTCGTTCACAAGAATTCAACTGAGATGTGATAGAAGCAATACCAAATAATTTGGACTGGTTTCATAAGTGGTATTGTTTAAGAATTCTTAAAGGAACAAGTAAAAACCAGATATTACTTTTTATGATTCAACTCATTTACCAAATAGAAGTGTTTATATACTACGTATTATAAGTTTGGTAATACTGGATATTTGATATTAGTTGTTTGAATGTAATCAATTGTGAATCTTCCACCTAGGTATGGTGCTAACATGATGTACCTACAGTATCTAAAGAACTTCTGCTCCCTAATGGATTCAAATACTAATTACTCAGTTTTATATTCTGAGACGTGATCACTGAGCCATTCTGACTGAAGTATTTAGTATTGATTGATCACACATTGCAGTTAATTTCTGCTTGTCCTATCCGTAGTACTAAGTGAATACTATCGATCAAGTTACATTGTGAGCATTAATCTAAGTGATCAGAGGTAGTCGACAAGATGCCCTGTTTAGTTTAGATAAATATTATGTTATTCATCACTTAATCAATGAACATCAACTGTATACTCGAATCGAACAAAATGATGGGAAGTTTTAAACACACGGCCTATTAGTTGTAAGCAAAAGTTATTTAATCACTGAATCACTACCATCCTTTCAGCTAAGCAATAATTATATCAATAATGTTCTCTGGTTAGAAAAACTCATGAAAAACTTCTACTGTTTTATCGGTCTTCTCATGATCTCAACCATTGAAATTACTATAATATCCACAAAGTCCCTTTTGATATGAATCAACATGTGCACACTAGTGAGTGGCTTCAAGAGGTATTTCCTGAAGATCTAGTGAGAAGCAGTGACCAGTGGAGCTCAACCGGGACTGTTGTGAGATAGTTACTCACTGATGACAATGGTGGACGGTGGCGCAATTTCATAAATTGGTTGAAGTCAGATAATAACACCACTGGATGTCGGCTCAGTGGTCTAGAGATTTGGCGTTCGCGCGTGAGACTGATAGGTCCAGGGTTCGAATCTCGCGAGGCGGAATCGTGGATGTACATTGCTGAGGAGTCCCGCAATAGGACGAAACGGCCGTCCAGTGCTTCCAGGTTTTCCATGGTACTCTAGTTTCAGTTGACTCATGATCTGAATCATTGAAATTACCGATCTTCTGTTTGTTTTTAATTTTATACAGTTTGAAAAGTTTGTACCTTCTAACGAATTTTGTTGTTAATTTGCCTTGAAATATTTTATTTACTATTTCGTTAATTTAAAAGTGTAAAAATGCCTCAATGAAATGATCTACGATTAAAATAACAGAAGAGTTCATTTATTTGACTTCAACAATTCAATCTAAGATTTGATGTCAACCTGTTCTAGTATTTGCTCTACATATTCCGGTCAATCAACTGTACTGTTTTACGTTTGTTTTAATTGAATAGTAATGAATTCCAACTGTATATACTTGATCATTGCTATAAAATGCTTTCAAATTAATAAGGTTCACAGTACTAGAATGTTCAAACAGAAACAATAAAACTTGTCGTAGAAACTGAACTGCTAGAAAACTTCTGGAAGCTGATGATGATAAGTAGGCGATACTGATGATTAAAGGCAATTAATAATTACAATATTGTACAACTGTTACCTGAAAATGCTTCATCATGACAGCATTCACTAGTTAGAATGAAATTTTCATAATTATGATTATGATGTATGATATAGTAAGACTGGATAAATGATGCTTCTTGCATAACTGTTAAAATTCATTATGAATAAGTTAAAACAACCTGATAATTTCAGTTCTGTAATGAACATACTATTTGAAAATGAAAACAGAAATTATAAGGTTGGAAATTGGCTATTCCGAATGTTGCATTCATGAGTCAACTAAAGCTAGACCACCATGAAAAACCTGGAAGCAGTGAACGGCCGTTAAGTTGGCGAATGAGACCGATAGGTCCTGGATCCAAATCCCGCAAAAAATATCATGAATGCGAACTGCTGAAAAGTCTCATACCAGGACAAAATGACCTTCCAGTGCTTCCAGGTTTTCCATGATGGTGTAGTTTCAATTGACTCATGATTTTAACTAGTGAAACCTACTATCACTCTGTTGTTTTCTTCGCTCTTATTATTATTGTTATCACTTCAATGTGTAATTATACACTAACAAAATGAAAATGTGCATGTACGCCTAAGAGAGTGTATCGATCGACAATGTTTACTGGTGCAATATCAATGATCTATCTATTTATCCATCTAGCAATTTAATTACTAACCAATTCATCAATTATATAAAACAGATTTGTAAAACATTACATAACAAACAAACAAATGAACATAATACTGATTTTTTTTCTGATCATGAAAGTTAACATTTCAATATTCAAATAGCAACAAACTTTGATAGTAATGATCCGGATAAATGGTGAAGAACAATTTATCAATGCAAAAAAGAAAAACAACACCCCGTGACGCAGGGTCGTGGTTGTGCACTGATGAGGGTTCCCACAATGGGATGAAACAGCCGTCCAGTGCTTCCAGGTTTTTCATGTTGGTCTAACTTCCAAAGCATTTTATAATATGAATATGTATTTAGGTAAAATTTCATTTGAATTCTTTTGTTTCAATTTTGTAATGTATATTAAAAAATAAATTTAAATAACATCTCATATATACAGTATATTACTATGCACTAACTCTCCATCACCTACCCACCCAACCAATCAACCACCCACCCACCGACTGATTACTTGAGTGAGAACCCAAAACTGAGCCAAAAAAATTAGTGTATTAGGCTTTATTTTAATTTAGAAATAAATATTTTATTATGTTGCGTGATATTTTAGATTCACTACAATTGACTTACCAAAAACTTGATAAAAAAGTTTCATTTATTTGTTGTTTTTTAAAAAAAAACTTAGGTGGTTTCCCTCAAATTGCAAAAAAAAAAACAAAAAAAGAGAAAAAGAAAAAAGAAAAAAAACAATAGTTTCATGAAATCATTTTGTCAACAGTTCTACTAAGCCATAAGTATTATTGATTCATTAAAAGAATAAACAAAATGAATTGAAGTGTGAGAGTATTATTATTATCATTATAATGATTCTTTATTTATTTCATTTTATTAAAATAAACAATATTTAGTATTCTTTTTATTCATTGTTCTGAAAGGAAAAAGAAAAGCAACTAAAATTTTGATTGATTTGCCTTATTTTATTAGTTAAATTAATTTCCCTAAAGGTATCAGTCTAGATTAACTTTTTATTAATACATTTATTCACTAACTGCATGATCCATTATGTTAATGATGATGATTTGGATGATGATTATTTGGATGATGATGATATGGATGATGATGATTTGGATGATGATGATGATGATGATGATGATGATGATGATTTGGATGATGATGACTAATTAGTTTCACTATGATCGACTTTATTTGGAAACTATTTCCCTTAAATGTAATGTTAATAATTACAAATATATATATATATATATATATATATATATATATATATATATATATATAGTTGTATTTATCAATTTAATGTTTGTATATCAGTTAGTCAGCTAGTTTGTGAGAAAGATTCTTTGCTTTAAGTTTCTCATATCTTATATTAACAATATAAAGGCATAGTTGATGGTGATGCATAAATTTATTGACTGACTGGTTTTCAATTATCATATGGTGATGCAACAGAATTACTCTGAAGTATATTTGATTGAATAGTAGAAACTTATGAATAACATCAGTTTGAGTGTGTTATATTTTTCAACTGTATCATAATACAAAATAAATTGTTGACCAATTAATTTTGATATTCTGAGATGAAGTGTAACTTATCACTTGAATCATCATCATCTATGATTTACGATGATGATTGTTGGGAGAGTTTACTAGATCCCTACTAAGATTTTATATTCCATTAACTGATTACAGGTTAAAGCACTTAGTGTTTAGGCAAACTAAGCTATTCATTCATTTCTGATAGTCAATAAAGAAGTAATGATTCGGTGTATGATACATATTTTACTAAGAGATTCTGTAATTTAGTATTTAAATAAAATCACTTATTCTCACTTGTGTTCTCAACCATTACAATGACACCTATGCAGTTTTTACTATCAAATACGCCACCAAAAGTTGTTTCTTGTAAAGCTGAGAGGAAGTAATTTAAAGTGAAACTGTTATGTCCTGATAAACATAATGAATGATAACTTTGGGGATCTACTTATGCACCAATAGCGTTAAGATTCTCCCAAGTGAAAAATACGACATGAAGGTGAAAAGACTGCTTTTGGCTCGAAAATAAAGAAATTCAAATTTTCAAAATAAAATTACAAAATTAGAACCTTTTCCAAGTGAGTTCTGGGGATTTAACGTAAATCGGTTTCGATTTGGAATAATATTAAGCATCTATTTAGAAATTATCAAGTTCTTGTTCAAATTTTAAAAAAAAACAGTTCATTTTTCAAAGTTTAGATCTCATCAGAAAGGAGGCAGTAGTACCATTTCATGGATTGGTCGAAGTTAGACATTAACATAGTTGGATGCCGGCTCAGTGATCTAGAGGTTAGTCTTTCGCGCGTGAAACCTTAGGTTCTGTGTTCGAACTATGCGTGAGGGGTTGTAGAAGTGAAAACTCGAAGAGTTTCATACTACGATAGAATGGCCTTCCAGTACTTTCAGGTTTTAGATAGTGGTTTAACATTGATCGACTCATGAATTCAACTACTAAATTATAGATATCATAGTTCAATGATGACATTGATTTAATGTAATCATTGAATAAAACAAGCAAGGACACCGACTTGTCATAGTGTTTTTTTGTGTGTGTAAATAAACAAAACAGTACAACACATATCTAGTGATGATTTCAATGACCTTCAAGTAATATGCGATTTACCATAAAATAAATAAAAGTGATAACACTATCTTTGACATTTATTAAAACCAAAGACTATCATTACAGGGTTCAATGTAAAAACTAACTGTTGTCAAGCACTTTGAAATATACATAAATCTACGGATAATTAACTGTAACAGGCATAAACTGTTTTGAGATTAATTCTATGGTCGATATCAAAAATTGTCTTTTGACATGTCCACGAACATGACTGTAATCAAATTTCAAAACTATCTTGGTGCATTTTCTATGTTCTTCTAAAGCATATATACTTGTCTGAAATTTATTTCCGTATATTTAATATTCTCGTATAAAATAGTATTTGAATAGAGAATTATTTTTTAATAGTTGAATTCATGGGTCAATTGAAGCTTGACCATCATGGAAAACCTGGAAGCAGTGGACGGTCGTTTCGTCCAAGTATGGGACTCCTCAGCAGTGCGCGTATATAAAAAACTATTTCTTCCCAATTAATTCTAGATCAAGTCTCTTCATAAATATATGATTTTCTCGTTTAAGAATACAAATAATACGAAATAAATGGTAGTTGTTCAATTTCACAAAACAGTAATGGGTTAGCAACTCAACAGGTTTAAACTTATATCTAAAGATAAAATTATATAATCAGTTAATTGCAACAACTTGTTACGTAAGAACCAGAATTTGGCAATTTATCTTTGTAATGACTTAGCATTATTAATCAAGTACTTTGGTAACCGTTATTATATAAATCTCAACAGTGTTTGAAATCAGATGGTAATAAGAAGTTGTGACTACAGTTTATTAACTGATAGCACAAATCACAAAGCTACAAGCATCTCAAGTGAGTTTGAAGCCGAAAAGCGAATTTATGTATGCAAGCAAAAACAGAGGCAAATTTATAGTCAAATCAAATAAGACGCAGCTAGGTGAGGCAAAGGCTAATAATGGGATTCGAGTACATATATTAACATGGAGAACAGAATGAATCATCGAGTGATGTTTGAGCGATTAACATTTTAGCTAGAGAGACATGTGAATAAACTCTTACATGTTATCAAGAGTACATATTTATACAGACAAGATAGTGATCATAATTGTACAAAGAAATATGAGAATTGTTACTGTTCGAATAACATTGTCTATTAAGTTAATAAAAAGGGATTAACAAAATTTAACCATAATCGAAATGGATCATACGAGAGTTGCTATATTTTCATCGGTCTTAAAGATCATCAATTTGAATTATTTAATTTTAATCATTATATTTTTAGATTCACTTGGCATTGTTTGTTTGATTCTTCTCATTGTTATTTAGGACGGCAATTGATCAGTCTCTTATTGGCATATGTGCATATTGTGTGTATCGCCTCAATACTGCCTTAATTTTACTAGAATTATAAGCAAAGATGGATGGTGGCTAGAAGTGGAATCCAGTTTGACGCGCGTTTCGTCCTATTTGGGATTTGTCAGCTGTACTGGTTCCCAGAGTGGACATCAACATTGAGATTCAGGTAAATCCAACTGACGAGTCCTAAATAGAACGAAACGCACGTCCTGGATTCTACTGCTGACCATAATCCGTCTTTGATTATTTTTTTAATTTATGCGTTTTTAACGTATATTTTAGAAATTGAAGGTGAACCACTAAGCACTTGAAGACCATAAGAATCAAAACAAATCGGTAATTTTATGCTCATTTTTACTGTGAATTCAAATGATAAACCCCAAACAATATCAACAAATAATTATGCTTAATTGTGACTTGATAAAAATAAAATAAAAGTCTACACTATTGTATTTTCGTTCATTGGTAAGAACCTTTAACGATCAGGAATAACACTTTCACGCTTTATGCTCCTTCTTGTTTAGCTATGTACTGATGATGAGTTCAAGATCAGAATGAAACAATCCGATTCTGTGCTTCTCAAATATTGAGTTATATTTTTGATAAAAATAATTTTTTTGTAGCATTACCTAATCTTCGTCAGAATACTCTGCCTAGAGCCCCTCTGTGACTACTGTCAGTCCGAAGCCCGGATAAAGGAGGAGGGATAGGCATAGGATTAGTGACCCCATCCGTAGAAAATCAACTCTCTAAAAAATGCTAACCAGAAAAAGTGATTGAAATCATTTATACTCTGTCCTGGGAGCTAGAAAATCTTCACTTAGAACACTTATAACGTCTCTTGTTGAAAGCCGAGTTGTTTTGAAATTCACGAGGCTGATGCCCCTTCTGACAACCAGAGCAACCATTAATTTAGGTACCTAAGTTAAATTATTGCTTGTTTATTTATGTCCATTTAATTCGTTATGAATTAGAGAAAAAAAACAGATAGGAATATTCTTCCCGCATTTCCATTACGATTTCAGAATGCAACAAAACATTACTGTTCTACTCATGAGATTATTTCAGTAGTATAGTTAATGAAAACTGATTTATGTTCACACAGAAGATGTTTATGGTAATGGTTTCCAAATAATTTGTGTATTCATAAACACAACTAGATGCGACATTTCTATAATTAAATAGCTTAAGACATTGCGTTATTAGATTTATCAACTATTCCCTTACCTTCCAAAATCACATTATTAATAAGTCCATAGATAATTAATAAATAACCAAGACGGTATGCTTTTATATCTGGGTTACCTGTTCCTACCGTCTAGATATTCCAACCAGTTATCTGTTTTCTTGTTTGTTTTAACACATCATTATGCTTATTTAGCCGTATAATCTATTGAGGTGGGTTTGTGAAAAGTTCACAACATTTCACTGTACAAGTTACAATAGAGCTCAATCAGTGACACATCTATTTTAACTGTACCTAATAACATATCCTGAATCTTCTTTTATTATTTATGATTCTACATTCTGTTTCAAGTACCCATCTCAACTTTATTGATTAAAGTATCTAAACCTTTATTCCCTTTGTAAATAATAACTAGTTGTAATTGATATGAAACATCAAAAATAGTGGGAACTCATCTAATTATTATTGAATTATTCAAAGATATTTTATAGATTTAATTCCAATTCCCACTGCTGATATCAACAATATGTTATTTATTGAATTCATGACTATTTCCAAACAACTTGGACCGATGCAAATATGTTCCTGGTGCTACGTTGTAGTTGACTGATTTATTCAATACAAAAACTGGACAAAGACCTTATCATCAGTAGTTACTTAATTAACAAACTGAAATATTTAGAACACCATTATCTCTCCATTTGCCTTAATAAATGATTTTACTTATCATTATTCTCCATACACTCTCCTCGTTTATTTTTCTTCACACTCTCCTACCCTTTTAGTTTTTTCTTTCAAATGTACGTTTCACTGTCCAATTATCTGAACACTTCTTATTGAGTGATCTTATAATTTATATATATATAACCATTGACTTATTTCCCATTATATACTATTGATTCAAGCCTTTATTATTCATATTACAACTAGTAAACCTGTCATCACAATACCAATTTGTACTTTCCACTTATTTATGTAATCTATTCCATTGTTATCATTAACTCATAAACTGACTTGATTGATTTAATAATTTCGTATATTAGAGTAAAGCTTTATGAGGATCTAATAGAAAACAATATTGTTTACTTACATATGTTGTTCTAAATTACAATATGGGAATTTTTCAAACTGACATATGTTTCAATCAGAAACAGTGTCATTATATTGTATTGCTTTCAAAAAAACAATTATATTTATAATGAGTACATAGGTTTGTATAGATTGTTTACACAGTTCATATTCCACAGATTGAAATCATGAGTCAATTGAAGCTAGACCATCATGGAAAACCTGGAAGCACTGGATGGCCGTTTCGTCCTAGTATGGGACTCCTCAGCAGTGCGCATCCACGATCCCGCAAGATTCGAACCCAGGACCTATCAGTCTCGCACCAGGCGCTTAACCAACTAGACTACTGAGCCGGCATCCAATGGTGTTAATGTCTAACTTCAATCAATCCACGAAGTTGCGCCACCATACACCATTGTCTTCAGTGAGCTGATATCTCACAACAGACCTGGTTGAACTCCACTGGCAACGACTTCCCACTAGAACTCCAGGAGTATCTCTTGAAGTCAGTCACTAGTGAGCAGATGATTGTTATCAGAAAGGGTTTGTGGAGATTTTAGAAATTTCACAGATTGAAATCATGAGTCAATTGAAGCTAGATCACCATGTCTCATTGGTCTATTTGGCTAAAAATCCGAAACCATTAAACAGCTATTTTTCTTCCTAACATAAAACTCTTAATCCGTATCTTTTCACGACCTCATCAACAACTGAATCCAGAGAGAAATTCAGTTTCCCAGAGAATGTATAACCTGGATAAACTGTTCTAAGGAACCTTATACTTAGACAAAAAACAGGCTTTTTATGATCATCTTATCAAGATCAGATCAACATTTAAACTGTCATAATCATATTTGTTTTTTTTTTGTTGTTGTAAACATCATAAGAAAGATTAGTTCAGCGAAGAGTTCTCTTTTCGGCGAATTCATTTTCAAAGCTGTACAATCACAAATCTTTTAACAGGATGATAATAATACTGAAAACAAGTATAATAATAATAAGTATATATATTTGCAATTGTACAGCTCTGAAAATGAATTCGCCGAAATGAGAACTCTTCACTGAACCAATCTTTCTTATTTAATGTCTGAATAGGTGTATTTAATTTACTGATTAAAATCATGAGTCAATTGAAGTTAGATCACCATGGAAAACTTAGAAGCACTGGACAACCGTTTCGTCCTAGTATGGGACTCCTCAGCAGTGTGCATCTATTTAGTAAAAATAATAAATAAACAAATATAAAATAATCTAAAGCATTAATAAGTAATATTTATTAAAACTTACTAATTTTCATTGATTGTAATTGAATTGTAAACAGAACAATGAATGTCAACATAGAAATCATACTAATCAACGTGTATTTCATATTAAATTATGTTCAAGCTTTTTGTTTTGAAATAATTAAAATGATTAAATTATTTATATATATTTATTGTAGGAGAAAAAAGGAAACAATAAGCAGCTTCGTTTAGTCTCAGTTGATAAAGATTTCAGTAGTATGTTGTTATGGTTGTTTGTTTGCTTTGTGTGTGTGTGTGCGTGTGTGTGTGAGAATAAAATTCATTTTATGATCAAGTTTTTATACTTAAACAAATCAGTTTGTGTAAACGTTATTTGCCTCAAATGTAAACTGACCAATGAGAAGGAGAAGAAGAAGAGGAAATGGTTTGGAAAAAGACATTTTTTAAATCGTTTAAAGGACTCAAACATTACTGTCAGTCAGTTCGCCTACGCCTGTGAATAAATAATCAGAGGATCATAGGATGAAGTGCACAGGATTAGTTGATATGATGTATTACATGTCGTTTCTTGTTTTTTTTCCCTTTTTGAAAATGGTTCTTTTTCGGTTCTGAGGATAATATCATTGGAAGATTGGGAAATAAAAAAATCTCAGTTGAGAAGGTAAAAAGAGAGATACAGGAAAAGAGGGAGAAAAGTGGCTTATAACTTTTTAAAAACCTTGGCATAAGTGAAGCATTTACACAATTTAATTTGTGGTGTTTAATATTTTATGAAGAGTTTTCTTTCAATATATAACTTCCACTGATGTATCGAATATTGATTAACGGTTCGAAATGTCTTGAACTGCTCTATCATCCTTCTGTCTACAAACTTGAGTAACAGAAGTCAAAAGTAGGAATTATAGCAGGAGTACAGCATCTAGATTCATGAAGCTTTCTTGAACATAGATTTCATCATATCAAGTAATTTAACACGCAGTATGCCTTAGGAGTTGGTATGTTGTGTAATTTGTCTTGTGCACTATCTTAAATTCAGTTTCGACAGAATAATATAGACATTTTTGTTGAGAACTGTTGATTCCGGTAAAAACAATTGGTCTTATTAAATGTGAAATTGTAGGTAATTTTATGATATTTGTGACGATGATAGTATAGACAATCTTCTCCAATGAATGTTATCATATTTTTAACCGTAGATGAAAATTCACTTGGTATTGTTTGCTTGAATGTTCCCATTGTTTTGTAGGACTGCAACCGATCAGTCTCTTGTTAGCATATGTACATACTGCTTCCATATTGCCTTAAGCTACTAGCTTTATAAGTAAAGATGGATAGTAGCTAGTAGTGAAATCCAGGACACAAGTTTCGTCATATTTCCGACTCGTTAGCTGGATGTACCTACATCTCAGAGTTGGTGTTCACTCTGGGACTCGGATCCAGTACCGTTCATTTCAAACGCCATTGCGTTATTCACTTAGCTACTGAGTCCTGATAGCCACTTGCTTGTACAATGTTCCGGAGTGAACATCAACTCCAGGATGCCGGTGAATCAAGCTAATGAGTCCTGAGTAGGATGAAACGCGCGTCCTCGATTTCACTATTAACAACTAACCATCTTTGCTTATGAAACTTGTGACTGTGAGTTAATATCGGTTGAGGTATTGTTAATAATGAGATGAAAGTCGACAATTATTTCTTTCTAATATAAGATAACTAAACAATACTCACCAATGAATTCACCTGTAACTGAACCCAAGACCTATGGATCTTGTATCTATAGCATTACCATTAAACCACCAAATGAGGGTTTAAAGACTCATTTTTGTAAAAGAATCATCACTAAATAAATAAAATGAGGTTTAGACGACTTTGATTCCTTCTTACTGTACATAGTAACTCTGCTGATTTTCAGTAAGAAACTTTGCATCAGACTATACTTTCTGGAGATTACAACGTAATTCATAACTCATTAGCCGTTGAAATCGTGTCTTTTAAACTCTCCTAAAGTTATCCATTACATATGTCAATAAAATCAATCCTGATTATGTTCCTAACAAGAGAAATGAATCATTCAAACGAGTATCCTCCATTAACCTTTACCAGTGAAATATTTTCTATTTATAGGTTGCCTTATTCATATTGACAAGAATTGACTAGAAAACGTTTGATTTCGTTATCAAGATTGCTTCAGCGGTTATTAAATAAATAATCCATATGACTTATCTAATAGTTTTGTCTTAAATTTAATTATAAGTAACATTAAATAAAATTGAAAATGTCAAAGTGTTAGGTTTGAAACTAACACGAGTTCACTTGATCTGCGAACGAGAACAAAGACTCAGTGACCGAGACCAGTAAGCTAGCATTTGATGCGTCCCAGCCCCGCTAACTAGAGGGAGAAGTCCAAGCTTGGAATGGGAAAGTATATTCTGCAAACAGCCAGAAACGAGTGATAACAACAAACACAATTCAAAACGTATATATACAGTGCAAAACCGTCCTTGAGGAGAGTTACCAAATAGCATACTAAAAAACGCAACGGACCAATAGCATTTAAGATATTTCCCAGTGGGAAATACGACATGAAAGTTACAAGAGCGCCTCTGGCGCGAAAACAAAGAAATTCAAACTTCCTGAATAAAATTACAAAATTAGGTGGTTTCCCAAGTGATTTCTAGGGATCTAACGTCCTTAACACAAAGAGATGATTCAATCATGTTGAAACGTTCTTTTTCTGGTATTATTACTTTCAAACGGTTTATCTAAAACCGATCTCATACTGAATATCGGTAAGAATAGAATTTGTGGACGAATCAATCAGTTCTAGGATTATGAATCTTGGATTCTGGTACAAAATTCATTCATCCACATGGCTGAATAGTATTTCAACACTATAGATCATATCAGTTTGTGATGAAAACCCTAGCTCTAATTCTCAATCCTAACTTGTAACTTTGAATCGCGATCGTGAATTCTCACGCTAATTTTCAACTCTCTATAGATCTTAGTTGATTGGCGAATATTTTCAAGGTCACTTTGACGTCGCTCAAACGTCATTAATAAATCAAAGTCTCACTTTGAATGCTGGTAATAGTTTCAACTATCAAATTAGGTGCCATAATCTAAAATCTTTGACAGAGTATTATTTTTCATCGAATTTCAAATACGCATTGCTGATGGCTGCCACCTTACACTGAATATAATTCTAGCAATTTCTGCCAAGTATCTTCAACCAAATGATTTTTTCTGGTTAGTGTTTTTCTTCAGCAAAGTTACTTTATACTTGATGGGGTTACTGATCCCATGCGTAACCCTCTTCCTATGTTTGGGCTTGGGACCGGCAATAATCCTAGAAGAGCTACAGGCGGATATCCTAGGCAACAATATACTATGGGAGAGGACTTACCGACTTTCAGTTGAAAAGGAAATTAGGAAACGACTCTGAAGTTTGATATGACATACTTGCGGAAATCATCAAACTGAATCACAAGGCAAACTATGAAATGGAATCCTGAAGGCAAATGGAAAAGAAAAAGACAAAACAACACACTGCGTCTGGAATTTGAGACAGACATAAAAAAATGAACAGCACCTGGAAACAACTGGAAATGAGAGCCCAGAAGAGATTTGATTAGAAAATCCTGATCGGCGTAAAGTAATTGAGTAAATTGACCAACAGATTAAACTGATCAAGTTCCCTTTTTGAATTATGTTTTTTAACACAAAACTGTGAGGGCGGTCCATGGATGAACTCGAGGAAGCTGTAAGAAGCTCAGAAAGGGCTGAAGATATTCCATCCAATCATCTTTCGGACGAATATTCTAGAATCCTTGCGTGTAGCTTCCCAATTGGATAATGCTAACCCTCGGTTTATCAAGAATATAAGCATCTAGATATAACAAAAACCTCAGATTTTAAAATTGATGATATTTTTGATGTCCGAAATAGATTAGAATTTACCGGAATTAAGAAATATCCAACCATCTGTCTTTCACTACTTACTTCTTATGTACATTAAGGAAAATATCAGGAATCATAATGTTTATCAATCTCAAAATAGGTATAAATATACTTTATTGAATCAAAATAAATAAATTGTTGTTACCAGTGAAATTCAGAATGTAAGTGCTATCCTACTTTAGACTAACCAACTATAAATACATCTAAATATCTAAATGATGTTTGCATCCTGTACGAATTACTTCAATAAAACTAATGAGAAAACTAACAATTGGATACTAATACATCAAACGAAAAAGCAGTTTCTATTACTCCCCTACGAATCACTATCTATCTATTTTCACAATAGGATGAAACGGCTGTCTAATGCTTCCAAGTTTTCCATGGTGGTCTAACTTCAATTGATTCATGATGTCAACTATTGACATTACTACAATCTCCACAAAACCCCTTCTAATACTACTAAAACAATTTTGTAAAAAAGCATAACAAAAATTGGCTACATCATGACAAATCTTTCAGGATACACATAAGTCAATTCAGGACAGTTCAAATCCTCAGTCCATCATGTCAACAAAAGGATAATGCAAACTCATGCTAATAATGACATACATTTCTGTATTTGTCGTGACCTTGGTAACATAATATTAATTTCATTTGACATTAAATAGAATATTTAAACTATTATGAATTAATCATTTCAATGACAACTATTATAGGAAAATAATTGAGAATGATATTCACTATTAAATGGTGTCATATATAACTTAGAATTGAATAAGAAGACAAATTGTCAAAATTGTCCAAAATAATTTGAACAAATATACATTCTCAGAAGATTTAATATTCATTATAGAGGGTTGTAGAGATTGTTACTAGTGAGACAATTATTGAAACCAGGCAACAATGGACAATTACTTCATTTAAGACTTTACAGTAATGAGTATTCACCACCTAATTAGGAGTTAAACTTAGAATGTTGAAGTCTAATAGTAAACAGATTACATTGAGACTGATTGGATGGTGGCTAGTAGTGGAATGCAGAACGTGAATTTCGTCATATTTGAGACTTGTCAGCTGGATGTACCTTCATCCTAGAATTGATGTTCACTCTCGGACTTCAACCCAGCAATGTTTACTCCAAACACCATTACGTTATCCACTTAGCTACTGAGTCCTGAGTCCCAGATAGAACGAAACGCGTGTTATGGATTCCACTACTAGTTACCATCCATATCTGCTTTTAATTCTTATGACTTAAGGCAATATCAAGATAAACTGTACAGGACGCACATATGCCAATAAGAGACTGATCAATTGAAGTCTTAAACATCAATGGGAAGATTAGAACAAATAAAACAAAATGAATTTAGATTAATTGTTTACATTTTCTAATTTAATCGATTCAGCATATTACGCAAACTGAGATTCTTGGGTTCGATCTCTGGTGAGTTCCTGCGTGGTCATAACTTAGAAGTCTCATAATGGAATAAAATAGTTATCCCTCGTTACCTGGTTTTCAAAGATTGTTTAACTAAGATTAGTCTATCATATAAGCTATCTCATTCTATTTAAAATAAGTTCAAGGGGAACAGCTGAGAAAACATTTTGATATTAAAATAAAAATGACATTGATTATATAATACAATGAATTCATTTATTACATTTCACATCACAGTAATTTAGAAGTTAAAATAGTTTAGTTATATTCAATGATTAACATAAATTGAAATTTGAAAAAAATGAAATGCCTACTAAAAATAGTTCGAACTAAGGATATCCGGTCTCGCGTGAGAATTCATAACCTCTAGACCATTGAGCCGGCATCCAACGATGTTAATGTTTAATTTCAACTAATCCACGATATTGCCCAACAAATTTATATTGTTTTTAATGGGTAAATGTCTCACACTCGAGACGGTCGAACTCCACTAGTCATGACTTCTCACTAGAACTCTGAGAATTATTTCTCTATGCTAGTTACCAGTGAGCATGTGCGAGACTGAAGTTCCTGGGTTCAAACCCCGCGTGCATCCGCAACCCTATACTAAGGATGTAAATTATCCATTTTCTCGAGTCCTTATAAGGATGTAAATAGATTTTTAAGTGTTCCCACACTGTATTTGGTAAAATTAAGAGTTTTTGTGCTAGAATATAGGGTTCAAGATCAGAAATTTTGGAGGGTAAGTTTTATTACTTAACAACAGAAGAAAAAGTCTAAACAGTCCTGGATACAGAACATCAGGTCGATAACTTGCAATCATTCAAGGTGATTAGTAAGCAGTCAAACTCCAGTCGTTTGACGTTTGCTGAAGCCGTTGCTATCCGGCGTCAAATACCTGATTTATGTGTTCAAAAGGAGATGGTTATTACTCGCAGCATCTTAAACTTCCTTCCTTAACTCTTTCTTGCATTTATTACATCACTGAGTTTTATTTAAACTATCTTCCAGATTAGTAATCTTTATTAACTGCGCTCTAATCATTTTATTCTTATCACCGCTTACTCATTATGTAATCACTTGCTTCCGACCGTTTGAACTGTTGTCACAATCAATGTTGTAAAATATTCCTTCACATAATGTATATATTTACAATATTCAGTCTATTAAATTTATTTACACCCTTGTTATACTATACTGATGTTTCTTCAATATAACCTCCGACCAAACCCCTTTTCATGTAAGCAATTTATACCTATTTTGTAATTATGATTCTAAATATCACAGGTTGTAAGCAACTGACAAGAATCAAAAGAAATGAAAAATGGATTCATGGTATTCTGCTAGAATGTTTGTTCTTGCTCTTTTGAAAATGATAATGGGGAATTATGTATATGGAGTTAATTTCAGTTAATTTATAATCAATGAATTAGTTTTTCACTTGTAGATAACTGATCATAACAAACGTACATGGTTTAATTTGTCTATTTATTTAGTTAGCGCTTTTGTTTTTAGCACGGTTGTTTTTCCAACTGTCCTCCTTTACTTGGGCTTAGAACCATCAGGAACCCTAGAAGAGCTATAACATTTTTTCTTTTATTGAATGAATATATAGTAAACATTCATTTCAAAATTATTTTTTAGTGTTATGTCTAGAGCATAGATTCTTGATATATTGCATACAATTTGAGTACTCAAACATTAGAATCTTCCAAGTCGCAAATGAGAAGACAAGTGGAAGGAATGCTATTCCAGTGACAAATATAGTACAAAACTATGGTAAAAACGAAATCCTTTAATCGACATCATGAACCGATTCATGTCAAATCACCATTAAAACCTGGAAGTACTGAACGGCTGTTTCATCCTATTGTGTGACTCCGCAGCAGTGCGCATCGACGATCCCGCTCACGGCATTCGAACCTAGGGCGTTCGGTCTCGTGAGCGAACGCTTGACCTCTAGGCCACTAAGCCGGTCAGAATCCATCGGTGTTAATTTCTAACGAAATCAACATCAAAGTCATTCAACCCACAATACGGGGTCTTTAGCATCTGTCCAATAAAGAAGCTACACGAGTAGATTCTAGAATATTCTTCTTAAAAATGAATCGATTGAATATCTTCGGCTCTTGCTAAGCTTCTTAGTACTT
Organism: Schistosoma haematobium; assembly: GCF_000699445.3. Taxonomy (NCBI): domain Eukaryota; kingdom Metazoa; phylum Platyhelminthes; class Trematoda; order Strigeidida; family Schistosomatidae; genus Schistosoma; species Schistosoma haematobium. Next base: position 12,798,039 of record NC_067200.1, read on the forward strand.
CCTTAAGTTCACCCATGGACCATCCTCCCTATTAGTTAACGGACAGCTGTTATTATTTAGTTAAATGACTGATATATGAGATTAATATTCCTTCTTTTCTTGAATTAAGATTATGGTTTATCACTTATTGTATTCAATTTTCATAATTTAAATGTTCACAAGTTCATATATATTATTTTCATTATTATTTTTTGTCCATTTCAGTCATGTATTCCCTATAGACTTAAGAAATAAGTCATAATCCTGGTTCAAATCTGTAAATCATCTTATCTTAACTTCTTTCTATTCTATTCAAACTTGAGATTATTTCCGAAAATTTCTATTAAGAAGAATATCCTTACTACTAATAAGTAGTCAGCGTAAAGATAAGTAATAAAGATGTTTCAAATTATTAAAATTATTATTATTATTATTACATTTTCTAATCAGATTAATTGATCCCGTTATGGATTAGATTATTAGAAGAAAATAAAACACTTTAGATTAAAATTGTTTTACATATATAAGTCATACAAATCCATCTTTGCTTATGAAAGCTTATGGATTAAGGGCAATATCGAGGCATACGCACAGTATGTACATAATGCCAATAACAGACTGATCAATTACAGTCTTAAACCTCAATGGAAAGATACAAGCCAAACAATACCAAGTGAATTCAAATTCACCCCGTTGCACAAGCAAGTGGCTATCAGGACTCAGTAGCTAAGTGGATAACGCGATGGCGTTTCAAGAGAATGGTACTGGGTTCGAGTCCCAGAGTGAACATCAACTCAGATGCAGGTACATCCAACTGACGAGTCCCAAATATGACGAAACTTGTGTCATGGATTCCACTGCTAGCCACTATCCATCTTTGCTTACAAATAGCTTGTGAATTAAGGTAATATCGAGGCATACGCACAGTATGTACATAATGCCAATAACAGACTGATCAATTACAGTCTTAAACCTCAATGGAAAGATACAAGCCAAACAATACCAATTGAATTACTGCTTAATTCTTATCAGAAGAGGTAATAATCATCTGCTCACTAGTGGCTGACTTCAAGAGACACTCCTGAAGTGACCAGTAGAGTTCAAACAAGTCTGTGATAATATCTCTGGTCGGCACAGAGTCCACCTAGGGGAGTTGGAAAACCCTCATTCCAAACCAGTGGTGTATATGGGCTCCAGGATCCTAAAGAAACAAATGACGTATGAACCAGTTATTGATCATCGGCTACCATGGAACTGCATCTCCTGACGTTGCTCTATTGTCTTGTGCAGTATACTTTCAAATCAAAGGCTTGGAGTGTGTCAATGCCTCGGGAAATAAAAGCAGATATGAAAAGGATGAATGAAAACTTGAAAGATCAGGAAAGGATTGTCCAGGACATGGTTGGATGGAGAATGATGATGAGCGGCCTATGCTCCTCCACGGGTAAGTGCTGATATGTGTGTGTGTCTGATCATAGTAAGCTGTAGTTAGCTGATGAACTCAAACAAACAATTACGAGTGTATCTTATTACATATTTCATTAATATTGTAAATTTACATAATTTAATATACTTTGTTATAATATATACTGTGTCCTTGATTGATTATCTATTTAAATGTGAAGTGAATAGTTAAATGGTCAAGTTTATGGTCCCAAAGGAGATACGTATACTTAATTCTATAAAAGTCATTTATTCTGAATGTTAAATGTCATTATGAAAGTTACTTTAAAGAATTACACTGCATATTAAATGGATTACTTATGTAAATTACATGACTTAACTGTCTAGTTAATGAAATTATTTAGTTCAATCAGAATATCTAGTTCAGGTGTAATCTTTCACCGTATTAATGACAATAAAAGAAGTAGATCAAATGAATTTTAATATATAATTCATAATAATGAAGGTTATAACCGATACTAATCAACATATACTCACTAGTGTCTGGCTTCAAGAGGTATATCCTAGGGTTCTAGTGAGAAACCGTGACCAGTGGAGTTCAACCGGATCTGTTGTGAGGTAGTAACTCACTTAAGACAATGGTGGATGTATCGCTCAATTTCGTGGATTGGTTGAAATTAGACATTAACACTGGTGGATGCCGGTTCAGTGGTCTAGATGTGAAGCGCTCGCGCACGAGACTGATAGATCCTGGGTTCGGATCCTGCGAGGTGGAGTCGTGGACGCGCACTGCTGAGGAGTCCCACAATAGGAAGAAACGTCAGTCTAATGCTTCCAGGTTTTCCATAGTGGTTTAGCTTCAACTGACTCATGATCTCAACTATTAAAACAAACTATGTAAAGGGTGATATTTTATGATAAAATCCCATGAATAATGTATGTACAGATATTTATTCATCTATAAAATAAAAATATGCTAGCTAGGGGAAAACGCTCTAATCATTTGATGTATAAGGTACTAAGTTTGAGTTCCGGCGAGAACATTAACACAGATGTAGGTACATTCAATTGATGAGTCACAAATAAGACGAAACGTGCTTTCTGGACTTCATTATTATCCATTATCTAATTCATAGTACTTACAACTTACAGGCAAATTGAAACAATCCACACAGGATGGATATGTATCAAAATAAACTTATTAATTGTAGTCCACAACATCAAAAGGTAGATTCAGACGACTATTACACATAAATTGAAGACTCCATAGTTTAAGAATTTACGGTTAATTTAAACAAAAAGTGACACTTCAGTTTATCTGCCGTTTTTAATTTACAGACTGCGTTTGATCAGTTCCTAGTGTGAACAATGAGAACGCTTAAACTCATAAATTCATACCCTTAGAACAAGTTGGTGTTCGTCTGAACTGAGTACCTCAGCGGATAACGCATTGACTTTTAAATCTATGAGTACTGAATTCGAGTCCCAATATTTATATAAGCAGTGGTATCCAGGCACATCCTAATGACCAGTTCCAAGTAGGACAAGACATGTGTTTTCTAATCCACATCTTATGATAGTCTTATACTAACGTTGGAGAAATTACTAAGTAAAGAAATTAAAACAAACTACGAGGTATTTAATCAGTTTTATAAGTTCGGTCTAAACGTTCTAATCGACTCAATTAAAATGTAATAGAACATTATACTTTGATTTATTCATTTGTCACTCTGTTTGGTAACTTTGAGTCACAGATTCTCTACAACAAACTATAAAATACTAATATAAACCATTATCGGTGCTCCTTCAATGCATGCGCTTTGTTATGCATATGAATCGATATATGCATTTGAAACTATTAATGCAACTAGATCAATTATTATACTGAAGTTTATGGAGATTGTTAAATTTCATAGTTTACATGATGGATTGATCATGGTTAATAAACCAGTGAAAACTAGACAATACTGAATAGGTTTTTCATCCTGGTTTGAAGTTTCTCAGTAGAATAAATTCACAACCACACCGGGGAGCATACCCAGGATTTTCAGACCTCATGGTGAATGATTAATCATTAGATAATTGAGTGTGTATCCGAATATTTACAACTGCAACTCTAATCAACTTATGATTGAGAAACTATGATAGAGAAACCATCTTACTAAACCTTATTTCTATCCTTCCACTGTATATCATTCGGTATGTAAAAGTGAATTGTCATATGTAGTTGAAAGTAACACTGAACGGGGATTTATTAATTTCTCACTGTTTTAAACATCAATATAATTCATGAAAGTTTACCTGGATAGTGACTGTGAATTAATAATCTTTACTGGTTGACTAATTGTGTTATTCTATCCCCTCTAAGGCCGTATCAAAACTTTCATAAGATTTTCGTGATTATGTATTTTGTTCACTATAGACAGTGATATCATGACGTTTCCTTCATTATCCCTAATAAAATCTCATTGACCAAGTCGAAATATCTGTTGTTTCCCGGTCACGATAGAACCATTTTATACAAGGCTTCTTACCTATTACCTCAAACCACAGAATCTTGAATAAAGTAAATTACTATATCAATACACTTGAACTAGTAGCGACAACACAACTTTATCATTACTATTCAGTTAGTACTATGAGCCAGGTAATATTGAACAGATTACTATCATAAGGTCGATTAGTGTAATGTATTAATACTAAAGGTCAATAAAAAACAACGACTGAAATATAGCTAATCTACTCTGTGTAATATTCCTTTATGTATATAACAAACGTACAACTTCGTTTGTAAGTCTTTATCTACAAATTTCAATGAAATAAGTTCTGTTCTTTTGAAAAGAGCAAGACCATAGATTCTGGCCAAATAGCATGAATTCATTTTTCATTTCGTTTGGTTCTCGTCAGTTGCTTACAACCTGTGATATATAAAATCTCCAATATAACTCCCAACTAAACCCTCTCATGTAAGTCATTTAAACCCATTATATAATTATAATTTTAAATATTACAGGTTGTAAGCAACTGACGAGAACCAAACGAGATAAAAAATGAATTCATGCTATTCGGTTAGAATCTTTTTGTTCTTGCTCTTCTCAAAATGATAAACGGGAATTATGTGTATGCAAAATCTCTATTCTTTTCATGTAAATACATGATCATAACACACACGAAGAATTGAATGTTATACATAAAAGTTATCCAAATGTATTAAAATCATCAGACCTTGAATTGTAATTGTAATCAAGATCAAAGTAACTGATTAAGTAATTGATATACAGAATGATGTGATATTCATATTAATATGCGCTAAGAGAATAAAACTTAGTTCTCTATAAAATGTTTATAATTAAAAGTATATAACTGATAAAATGAATTAAATTTTATATATGATAAGAGAATAATTACTGCCTTTGATATGAGTCGGTAGGTGATTATGTTAAACTAGTGAATAGTTATTCGTTAGGAGGAAATTCAATTTCAGTAACTTGTCCTTTTTGCACTGTTAAGAATATTCCCTACCGCTTTTAAAACCACAACAACGGGCTAATTGTAATCACTTTGAAGATATAGGCATAAAACTTTGACTTGTTCAAGTTAATAGTTAAATAAATTAAAGGATGTTTCTGACGATGTTTATCAGTGAATATGAAAATCAGTTTCATAACAATATCAAAAGCTCATTTCTACAGAATCGGTCAGTATAATTTGATTAGAAATGTGAAAATATTTATACAACATTTGGTTGTGTTTACATTAGTTTTTGCATATTAGTGTCCGAACCAAGAAATTTATTATTTGATTGTAGTACATTTCATTAGAATCGAAGATTTCATTTGCCTTAATTTAATAAAACAATGAACTTCTGGCATCAACTCAATCCAATTAACCTGGGTTTGAGTCTCGTGAGGCGGGATCGTGCATGCTCACTGCTGAAGAGTCCCATACTGTCACGAAACGGCCGTCCAGTGCTTTCATGTTTTCCATGGTGGTCTAGCTTCAATTACCTCATGATCTCAACTACTGAAATCACTACAATCTCCACAAAACCCATTCTGATACTAATCAACATATACTCACTAGTGTCTGGCTTCAAGAGGTATATCCTAGGGTTCTAGTGAGAAACCGTGACCAGTGGAGTTCAACCGGATCTGTTGTGAGGTAGTAACTCACTTAAGACAATGGTGGATGTATCGCTCAATTTCGTGGATTGGTTGAAATTAGACATTAACACTGGTGGATGCCGGTTCAGTGGTCTAGATGTGAAGCGCTCGCACACGAGTTTGATAGGTCCTGAATTCGAATCTTGAGAGCGGAACAGTGGATGACCACTGTTTAGGAGTCCCATACTAGGACGAAACAGCCGGCTAATGCTTCCAGGTTTCCCATGGCGGTCTAGATTTAATCGACTCATGAATTCAACTATTAAATTAAATTTTATTTTTTAAAATAGTAATGAACACAACTTGTTGTTTGTAGTTTGATGACTGATGAATCAAGCCAAAATACATCACATCGCCTTTCATTATGATATTCAATGCAAACAACTTCATGAATACTAATCTAAACATAATACTTCCAGTGTTGATAATGAATTCTGATTGTTGTAATTTTATTGTATATAAATGAACTTCACGATTTGAATGTAAAGAAAGATAATAGAAATGTATAAGTATTTAATTGCAATTTCGGCAGGAAAACTTTCATTCATACTACATATCGGTTGTATTTAAACATCAGATAGAAATTAAAATTCGTGTTGGTATTTACTTTTTTACCGAACACTCAATTGTTAACTGTTTGATGATCTGGAAATGTTTTTGTTTAGATGGTGGTTGGAGGTAGTCGACAGGAAACCCTGGACCCGGGTTTCGTGCTACTTGGCACTCGTCAGCAATGTGTACCTATAATCTTGAGGGAACTGGTGCACTAATAAGGACTAGACAAGCATGCAATTGATCTCCATCCAGTGATCAATCAATTGTGATTACATCTCAGTCCTACAGGAGGTCGGTCGCGGCTCGGATAGCTCAGTGGTAACGTCTCTGACTGTGAAGCTGGGTGACACGAGATCGAATCCACCAGGAAGCACCAGTTCCTTCAAGATTATAGGTACACATTGCTGACGAGTGCCAAGTAGCACGAAACCCGGGTCCAGGGTTTCCTGTTGACTACCTCCAACCACCATCTAATCTCAATATATAGTGCCCTCAATGTCGACTCACCTAGACTGGTGGCCACATTGCAACATGATCGATAGCATTTGATCTACACTAATAATAAGGACTAGACAAGCATGACATTGATCACCACCCAGTGATCAATCAATTGTGAAATGTCTTTGTTATTTTAAAACAAACTTTTTAGAAGAATCTGATAGTCATCCCGTCCATCTGTATGAGTTCTAGGAAGAAAGAGAGTATACTTTGACAGAATTATATTGTTAAAACTATTGCATTCATATTTACAATTGATTACTGAATTCATCAAAATAATGATACTTATATTCATACAAGTTTCAATAGTTCTTCCAATTCATGTTATAACCAATGATTCTAACCAAATAAAACACATGGAACTAGAACATGATGATATAGAAATACTTAAAGCAAATATCCAGCAAACAATTCACATATTATGATTGTTTAATTTTAATGCACCAAAAAATAATGGTTTAAGCTAAAATATTCGATATCATATATTTGTGAGAACAATAATCAACAAACTTAAATTGATATTTCGTAATTGTGTGAGGACAGCCCACGAGTGAACTCGTGGAAGCTCTAAGAAACTCAGAAAGAGCCAAAGATATTCGATTCAATCATCTTTAGGAATAACGTTCCAGAATCTTTATGTGTAGCTTCCCTATTTGACAAATGCTAAAAAAACCGGTATGCGGAACGGATGACTATAATGATGATTCCGTTTTTACTAAAACTACAGATATCTGACAGTTTTATACCATAATTAACACCGTTTGGAATAGCATTCCCTTCAGTTTTCTTCTGTCTTTTCATTTGCGACTTGGGAGGGTCCTGACGTTCACGTGCTCACGATGTATTCAGTATATTAAGAATCTAGGCTCTGTATAAAACAACTCCTGAAACTAAAAATAGTAGATCTCTAAAAATATAATTCCCCACTTGTATTGTAGACCAATCAATATATTTCAAGATGCTAAACATATGCCTAACGTATATATTTTCCCATATTAAGACATTTTAAATCAGCGCTTTCAAAGTAGACTAATTAAGGATGAAAAACATAATATAAAACCAATCATAAAGTCACTAATTGTGGAAGTCCAAATTGAAGAGACTATTTGTAGTATTTCTTTCCGTATAATTTAAAGGAAAAATGGAAAAATCAATAAACTGGATCGCATCAAATCGTTATCGCGAAAGACCATCGTGAGTAATATTTTTGCAGCTCAAAATTAACGTAGAATTTGACTGATGAATAAATCATGAACTGTGAACCATGGTTTATTAAGCTCCAGAAATACAATTATATTCGGCATAATTGATTATAATTAGAGAGGGGTTTTGTGGATAGACTAGGATGAAATGGCCGTCCAGTACTTCCAGGTTTTCCATGGTGGTCTAGCTTCAATTGACTGATGAATTAAACTACTAAATAATAGATTATGTTGTCTTAGATAGTTTCAAAATGTAAATAAAATATTTATACAATAAAATATTTTGTTTAAACACGTGACTTACTGCGTCATTGAAATACTTCATAATACATACTAAACTACTGATACTTGTTTAAATAGTATAAAAGTTAATTGTGAAAAATTGGGATCGGCTGGACTTGGCTAAATGATGGTGAGTGTGTAGTGAACAGAACACCAGTGGCGACAATCGAATGTATTTTTCACAAAACTACAGAGCACCTCACTAAAGTCTGAGAACCATGTAGTAAATAGTTAGTTTGCAAATATCTATCCATCGTATCGATCTTGGCTGTTCCTTTTGCAAATATCAGTCTATTGTCTCAGATTTAATTGTTAATGCATTTTCATACCAATTGCGTTCCGTTCTCGTTCCTTCCTTATCAATGTTCTATTGAAATACATTCTATGCCTGATCACCGTTACATAATACTTATGTGGATATAAGTAACAAAGTTTGGAGTGACCGATTTTATGTATACTTGGTTGTTTCTGACTGTTTAGTGATTTCACAGAACAGATTTGTCATAGAGATAATTTCATTATGATTGATAACAGTTTCTCAGGTTCAGGGAGCAATGGACAAAAATAAGAAATGAGAAAATTGTTATCTAAATACTTGGTTGGACTAGATTTATTGTATCAAACCAATATGGCTTTACCGATAGTGCTACAAACTATAAGATTCTAATCACATGATTAATAATTTGGAAGGGGAAAGGACAAGTAACTGATCAAAGACAATCAAAGAGTGAAGGAATGCGAATCTAGAATGCTCATACATTTTCGGACCTGTCATCCTTCTCGTTCCTTTTCCTCAGTCCATGTCATCCACTGATATCTTCCTGCCCGGTGCTGTCCATTTCTGATTTTAATGTTTAGGTGTCTCAGCATGGGCAAGTCCTTTCTTGAACAGTCTTCTGTGATTGATTACCGCTTCTCGTAAAACTGAAGTTTGTCGTCGTCATCGCTGTTATTGGTCGGCGTATAACATTCGATAAAATTCATTGTGATTCCCTTCTTTGTTTTGAAGGATGTTTTAATATTTCTAGATCTATGAAATCCCCATCCTATGAGTGCATTTTGTGATTTTTTGACAGCATCGGAGCAGCTCTCTGGTTGTGTGGAGCCTTTACTGTTCAGCTTAGGTCGAATTAGTTTCACCTATTTTGAGCCCTGCCAAGTTGTATTCTCTGATTTACGTAGCTATTTGACTGGCTTTTCCGGTCTCCCACATTGCCGTGACATTTCATGCACCTGTATATATTGTTGCTCTGGTTGTTAGAAGGGACATCAGCCTCATGACTTCCGAAATATCTCGATCTTCACGATGTGGAATCACAATTCTTCTGAAGGAAGATCCTCCAATTCTGAGGGCAGAGTTCAAATGGTTTGATTGACTTATTCTGGCAAGCTTATTCCAGTAAGGTTGTGCTTTACGGGATGGGGTTACTGACTCCATGCTCAGCCCTCATCATTTGTGTGGGCTTCGGACCACCAGTAGCCTTTGAAGAGCTACGGGTGAAATTCACAAACCACACACGAAAACAATTATTATTTTGTCTACTAATAGACATGCGATTGGGAAGATCGGATACGACCGCATTGCAGGAAGTTATCACATCCTCCATTAATACTTTAGCTGCGAGTTCTAATATGCATTAATCCCCGATAGGAAGCTCAAGGTTTTGTCATTCTCTCTAATCTGTATATACGTGAAAGGGATAAGATTCAGAGGACAGGCTTTTGACATTTCCGGGCACAGACCAGTCAGGCCAATGGCTTAGAAATTTTGACATACAGTTTGTTTAGAGTAGATTGGGCATAAGTGTCCTTCGATGAAGTCTTTGTTCCAAACTAAGTAATAACTGAAAACAGTATTCATAAGGCTAAAAGAAAATATGTGAGTATGTAATTGTAAGATCCAAACTAAGGTTTGGACTGAAGAATAGCTGTTTAGGTGGGTTACATACGCGTTCTTGCCCGGTTGAAGCCAAAACAATGTAATTGGGTAAAATGACGATTCTAATATTCATCATAAATTTAAATGTACATCTTTATCTAAACAAATATGACCACCCAGCTATCCCACCAATAATTGTTCAATTAATCAAATTTAAATTTCAATGAATACGGAAGTTGATAAAAGATGCCAGAAAATAACCAATCACAACAAATAAATATTGTTCTATCCTGTCTGGATAGAACACGCACAGATTCGTTCAAAAGATAATATTCGGTTGCTTTATAGCACAGTGTTTCCAATTCTAGAAGAGTGCTTCGATTCACTATCAAAAATGCACAATTCCAGTCAATACAAGCAACACAATCAAAAGGAGGAACAAACCAATATGGCTGCCGTCAAGACTAAGTATCAAGTAAAACAACATAAATGCAGTTCAAGAAGAAACACGGAAACTTAGTGAAGGCTTAAGAAAAATAAAAACTATTATAAAATACAAATATTAACAACTCAAATGGAATCAAAAAGACTAACAAAATATACAACTAAGGGAATCAATAGGAACAAACTGCAATTGTATACATGGAGGGATTTTCACACACAAAACATTCCAAAAATGGATCTTACAACGGCCGGCAAAATCCCTTCATACTGTTGGAGTGATCCAGAAAATTTCTTGTAAAAGACCAGCAAGGATCAGGAGACACTAAGAAGCGTTTCATTCAATCAGTATTCACTTAAAGTTTTAGCCAAAAATATCAAGGAAGCGAAGCGTCACATGTAGAGGTTCTGATTGGCTGATTTCTATACTGCTACTATGTTTAGTAGCATTCTTCTTCTTCTAGCAACCCAAGGACATTTAAAATATTAAAAACCCCTTTATTTTCTGTAGTAAGATGAACCTTGGAGTAAAGTACTTCTCGCATACTGTTCGTCTTCTCTCTCGTGTTCGGGTCGCAGTATAGTTCTAGCTTGGGGGTTACAGAATAGCTTAGGAAACGAATATAGCGTTCAATCCGCACGACTTATCACATACAACACAAGCCGCCTTGGTGCCTCTGGTCATGGTTCATTCTTCAACATATTCTACACCAGAGGAACGAGCAGGACTTACAACAGTATGCATACTCGAAACTGATTCGAACCTTCAGGGAGGCATACCTTACGTATATCCCTCCTAACTAATCCATTATTCGTACGGACAGTGACCGTCCCAACCTTTCCGTCGTTATCTATTTCACAGCCTTCAACTACTCCTTATGGCCACCTTTCACGGGTCGAGATGTCCAAAGCCACGATTACTACATTTCCGTTCTGAAAACTTCAATGTTCAACTAATCATTTTTGACGTTTTTGTAGGGACGGTAAATATTTTCTTAACCACCTTTTCCAAAACACATCAGCTAGATAATTAACCTATTCCCAACGTTCGTCATGTTTATCTCTGACGCTAACTTCTTCGACTGTTCTGTATGATTCCCCTCAAAATCACAGCAAACTATTTGGCGACAAGGCTAGTTCATCGTTAGCATCTTGGACAACCGGAGTTAATGCTCGATCGTTCAATATCCTTTCAATTTCGACCAAATAAGTGCCCGAGGTTTCATCAGTTAGAGTCAGTTCTCTTGTGATCGACAATAACAGTCGACGTATAGACCTAATCATCCTTTCCTGAACTCCACCCCTGTGGCTGGATGAAGACGGGTTAAAATGCCTTTGAATCCGCCTAGCTGACAATTCATTATTTATCTTCTTCCGATTCAACTGTTGCACAAACCTCCTTGGTTCAGAGACTGCACCCACGAAACTTGACCCACTGTCACTTTAATCTCTGGAGGTTTCCCTCTTCTTCCAATAAAACTTAATAAGGCCATTATAAATGAATCTGCATTTAAACTATACGTCATTCCAACATGTACGACTCCTGTTTGCAAACAAGTAAATATACGTTCATATATTTTTCCAATTACTTTACTCTTTTGACTAAAAAGGATTCAAAGTAGTCTACTCCTACCGCTGAGAAGCTATACCAGCCTTGTTGCATTCTGCAAGCTGGAAGCGGCGCCATCAGTTGTTGTCCTGGATTCATCGTAAACCGCCGGCATGTCATGCACTTTCCAATCGCTCTCCTAACCGTGCTGGTTCCTTTTACTATCCAATAGCTTTTTGAATTGTGACCAATACTTGAGACATTGCCGTGTGCCCTTGTTCTTCATGATAATGCCTAATTATCATTTCCGTCACTAAGTGTCGAGTGGGTAAGATTATTGGATGATTAAAAGCATTTGGGAAATCTGAGTAGCTTAGTCGACCTCCAACACAGAGTAACCCATCAAGCATTATCGGTGATAAACCCTTCAGATCATTATGACTAACCACTTTACTGCTGTTTTTAAATTCACTAAGTAATTCTCCATACACTTCTTTCTGAACCATCATTATAATTTTACGCTTGGCAATGTCAAGCTCTTTGACCTTTAAACATCCTAAATGAACGAATCCTTCACGACTCTGTGAACGAAGTACCACTAGGAATTCTGAAAACCTTCTTAGCCAGGCTACAGCACTGGTTAATTTCAATCACTCAGAATAATAAGAAAGAATAGGTGACATGTTGTACTTTATACTATTCTAGTTAACCACAGCAGTTTTTCTGAACTCAATATTGTCAGGAGTAAGTTCCGGACAGTTAGTAATTGTTATACAAAAATCGCCACGCAGTAAAGTTGGATATTTAGGCCAAGATTCAGGATTGGTCATTCTTTGTATACCTCTCGAGGTTCAGTCAGCTGGATTCTGTGACGACTTTACATAACTCCATTGTTAAACCTTCGTATACTGGTGAACAACAGCGAGGCGGTTGGCTATATAGGTGCTATATCGATTTTCGGTGTTCTTAATGTAGTATAACACTATCATGGAATCTGTATGGAAGTTCACATCGCAAAAAATTTGGTCAGACCCCTTTGTGAGACTTCACTCGGCCTTACACCTAACACCTCTGCGCCATCTCAAGCCTCGGTATAGTAACTTGTTTGATAAGTGATACCCTAGAGTTGCTGTACAACAAGATACAGTATAGTGGTTTCTTCAAACAGCTAACTCGTGCGTACGCAACTGCCCCACAACCAATCTCGGAAGCATCACTGAACAAATGTAATTCTATTTTCGCGTCAAGTTCGTCGATCCCATTCTTGATCCCTCGAGCTTCCGTTAAATGACCTACCTGACGCATAAAATTCACCCAATGTAGCCACGTGGACATGTTTGGCTCGTTGAGAGGCTGATCCCAGCCTATTTAGGATTTACGTAATTTTTGCAAGAGGAGTTTGGCAGTAAGGCAGACTGGAGCAATTAGACCCAAAGGATCGAACAGAGAAGAAACTACAGATTTCTGGTGCATCGAAGTAAAACTTAAATATATCTTGTTTGAAATCCCACTCCACACCTGGAATTCGATGGGTGGTATCATAACTCGTTGACATTTCCATCAAAGACTCTTCTTTACATACATCAGACAAGATGGTTCTTACTTCTTCTGAGTTGGTGATCCATTTCTTTAATTCAAAACCTCCTCTGTATAATAATTCACTTATCTGCTTAACGAACTTCTTTGCCTGATCACAAGTTGAAAAGGATATCAAAAAATTATGAACATAGAAATTGTTCTTGACAGTATCTTCGACATAACGATCATAACCATCAGAGAATTTTTTGAGCTGTCTTATTTATGGCACAGTTAGCTGCGAGTTCTAATATGCATTAATCCCCGATAGGAAGCTCAAGGTTTTGTCATTCTCTCTAATCTGTATATACGTGAAAGGGATAAGATTCAGAGGACAGGCTTTTGACATTTCCGGGCACAGACCAGTCAGGCCAATGGCTTAGAAATTTTGACATACAGTTTGTTTAGAGTAGATTGGGCATAAGTGTCCTTCGATGAAGTCTTTGTTCCAAACTAAGTAATAACTGAAAACAGTATTCATAAGGCTAAAAGAAAATATGTGAGTATGTAATTGTAAGATCCAAACTAAGGTTTGGACTGAAGAATAGCTGTTTAGGTGGGTTACATACGCGTTCTTGCCCGGTTGAAGCCAAAACAATGTAATTGGGTAAAATGACGATTCTAATATTCATCATAAATTTAAATGTACATCTTTATCTAAACAAATATGACCACCCAGCTATCCCACCAATAATTGTTCAATTAATCAAATTTAAATTTCAATGAATACGGAAGTTGATAAAAGATGCCAGAAAATAACCAATCACAACAAATAAATATTGTTCTATCCTGTCTGGATAGAACACGCACAGATTCGTTCAAAAGATAATATTCGGTTGCTTTATAGCACAGTGTTTCCAATTCTAGAAGAGTGCTTCGATTCACTATCAAAAATGCACAATTCCAGTCAATACAAGCAACACAATCAAAAGGAGGAACAAACCAATATGGCTGCCGTCAAGACTAAGTATCAAGTAAAACAACATAAATGCAGTTCAAGAAGAAACACGGAAACTTAGTGAAGGCTTAAGAAAAATAAAAACTATTATAAAATACAAATATTAACAACTCAAATGGAATCAAAAAGACTAACAAAATATACAACTAAGGGAATCAATAGGAACAAACTGCAATTGTATACATGGAGGGATTTTCACACACAAAACATTCCAAAAATGGATCTTACAACGGCCGGCAAAATCCCTTCATACTGTTGGAGTGATCCAGAAAATTTCTTGTAAAAGACCAGCAAGGATCAGGAGACACTAAGAAGCGTTTCATTCAATCAGTATTCACTTAAAGTTTTAGCCAAAAATATCAAGGAAGCGAAGCGTCACATGTAGAGGTTCTGATTGGCTGATTTCTATACTGCTACTATGTTTAGTAGCATTCTTCTTCTTCTAGCAACCCAAGGACATTTAAAATATTAAAAACCCCTTTATTTTCTGTAGTAAGATGAACCTTGGAGTAAAGTACTTCTCGCATACTGTTCGTCTCTCTCGTGTTCGGGTCGCAGTATAGTTCTAGCTTGGGGTTACAGAATAGCTTAGGAAACGAATATAGCGTTCAATCCGCACGACTTATCACATACAACACAAGCCGCCTTGGTGCCTCTGGTCATGGTTCATTCTTCAACATATTCTACACCAGAGGAACGAGCAGGACTTACAACAGTATGCATACTCGAAACTGATTCGAACCTTCAGGGAGGCATACCTTACGTATATCCCTCCTAACTAATCCATTATTCGTACGGACAGTGACCGTCCCAACCTTTCCGTCGTTATCTATTTCACAGCCTTCAACTACTCCTTATGGCCACCTTTCACGGGTCGAGATGTCCAAAGCCACGATTACTACATTTCCGTTCTGAAAACTTCAATGTTCAACTAATCATTTTTGACGTTTTTGTAGGGACGGTAAATATTTTCTTAACCACCTTTTCCAAAACACATCAGCTAGATAATTAACCTATTCCCAACGTTCGTCATGTTTATCTCTGACGCTAACTTCTTCGACTGTTCTGTATGATTCCCTCAAAATCACAGCAAACTATTTGGCGACAAGGCTAGTTCATCGTTAGCATCTTGGACAACCGGAGTTAATGCTCGATCGTTCAATATCCTTTCAATTTCGACCAAATAAGTGCCCGAGGTTTCATCAGTTAGAGTCAGTTCTCTTGTGATCGACAATAACAGTCGACGTATAGACCTAATCATCCTTTCCTGAACTCCACCCCTGTGGCTGGATGAAGACGGGTTAAAATGCCTTTGAATCCGCCTAGCTGACAATTCATTATTTATCTTCTTCCGATTCAACTGTTGCACAAACCTCCTTGGTTCAGAGACTGCACCCACGAAACTTGACCCACTGTCACTTTAATCTCTGGAGGTTTCCCTCTTCTTCCAATAAAACTTAATAAGGCCATTATAAATGAATCTGCATTTAAACTATACGTCATTCCAACATGTACGACTCCTGTTTGCAAACAAGTAAATATACGTTCATATATTTTTCCAATTACTTTACTCTTTTGACTAAAAAGGATTCAAAGTAGTCTACTCCTACCGCTGAGAAGCTATACCAGCCTTGTTGCATTCTGCAAGCTGGAAGCGGCGCCATCAGTTGTTGTCCTGGATTCATCGTAAACCGCCGGCATGTCATGCACTTTCCAATCGCTCTCCTAACCGTGCTGGTTCCTTTTACTATCCAATAGCTTTTTGAATTGTGACCAATACTTGAGACATTGCCGTGTGCCCTTGTTCTTCATGATAATGCCTAATTATCATTTCCGTCACTAAGTGTCGAGTGGGTAAGATTATTGGATGATTAAAAGCATTTGGGAAATCTGAGTAGCTTAGTCGACCTCCAACACAGAGTAACCCATCAAGCATTATCGGTGATAAACCCTTCAGATCATTATGACTAACCACTTTACTGCTGTTTTTAAATTCACTAAGTAATTCTCCATACACTTCTTTCTGAACCATCATTATAATTTTACGCTTGGCAATGTCAAGCTCTTTGACCTTTAAACATCCTAAATGAACGAATCCTTCACGACTCTGTGAACGAAGTACCACTAGGAATTCTGAAAACCTTCTTAGCCAGGCTACAGCACTGGTTAATTTCAATCACTCAGAATAATAAGAAAGAATAGGTGACATGTTGTACTTTATACTATTCTAGTTAACCACAGCAGTTTTTCTGAACTCAATATTGTCAGGAGTAAGTTCCGGACAGTTAGTAATTGTTATACAAAAATCGCCACGCAGTAAAGTTGGATATTTAGGCCAAGATTCAGGATTGGTCATTCTTTGTATACCTCTCGAGGTTCAGTCAGCTGGATTCTGTGACGACTTTACATAACTCCATTGTTAAACCTTCGTATACTGGTGAACAACAGCGAGGCGGTTGGCTATATAGGTGCTATATCGATTTTCGGTGTTCTTAATGTAGTATAACACTATCATGGAATCTGTATGGAAGTTCACATCGCAAAAAATTTGGTCAGACCCCTTTGTGAGACTTCACTCGGCCTTACACCTAACACCTCTGCGCCATCTCAAGCCTCGGTATAGTAACTTGTTTGATAAGTGATACCCTAGAGTTGCTGTACAACAAGATACAGTATAGTGGTTTCTTCAAACAGCTAACTCGTGCGTACGCAACTGCCCCACAACCAATCTCGGAAGCATCACTGAACAAATGTAATTCTATTTTCGCGTCAAGTTCGTCGATCCCATTCTTGATCCCTCGAGCTTCCGTTAAATGACCTACCTGACGCATAAAATTCACCCAATGTAGCCACGTGGACATGTTTGGCTCGTTGAGAGGCTGATCCCAGCCTATTTAGGATTTACGTAATTTTTGCAAGAGGAGTTTGGCAGTAAGGCAGACTGGAGCAATTAGACCCAAAGGATCGAACAGAGAAGAAACTACAGATTTCTGGTGCATCGAAGTAAAACTTAAATATATCTTGTTTGAAATCCCACTCCACACCTGGAATTCGATGGGTGGTATCATAACTCGTTGACATTTCCATCAAAGACTCTTCTTTACATACATCAGACAAGATGGTTCTTACTTCTTCTGAGTTGGTGATCCATTTCTTTAATTCAAAACCTCCTCTGTATAATAATTCACTTATCTGCTTAACGAACTTCTTTGCCTGATCACAAGTTGAAAAGGATATCAAAAAATTATGAACATAGAAATTGTTCTTGACAGTATCTTCGACATAACGATCATAACCATCAGAGAATTTTTTGAGCTGTCTTATTTATGGCACAGTTAGCACAAAACGGCGATGACGTGGCACCAAACGGATGAGGGGTCTTTTGAAACTCGAATGGTTCCCTCGAAATGTCTCCCTCCTGGCAATGCAGAAATCTTAAAGCTTCTCGATCAGACTCAGGGACTCTCACTTGTATGAACATTTCCTCAACATCTGCAGAGATTGCAACTGCCTCCTTGCGAAAACTCAATAATATACACACTAGCCCAGCAGTGGTGTGGAGTTCTTGAGAAATCCTACCATTTAGGGAAATCCCTGCAAACCTGGCGGCACAATCAAGGACCACTCTAACTTTTTCTGGATTTTTCGGGTTTAACACTCCCTGATGAGGTAAATACCATCGGGGGAGATAATTAGGCTACAGCTGTATTTCAGAGACCTTCTCCACATAGCCCTTAGTAAAATTACTTTCAATACTTTTGGTATACCTGATGTGCAGACTGTCATCCTTCAACAACATACGCTTCAAACTCTGTAATTTTCTGTTAGCATGACTTAGCCGTGCTATATCGATTAGGTCTTCCGCGTTCACCACCTCTAGCCCTCGCCAGATGTTGTATGTTGAATATAAATCTTTTCAGTTTTTATCTTTAAGTCTCGAAGAACGTGTGGTTGCGAATCAAAAGAGCGACAGCAAATGAATGGAAAATACTTGCAATAATTTCAAAATGTTTGGTTTATTCCCTAACACATTCAAAATCAAAATGCACGTGTAGATTATCTAAGAGTTAAACAAAGTGGGATTATGATGAGGAAAAATGATTCAGTAAACAGAAATTTTGTCAAATCACATTAAAATACCTGCCAATGAATGGTAAGTAATAGTTTAATTTAAGGGCTATACAGATATCGTTTGCGTCGAAATGTCGATGCTAACACTACTTTTCGTTAAGACTAGAAAGCTAATTCATGATAACGCCGTTATACTGTCTAGTTTTTCTCATCAGATAATGTATATACATCAGTGTGACTGAAAATCCCATCAAGATTCCATCGACATAGAATTATTTTGTTATAATGCATAACTTAAAGCCACTTATTGTGAGCGTCTCTTTATACCATTATTTATTTGGTGTACGTGACTGCTGTTTATGATATCTGCAGATTAACACAACTAAAGGCTTCAAATCACCTTTTTGATTTTCAGAAACATAACTTCCACGTTCACTATCTTATAAACATTCGAACATAAAATGGAAAGTAGAAGGTAAGTTTTGAAGAATTGTTCGCTATTGTTACGTTCAATCATTTTCGACTGATCTAATTAACATTTTCATACTTTAAACTCCAGGAGATCATGCTGGTAAGCTTATAACGTGAAAATCTGAATTATTAGGTGAATGATCAGTTAATAGGATATTTAGATCCCTGCTAGCTAGTTTTGTTTTAAAACTCAAATTAGTGCTCTCTTACACATTATTTAACTGAACCGAATGATTTTTGGACTTTATATTGTCTTTGATACACGCCTTGGCGCTCTTTTTTGTGTATGCACTTAAAATTACAAATCTCATTTCTCAATACGGAAAATGTATATGAAAGTAGCTATAGTTGTGCTAACGTTGGCTTTCGTTTATTTGTTTTACCAGTTTTTTGCATATGTGTGATATCTGCTTGTTAGCTGTAATTAAACGAAATCAGACGGTAGCATCACTCCTGCGTTTTTTAAAACTCCTTAACATCCATCCGACTGGCAATACTTGGGCTTTGAGAAATTCAAATAAATATATCTGATGAAATGTTATCTTTATTATTTTGCACAACATGAGCAATTACTTGATTTTGATTCTCTTTTTTTCGCTACTAAATACGTCTTCAAATCTACGTCTGAGGGTCTTTCTAAGCAACTTTCAGGTATTTAGTTCTTATCCATTTCTCTCGTTGTAATGTCTTTGTGGTTCATTTGGCAAACCTCTGTGATCCAACTTTCTTTTGAGTGCATTGACAGATGGAGATTCAGTCACTTGTCCAGGTAGCGAGTTGTGTTCACTGATAGTTTAAAGGGAAAGTTGAGAGTCAACTGACAGGTAATTTTTTCTGGACATGTGTACATTTCTAGTGTCCTCGTTAATTCTTTATTTTGGAAGATTGAAAGTTGAGTGCACTCCAGATCCGTAATTTCCATTAAGCACTTTGAAGATTGCCACCTCTTGTTCTCCTATATGGCGAGAGAAATAGTTTTCGTCCAGCCAGTCTCTCGTCATACAGGAGCTTGGCGGTTCCATGACCCACCTCATTTTCAGTTCTTTGAACCTTTTCCAACAACACTGTCCTTTCCAGTTAAGTAGTGTCTGCTTGTATGAGATACCTGAGTTTCAAACGAACGAAAACTGAATACAAAGAGTGTTTTTTGTATCGACATGGCTAAACGGCTCTACTTACTACCCAAGAGGGTTCTAAAACCTTGGCTGCTATCACACAGCGGTGTGCAGCGGTTTTTAAATATTAGCTGCCCAAGGCCCCTGGAGTTTTGTGTTTCTGAACAGAGGGTAAGAAAAGTTGATAACGATTTGTTTCTAAACTAATGCTTATTCAGGTCCTGTATTTTTTGAGAGCTAAAAGTCTTGCTGACTGTTTTCGGAATCCTTAGTTATCAACTTTCAGGCAACTACATTACATATCATTTCTAGTTCAGTGGTATTGAAATTAATACACTTGCTGTACTTACAACAATAAGACCACACTAGAAAGGCCAAGTCACTGTAATTTATGACTGATGTTGCTGAAGAATAAAATTAGATTAATTTACATAAACAGTTATTCCACTTCAGCTCCTAGTATTGTTTTCCATTGAATATTTTAGTGAAATCTAAATCAACAATTGAGGAACTGAAGTTTTATACCTTTCAACTATATTAAAGGACATACATTGCTTACTTTACGACGATAACGAAGAACAGACTACGTATGACTGATTTATGGAATTATTTTTCAAAATAATAGACAGTGCTATAAAACTATGTGTCACTGATATGGTCATGGATTGGCTACGTTATCTGTTTTAATTTATTCAGTAAAATTTTAAAATAAAGGGTAATTTGTCTAAACACCTAGCTTTAAGCTCACAGATGTATGAATTATTGCCTCAATTTTCTAGTTATTCTTTTGAGTAAAGATATTAGTTGTACATGCCACTCTTTGAGCAAATCTGAATATTCGAACCGGCTTTTGTTAGTGATATGAGTTAATCTTATTTGTTTAGAAGAGAACTTTCAAATAATCTCACTGTATTTTGTTTAGGTCAAGAAATGTTTACTATAATACTTATTTGTACTCTTTGTAATTTTTTGGTGCATCCATGATTTGGACATTTTGTTCACTTGCAAGTTTTTCATAGCATAATCCATGATAAATGAAGGTTAACAATTCAGGGAAAATATTTCAATTTATCAGTATTGGATATTTTCAGCTCGATGGTGCCTTAAGGTGACGCTCACTTTGTTTTGATGTCTAAAGTCATTAACGTAATTTTGACGGGAAATTTTGTTCTACTTATGAATCCGAACAAGCATATTTAAAGGCTTTAGAACTCACTTGCACACTAAAACCGCATTATTCACTTAAAACAGATTCTACTTAATCATGGAAAATATATCATTTTGAAATCCGATACTCAGTTTCTTTCTTGTTTATAAAGATTTAGTTCCCTAACACTGCATCTAGATTTTTGGAATGCCGAATATATTTCTAAGCGAATGCTATATAATTTTCTATTTTCTTTTTGTTTATAAGGCTGAAAATTAACTTTGTTTTTAGTTAAAACCTTAAGAATTGAGCTTAATATTACCTTTTTGTTGTTAGCTTAGCCGCTTCTAAAATACCATCTGCTCACATAAAACAATTCGGAAGGGATCCTGCATCCTAAGAACCACGCAAAAATTTCTATCATTTCTGAAATGAAGTTCAGGACATTTTTTGTTGGAATGGGCATGTTAATGTCGATCTACTATATTACAACCAAATGATTTATGTTTGTATTTATCTTTGTGATCTGTCTATTCTAACGTTCAGGTATGATTGTTATAGTAGAAAGTATTTTAAAATTGTACTGGGAATCTATGAGAATAAAAGTAAAGAATTACGTGTGATGCTGTGAAGTGGGACGCTTTTAAATAACGCTAATTGATTAAAATAAAATTTGTCACTTTTGTTATATTTTCAACTTGAAATCGTTTGAGTTATTCATTTAAAAATTTTTAAAGGCTACTCTATGTGTGTAAATAGATTTCGTCTCCATTTTAGTAGACTTCAACCTTCATCAGTTTTTTTAGAATAAGTAAAATCTATTGAAAATTTTATTGTATTTTGATTATTACTGCATGCTTGATTTGTGTTTGTTCGTTTAATTCTTGATGTAATTTACATTTACCAACTAATTAGATATTTATGAGAACATCAGGAAACTCATGCTTTGCTTAGAATTTGGTTTTTAGTCATTTGGTTATTAGATCACAAATCTCACTAGTACATCAGATGGCAAGCGGGTTTTTTATGAAGTAGGCTAACTTGGCCAAATAGTCCTGTGTTGGCAATTAAAATTATGTTTGTTCAAAAGTTTTAAGTAATTCTATCCATCAAGTTATGTAATTCGACAGATAAGTTAGACGGAATGGCACTTTTTTGAAACAGAAAGTGACCATAAAGAAAAACGTGTACAGAAAATAAGGAGTAGAAGCGGGTTTTGTTATGTTTGAAATATTTGTTCAACTAACACAATATCAACCGCTCAAATACTTTGGTTGTTAATAGTATTGGTTCGATTATTGCTTTCTATCCTAGTTAGTTATTCGGAAGTATACGTATTCAAATGAACATATTTAAGTCTCTTGATCCACGCCAAAATCATGGGTAATTACTCGTAAATATCTCTGTCAGGTTGATTAGGTTAACCCTTAGCATTGTTAGTTTTCACTGTGTTCGAATTCGATGTGTATGTATTTGAGTTTGTTTACATAATTTATCACTTCTTAGCTTACTGATGTTTTCCAAAGTTTTGAGATAACTAAATTTTTTACTTATATTCAGTAAGGTCAATTTTAAATATTTTGGGTGATATTTGTTACTTTGTCGAAGGTTTGAGCGCCGAGCAACGGAATGGACACCTGGTATGGAAGGTAAATATGTTGCCCGAGGACAATTTACGGGTGAATGTATCGCTGTTCTCACAAGCGGTGGAGATGCCCAAGGAATGAATGCAGCTGTGCGAGCTGTAGTCCGTATGGGAATATACTGCGGATGCCGAGTATTTTTCATCAGAGAAGGATATCAAGGTCTTGTAGATGGTGGTAACAACATTCAGGAAGCATCGTGGGCAGATGTTTCTGGTATTCTCCAATTAGTAAGTGTATACAGTAATTTATTTCATTATAAATCGCTCATGTAATTGTGCTCGTCTTCAGATATGTAATAATGAAACTGTTTTCATCCAACATTTGTTTTTCACTGCTTTAAAGGTGAAAACATGGTAGGTGAAACAAACAAACTCATTATACCGATTTAAGTAGGCTTTCTCATTCTTTCTTTGTCGCCTTGATTTGTGGTTTATTGATTCGTTTATCAAAACGCTGAATGAAACAATAAAGGAGTTTTTAAGATAATCTAGGTTGTTCAAAATACTATGCTTGTGAGATATCGCCTCCAAATTATTTAGCGGATTGTTGTGTATTACCTCTTAAGACTTAAACACGGTTAGTAGCCACATTACACATTTATTTATCATTAAAAATCATAGTACGATAACACTTAATGAATAATAAGCAAACTCATAATAAGTTCATGAATCATTGGTAAGGTCTCAGACTATGAAGCTGAATGACTCAGGTTTAAATACACTT
Source organism: Schistosoma haematobium (assembly GCF_000699445.3). Lineage (NCBI taxonomy): Eukaryota > Metazoa > Platyhelminthes > Trematoda > Strigeidida > Schistosomatidae > Schistosoma > Schistosoma haematobium. The sequence goes on from NC_067200.1 coordinate 12,821,697, forward strand.
AGAAGCATCTGTCCACTAAAGATTACAGATACATCTTAGAGACTGGTGCCAATTGTCGGAAAATCAGGGCCCGCCATGTTTTTGCCGATTATTTTCAACTTTCCAATACTACAATATGTTGAGTAGATTTGTACTAAACTGAAACGTCTTATGTTTAACTCTGCAATTAATGTTTGTCTTAAGAAAAAAACAACTTTTAAGAAGTATTGAAAAGTTCTAAAAGGTTATGTGGATGCTTTTATGACTTTTTCCAAAACTGTATGATGTTAAAGCTCATTGAGAATAAAGTAAATACTCCGAGTCAATGCCTAATGTAGGATATATGTGCATATAATGTTGTGAATGGTCCAGTAAAATCTTACATTTTTCCACAATATCCGTAATCCAGTCTGGAAAATTATGAAACTATTTATTTCATAAAAACCATGAAATAATTTTGTCATTGTTTGGCCTGGACGCGTAAAGTAGGATTGACTAGACTAAAATGTCGAAACCTTGCCTAACATATTACTTGATCACGCAAAATCATTTGAGTAGACGCCCGTGTTTTCGTAGACTAGGGTGATTACATCATCTAACTGGCATCCGGTAACTTCAAATCAACATTTGCATGAGTTTCATGGTTTTCGGTGTGAAACTAGAAAACAGATGTTGACTTTCAACACAGTGTTCCCATGTATACTGGGAGTCTCTACTTCTAAAATGCTAGAAAGATTAGTCGAGATTCTTTTTTAGTTACACCGTTATATGCCTTGTTTCAATGAAACCATTAAAATCAATTTCATTTCTGATATCTCTGAACTTGGTCAAACGCCATTTCTCATCAAAAAGTCAAGAGATTAATATTTCGACACTAATTCATTACCTAACACACAATAATTATTTAATCGTGTAGTTTATGTGGGAAGTATCACTACAGGGAAAATTTTTATGACGGAATGATCGCAACTGTACAACTGTTCAAAACCAGATGCCATTTGACAATTATTTACTCTAAACTAGATAAAAAAACAAACTTCCGTTAGTCTTCATAAACGTAATTCAGATAATCTTTACATACCACCTATTGGCTTCGCAGATTCACCTTTTCACTTGAAAGATCAAACTGAATTGTTCAGTGTAATTTTGCTAAAGAAATCTTGAAACTATAATTACAAAAAGTTTGTTAATTTCATTATTAGAATCTTATCAAAATCTACATACGAGGGAATTAGTACTGTAGAAGTGTGAACTATTTTTTATTTGAATTCTGAGTTAAGCTTGATATCAGTATTCTTTTCATTTAAACATAAAATATATTACATATTAAGAAGAGATAGAGCTGAACTACACAAAGAACAACACAACGGTGTTGTGAGCATGTGAAAGGAAGGAAAATAATGCAGTGAAATTACCTAGAATAACCCATTTTTACATTGAATAAAAATAAAGAGAATCGGAGAAGAAAATTTTCTTTTGGACGAAACTATTTACTTAAGCTGTACATTCGTATTTAGAGTTGTGTGGTAAATATATTTCTTTGAAAGGATAAAAAGGATTGGGGATCCACCAACTGAAGCCCGAACTCTGCGTGTGAAAACGACACACTCAACCTCTGATCCTTCCTTGGCCTAATTCCCTTATGTACAAACAATTATCTTTCATAATCCTGCCCCGTAAGTTATTTTCATCCTTCTGTTCTTCCCTAACCCCCGGATTATCACACAACCCCATCTGTTATTTAGAGTCTCGAATCAATTTATGATGCAATCCATCTATTGCGTTACATGATATTTATAGCATACATTAGGACGATACAAAGTTGAACAGACTAACGTCTGTTCTATAACTTTACACTATAAATTAATTTGCGAATTTGCTTACGAACTGTATTACCTTACTTAGAGATGTTAATATACATAGTCACCATTCAATGTTAAGTGGAATAAACTGTGGAATATATTTTTAAAATGATGAAAGAAACAAATATGGTATTATAATTTCATTTATATGTATTATTATAATGTTTAGGGAGGTACCAAGATTGGATCAGCTCGATGTATGGATTTTCGTGAACGTTGTGGACGTTTAAAAGCTGCTGAAAATCTGGTCAAAAATCAAATCACCAATTTAGTGGTTATTGGTGGTGATGGTTCTTTAACTGGTGCTAATCTATTTAGAGCTGAATGGTCAAATCTATTGGAAGAACTTGTCACATTAGTTAAGTTTTATTACTATATGTATATATGTGAAATTCGCTCATGTTAAAATGAAGTTTACCTTCCTAGTAATAATTTTTAATCTGATTGATGAAGTAATCTTTTTGATTAAGAATAAAGGATGGACAGTTTTGAATATGGAACACATCCCTAAAGTAGTTGACGTTTTTCGACTGGCTCTGCACTTTCAGTTTGTGGTTTTACATCGCTAACTGATCACAGCTAGCAAACCACTAAATGGAGGATTTGTCGTAGTATGAGACTCCACAGCATCACATACCCAAGACCTCTTCATAAGTCGAAACCAGTACCTACAGAATTATCAGTATGTTACTATTTATAGTAATGAGCCAGGACGCAACAATTCACATTCTCCAACTTCGATTGATTCGTGATTTTTCTTGACTCTTATTCACTGATGCCTGTCTCTAAGTCCACATGACTGAACTTCATCGACTTCATGTGTAAGCAGATACTTGGTAAATACTTAAACACTTACAAATAGGCCACATAAATATATAACATGATCAACACTATTAAATATGCCTGTGCTAATATTTCCTGTAATTTATTTATCACGTACTGATTTGTGCCTCTTTGTTTATGTGAGAGCTGGTAGTACTATACGATTCCTCAAGCCAAAGTAAGTGGTATGGTGGAGAAGATTTGTAGCTCAGGTGGATGATTTTGGTGGAGTTTTGTTCTCTGAGCTGGATGGTTTGGTCGTGGAGCTTTCATCGTCCTTCTGAACGACATCATCAGCACAAACTTTAGATAGAAGTGAAGTGTTCGAATTTCTGAAGTTTGTGCTGATGATGTCGTTCAGAAGGACGATGAAAGCTCCACGACCAAACCATCCAGCTCAGAGAACGAAACTCCACCAAAGTAAGTGGATCAGGGTTCAGATCTTCAACCTACAATCGGTTGTAAAATTCAAATATTCCAGTAGTTGAATTACCATTCCATTAATAATTTTCAGTAGCTAATTAACATTATGTCTTACATGTTATTATTATTACAGGTAAAATTAGTGCAGAAAATGCCAAACAATTTCATCGTTTAAATATTGTTGGTTTAGTCGGTAGTATTGACAATGATTTTTGTGGTACAGATATGACAATCGGTGCAGACTCAGCATTGCATAGAATTATTGAAGCGACTGATGCAATCTCTACTACAGCTCATTCACATCAAAGATGTTTCATTTTAGAGGTGATGGGTAGACATTGTGGTTATCTAGCACTTGTCGCATCTATGGCATGTGAAGCTGATTGGGTATTTATACCAGAAATGCCACCAGCTGATGATTGGCGCGAAAAATTGTGTCATAAACTTCGAATGGTAAGTAATCACTCTTGTGTAGATTTGTTAAAGTATTTCTTAAACGAAATTTATATTGAATGAAGAGATTTTGTGGAGATCCATTAAAATTATTTGGATCTTGTGCTGATGAGGTCATGAATGCTCACTGCATACTAAGACGAAAAGGCTGTCTAGCGCTCTTCGGCTTTCAGTGGTCCTCTAAACAAGGTCACTTTATGGTCTTATAGTTATTTATAGGTTTGCCTTCCAAATGATTTGTAAATTAGATGTATTTCAAGATAATTATTTACAGACGTGTAATTAATCAGGTACACATAAATACGATTGTGCATCGTTGAAAATAAACTCATTAAAAAAGATTCCTTCGCTGAAGAAATTATTTTCTGATTCAGTAGGTTTATTGATTGCAGATTGATTGGAGTGCTAAGATTTTAAACATTCTCTGGTATTCTTTGCATCGTCTCAGTTCAAGATATCCGAACTTATCCATAAATTTTTTGAAAGAATTTCAACTTCACTAGAATTGCAGATGTTTGAATATATAATCACGATAGCAAATTCTGGTGAAAATATTAAGTGAATTGTTTTCGTAGTTCTGAGTTAAAGTTTCCCACTATTTATCTATTGTAGACTTGGTGTTTGTTTATTGAGAGACGAGTACGTTAGACCGGTAAATGTAACGGAAAGGAAGTCTCAGATATGAAATTATACTCTGCTTAATTCAATTTTAAGAGTTTGAATCTTCTTGTTGTAAGTGTTCTGGCTTGTAATTGATCAGTCTATTTTGGCATATGGATATCCTGAGAGAATTGACTCGATAATTCCATTTTGTCGCAAGCTTTTAATAAAGTGAGGTAGTGGCTGTCAGTAGGATCTAGAACACGCATTTCGCCCTACTTGGGACTCGTAAGCTGGATATATCTCCGTCACTATGTTGACGTTCACTAAAAACGATACTCTATTTAGCTTAATTAGCATTAATAGTCGTATAATTTAGGGGTATTAGTAAAATGTAGTCTGTTTTTGCTTTTTATTTTATTTCTATTTTTTTGTCCAAGTGTTCACTCAACTCGGTAAAATATTAAAAAAATTGTTCCATCAAGTTTTAGGTACTTGGCTAATTACGTACTAAAAGTAGATTTTATCCTAGTTGACACTCATTAACAAGTCATATTTTCAGTCTTGAAGGCACTCATTCTCCTTGTAAAATTAGGATCTTTACAGTCTGAGAAACTACCATTGAGTTGTTCAGGTCACGAATGGCCTTCTGGAGGGCTGAAATATTTGTCTAGTCCTTTAATGATGATAGAATTCTACCGATCAACTTACGAATTCCCCTACCCGCCTAAATGACTCCACATCAGATGTCAGATTATTGGACACTCGAAAGAAAACCTCAAAGCTGTTTCATTAACTTATGAAATTGTAACTAAATTTACAGGTTACAACAATGTTAAAATAAAACTTAGTAGCATAAAACAGATGATTTTATCGTCTGTTGTAAGACCTATTAATGAAATTAGTATCATGGAAGAGTTGTGAATCTAAGTATGTACTTTGTTACAAATGTTAGTTACATACATGTACATTAAATAAATACTTTTTTTGGTACACTATAGCACCAGTAACATAAACAATATATGTTCATAAATTCGATTGTAATCTTTTCACATTGTATCATTGTAACTTGATAAACTCGATAGACTTTGATCACTCCGAAGGACAAGACAACTTAACAATAGTTGCCGCTCATTGATAGATTATTATATATATTTTATTACTCTATGAAGTTAGCTGCAACATGAGTCTGTTCCAGTAACAATATCTATGTATCAGATATTTGGTGTTATAAGTTCGAATTCTTCGGGAATCATTTGTTCCATCCAAATTTTAATTGTTCATCTTCCTAATGAATGTCAAAAATTATATTTAGATTTGAAACTTCTGTATTGCTTCTACCAGCCAAATGTTTTAAGAAAAACAAACAAAAGATACCATTTTTTGGAATAACTCAACTCAGTAGCCACATTCAAACTTGATCAACGGAATTCTATTGTGTACATGAACCAAACAAATCACCTACTGGCTTCGCAATGACTGATTACTGTAAATATTCAATTACTGCACAACCTGTACAAATAATATTTTGACAACTAACAAATATATAATCATAATTACTATCAAAATAAATTTAGTGAGAGTTTCCCATTGATTGATTGTAACGACAACGATATCCCTAACACTTATTCGACCTGTCATAATTTGCTAATTCATTCATAATGATCAGTATTTGTAAATGATACCGTTGTATTTACACTTTTGTACAATCTCTTTTTCATAATTTTCATATGCATTATTTTTGATTATCAGAATCGTGAACATGGACAACGTGTCAATATAATTATGGTTGCTGAAGGTGCTATCGATAGAGGATGTAACCCTATCACTTGTGAATTGGTGAAAAATTTAATAGTATCAGAACTTCAGCTTGATACACGTATAACTGTTTTGGGTCATGTACAACGTGGTGGTTCACCGTCAGCCTTTGATCGTATTTTAGGCAGTCGTATGGGAGCTGAAGCTGTTCTAGCTCTAATGGATGCTGATCGTGATCCTAATCTACCATCATGTGTTATTAGTTTAGATGGTAATCAAGCAGTTCGTGTGCCACTTGTGAAATGTGTTGAGAGAGTAAGTTGTTTATACCTGTAAAATGAAATAATTTACTCATATTTCAAGCATTTATTTATCACTATGATAGGGAGTTTGCATCAGCGAGTAAAACCCTCTGCTAAAACATTAAAATTGAAGGCTCAGCCTGATAGTAATTATATGATGATTAGTAAAAGTCTCTGAGATGGATCCTCGGAGTCTTGTTAGGAAGCTGGAACTTGGGAAGTTGAAACATGTTAAGCATTAGATATATATCACTCATGTCATTGAATAACGGTTGCATAACTAACACTTATAAATTGTATTCAGTGATAGGAATAATTAAATTACGACTCCTCACTCCATTCATAACGTGTGCACTATGAGAACCAGAAACTTCAAGTTTAAACCCTATTAATGTTTTGAATTAGCACCGTAAAGAAGTTCCGAATCAAACTAGATAAGAGTATTGTTCACCTTGGCTTTCGATAGTTCTTTAGTTAATATGATGAGAATTAACTTCAGATTATTTGTTAATAGGTTGAAATAAAACTATAGTAATAGTTACTACTTATCTTAGTGTAGTGTTTATAGTATCCGTTAAGTAAACTTATATTCTGAAATAGTCCACTAAGTAAGAGCTAACTACTTGACAAACACATTTTTAGTAGAGCTAGATTGTGGCTAGCAGTGGAATCAAGAACACCTTTTTCGTCCTATTTGGGACTCGTCACTTGAATTTACTTGTATTTCTTTGCTGATTTCTATTTAGAGAATCGAAATCGGTGCCGTTCGTTTCAAAAGCCTACAAGTTATCTACTTCATCCAGTAGCTCAGTAGATAATACGTTGGAGTTTGAAACGAAAGGTACTGGGCTCGAGTCTCAATGGTGGACGCCAACACTGGTATGCAAATGCATCTAGCTGACGAGTCCCAAACAGAACGGAACATACGTCTTAGATTCGATCATTAGCCATGAGCGAACTTTACTAAAACTTGTTACCAAGGTCCCTATCGAGGCAATCCACTAAGAATGAACATATACCAACAGAGTCTGATCGAAACCAGTTCATAATGTTGGTACTATTAAAACTCAAACCCTCTCTCTTTATATATATATGCATTCCTTAAAATGTTTCGTCTGTAATAGTACAGTTTGGAGCATCGTCTAGAATTTTTTTATTCAAATCATCCGAATAGAGGTCTTTATTAAAATTCTTATATTGTATACTATATTGTAGTTGAATATATTTATGTCGATAAAGATAGTTATAAGGTGCCCAGTTATTTATCAGTTGGCATGCTTACAAAACCATTTAGATTTTTCAGTACACTCCGACTCAGCATTTCAGATAGAAAGTGTCTCACGGTTCAGTAGTTTAACTTACATGTTGATTTTAGGTGGTGACCTAAATGAAATATATGTTTAGGATTTCCTTTTCGACATTTTCATTTAAGTAAAAAATTCACAGTGTATTTTAAGCATATGTATTTCGTTGTGGGCAAATCTTGTAAAGAATATTCTATTATTGACTGTAAGTATTTTTATTATAAATTATCTTCAGCTGAAAAACGTGATTGAAAACCACGAAACTTAAACATTTGAGTCGTTGAAGCATATATTTCTAGGATACTGCCTGGCTTCAACCATAAACGGATTCTTACCTCAGGTTTTCATTCTTGTCTTTACTCTCTTTGTTTCCGTATCTGTTAATTTGATTTTTACTTTACTTTGTTTCTCTAAATAAAAGTCACCTTGAATTATATAAATTTTTCAAACAATCACTTCATTTAAATGTGATTAGGTCATATTGTCTTTCATTTTTTAGACACGTCAAGTTGCTGAAGCAATGAAAGCTCGTGATTTTGATCGTGCTGTTGAATTACGTGGAGCGTAAGTTTTATTTTTGTAATATGGTTAGAATTTTTAAAGATCAGATATATTTAGGTCATTATTAATAAGTTCCATTCAACTTACCTCATCATTTTCAACAGGTGTTACTCTTTATTAAACAACCACTGATTATGAGGAAGCATCGAACGATTGTATCACTGAAGTATGGAGTCTACTAAGAGCGAATATTATGAGCACACCGAAGATCAAATCTAAGACTTTTAAGTTTCTTGATGAGAGCCTAACCGTTAGATTGTTTAACTGTCACCTATTGATTTACATTTCTTACTTCAATCAATTCGCAAAACTTTACAGTCACATTACAAGTCCATCGGTAAGTAGCTGTCTTACATCGTTCATAGTTGGATTTCACTGATCATAACTTCTCATCAGAATTCCTCAAGTTATCTCTTGAAACAATTTACCAAAATCTATGCACTATTAAACATCTGCAGTCATAAAAGCCTTCATTCTTCAAAATTTGTTGTTACACATTAAATATTTCATGTTAATCGTGATTGTCAACATTCATACAGATAATCTTATGACTATTTAATAATTATTTTCTAAATATTTAGGTAATTTGTAATGCAAACACTAATCCTATATATATATATATATATATATATATATATATATATATATATATATATATATATATATATCAGACGTTTTAGCATTTGTGTCAGTTATATCTTATTAGTTTCAGCTGATATATTTATGGTTCATCCAATCACTGTTACACACACACACACATCTTTAGTCTACTTACCGGTCTTTGTTTTGACTGTTTATCAAAGAATAGCGTCAGTCATATACTAACTCTAAACTGTGCGATAGACTTGAAGAATTTAATTGTATATCAATATCATATTTTTCTCATTTAAAATAATCATTGATAGTCAGACAATCTATCAATGATTGGATCCTGAATTAGAAGTTGATTAAATGTGAACCTTTGTTTTATTTGAAAAGTACATTAGAAACAGCTTATTAGTTAGTATTGAGATCATGAACCGATCAATGTTATACCACTACTGAGAACCTGGAGGCATTGGACGACCGTTTCTTCCTAGTATAGGAGTCTTCTATGGTTGGTATCCACGATCCTGCACGTGGGACTCGAACCAAGTACATTTAGTTCCACACGTGAACGACTAACCCCTGGACCATTGAGTCGGCATTCGACGGTGTTAATGTTTAGCTTCAATTGATCCATGATCTTGAGTTTAAGCGTCCGGAAGCGGGACCGAATGTCCTAGGTTTGAGTCCCGTGTAAGGGGTCGTGGATGCGTATCGCTGAGGAAATCTATACTGGGACAAAACGGCCATCCAGTGCTTTCAGATTTTCATTGATGATAAATTCAATTACTGAAATAGAATTATTTAAATTAAGATTGACTCTCACGTCTAAGTGTCCTTTTGAATATCTTATTATCTTTAAACAATAAAAAAGAACACTGAAATCATCTGTTCATATAACATTCATTAAATAGATGGTGTAAATTTTTTAAATTATTTACAATAAGTTAGATTCAATAAAATTTATTTATTAATAAAATTCCAATGAATTATTTATTCATAAATCTATCCATGGGCCCATACATATTGAACTAACGAATAATTTATTAGACAAGATCACTCAAAATTGTTTAACAAAAGTGAATAAGTCAAATGACAGTCTATCATATTGTTTTATAAAGTGGATTTAAGGACACTATTTGTTCATATATATAACAATGATATTTAAAAATATCAATATTCAAAATATACCATGAACCTATTCCTTTCAAGACAAAACTGTCTAATATAAATCGATATACTCATAGTAAGATCTTTGGTGTTTGAAGGTGGACGTCGAACATCCTTAGACCTAGTTTTTTTTACTAGTTGAAACTGTATTATTAAAGGCATATGTGCAGTCTTAGGATAACTAATACTCCACACACGATTCGAACTCATTCCACTTAGTGCTTAGAAATTAAGTATTACAGTTGAAAAGTAGGCAAAACTAAAAAAGACTGATAATCTAGAATACTCCAGTCTTCTTCCACTTAACTGAGTCCTATATTTTGATGGAAAACCGCAAGCGCATCTAAATTCCTACTTGTATCCAAACTGATGTATGTTTAATGGTTTTAATTAAAATAGCAGCCTAACCATTATTTTTAAATAGGTGGGTTTAGCATTTGTTAACAGAAAACATTATTTTGAAAATTGGAGTTATTTTAGTACAGAATGTTTTTTGAGATTATCGAGACTGAATTTGGTTAGACAATTATTGAAAACGGAGAAACAATATGTAAGTATGGAGCTCCGTAGTGTTCATCGACGACTCCACCGGCTGTCGAACTGAGGGACTGCGGCTACTCACTAATACCTAGAGTCGTAATGAGAGGTTATGAATACTAAACCCCAACCATGTAAAGTGTGAGACAATTACCCATCAAAAGAATTTTGAAAAGGGGTGTGCAAAATTATGAATTAAATGAAATCAGAAACGTAACTGTTCGAATGCCAACTTGGTAGTCAAAAGGTTAGGGGCTCACTGTTAGCTTTTAAGATCTTGTGTCCGATTCCTGGTGACCTGGTGGATTTGAATTGTTTGGTAGCATCATACTAAGACGAAAGAACTATCGGCTACTTCTTAGTTTTCATTGGCTACCTAACTAAGCTGAGTCTTTAGTACAAACTATTGGATCATTTTGTCTTTGTTTTCTGTATTCAAGGCGTAATAATAATAAGGAAGGATTTACTAAAAGAGATAATTATATGGAGATATACATTGGACATAAGTATGCCTCTTGAATAGCATGTAAGCATATCATCATGTTACAGTTACTAAGAATGATAAATTCCATCATTTATCGCACTTTAGGATACTAGCGTTAATGAACATTTAAGAAAATCTATTTCTTTTTGAGGTAGAATGGATTCGAACAATAATACTTAATATAATATGTAGATGACTGATGTAGCAAATAAGCTTCATTGTCCTATTTGATCTATTTTCAAATTAACAATTATAGAATGATAGATTTTAACTACATCGTTTTTCAAACGTTAGTCTATTCTTTGTGTCGCTCAATTACCAAACAATTACTTTCGAATAGTCAATCAGATTATTCTTTATGGACAAACTTTCCTTTGTCTTTTATTGTCTTCATAAAATGTGAATAACTTCAACGGTCGGTCTTCATATGATAAATGTTTCTCTGGAATAATAAGTATTAGAGTATAGCTCAAGAAGATAAGTAATGGTATTAATATCAGATTTCAAGAGATGAATTTCACTATGTTTCACAACGTTTAGACTGTCAGTCTTTTAGCGTAGTTCGTATATTTGTTTTTTTTTCGGTTAATACAGTAAAATGTTTTTGTCTACCTTATCACATAATTTCAACGAAACACATTCCATGTAATGATCTAAGCGTATATGAGAAATAGGTGTATGAGTACCAACCAGTAGATTTCAGTAATCATGAAAACAGTAGCGATGAATTCACTAAACTCACTGATGAAAACAGACAGTGTGGCTGGTGTACAGTCAAAAGTTATATTTTAGAATCTTACCATTAATAAAACTTGGTAAAATGCTCGATACTCTTTTAAAATTAGAAAATTAATACAGTTATTGAAGGTTTAAAGTAAGTTTCAGTTTATACAATGCATAGACAAATGTAAACATAATTCTCTTTTTATGGAGCATTACCAAAATGGCTCAGTGGCGTTCAATTAATCAAAACCATTACGAAATGTAATTACACTACGTTTTCAACATAGATTTATACATAAAAATGAATGAAATCAACGTATTTTCTCTGTCAGTGATCTAAAACTTAAAATCAGTTTTCAAAAAAGAGGGGTAACACAACGGACAGACTTTCATTAATTTTACTTATTATCAAGGTGTCTCCATTTGACGTTTATACCTTCAAACAGCTTGTAAAGTTTTCACATAAATACATAAATTTTGTTAGTGGAAATTCTTGCTTAATCATAACTAACTGACAGACTATCCTCTTCTGAATTAACATTTTTAATTTATAACTTACCAAATACATGCATACGTGCTTAACTTTCAGTTACGTAATTTCATATAATTTGTTAATGATAACAAAAGGTTGTACAGATGAACTGAAGTTAAGTAAGGTTCAAATTTATCACTGACTTATTGAATGTCTAATACTCTGAATACGAAACTTTACTGGTTAATTTCAATTATATGTGAAATCTTTATCAGTGCTCATCCACGATCCCGCTCGCGGGGTTCGAACTCAGTGCCTTTAGTCTCGTGCGCGAACGCTTAACCTACTTGACCACTGAGCTGGCATCCAACGGTCTAACCTCAACCAATCCACGAAATTGCGCGACCATCTTCCATTGTCTGAGGTAGATACCTGTGTCTACCCGACGCGGAATAACTCTACTGTTCACGGCTTCTCACTAGAACTCCGAGAATCCCCTCACGAAGCTAGTCACTAGTGAGCACATGGTAAATATCAGTATAGGGTTGTGGAGATTATTAAGTTATTGATTGAGATCTTAAACCAATTGATGTTAGACCATCATTGAAAACCTGGAAGCACTAGACGGCCGTTTCGTCCTATTGTGGGACGAAGGCCCTGGGTTCGAATCATGCGAGCGGGATCGTGCATCCGCACTGCTGAGGAGTCTAGTGCTTTCAAGTTTCCAATGGTAGTCTAACATCAATCGGTTCAAGATCTCAACCAAAAACTTAATAATCCCCACAACCCTATACTGATAAATCTTTACCAATCAACTAATTCATTTATAATACTTTACTAACTATACAGTGTTAAGATTATTTTGATTCCATGAATAAAAGTAGATTAACTGATCATATGTTAAATAAAAATATAAATTTTTTATGAAAAACAAAATAATTTATATGTCAATTAAATCTCAATTTTAATTGAGCTATACATTATATGTATATTGTTTAACAGTACTATTATGAAACATAAATAATACGATGTATAGTTGTATGATGTAATCATCTATAAATTACGTGAAAATATGTACCTTTTAATTAATTTAATTTGACAATCTGACTTAAGATTGATACATTTAATTATTCGTTAACTTTTCAAAGATAACAATCCTAGTAGATTCGTTATTCAGTTATTTTGTGCTGCAAACTAATTCTAATTTAAGATCCCTTCAATTATAGTCAAAATCGAGATTGTGAACCATTAGGAACGAAGTAGAGTTCAATATCTGTTTTATCGTAGTTTAAAATTCTTTAAGGGCATGCAAATCAGACTCAATCATGGAATTAACGTATGATCTTGAGGTTTCTCGAAGGCTGTATTACTTTAGTGGCCCGTGGATATGACTCCAATTTGATTGTATGAATGTTTGTTATCGCCTATCCTCGTATATAATCATCGACTTAAATCGCGTTAGTCAATAACGGAAGTTAAATAAGTCGAATAACGAGAATGAACATATGGTTTTGTATATAAAGTGAATGGAATAGAAAGAAGAGAAACGACGCAGAGTGAAGATGGCGGGTAAGCCAACTCTTATTTAACCAAACGTTAATCAATAATTATAGTTACACAAAAATAAGTTACAGACATGCGATGAGTAATGGGATAAGAAGTGTACACACACCTACGCGCTCATATAAAAACAGTCAAGATTGATAAGCTAATAAATAACAAGGTCAGAATGTGACTCAAGTAGAATGAATAGAATGGGCTGTACGAAACCTAGATTAAGGTATATGGGCTTAACATAATAACCGACACTACATTACCTTTCGACTATTGAGTTGACATTCACTGATCGTGGATTCCTACTTCTAAGAAATTTTAAGAGAGTATCAAACAGCATTTTAGTTGTTACTGGTTTTCAACAGTTTACTAGCTAATATTAGTTTGTAACCAGAATTATTTCAAGGTTCATCAGTATTTTAAATTCTCAATTATTTTATTTACTCACGTGTAACTGAAAAATAAACTTGACACATCATTGAATAATCAGTTACATAAAGTGCAATGATAACAATATGAAGAAGATTGATTGATTTTAATTATTCGATTGTTAAACGTAAACTTTATTTGAATATAGTGTTCATCGCTAAATGAAATTAATTGAATTGACTGTAAGCTATTCAAAATCATTAGATTGTTCTTTCATCCAGGTGTACCGAATCACCGTCTACCTAGACAGTAATGTTAGATTATGTAGGAGTAAGTTGAAAGAAAGTTGCGGGTGACCAAACCCAAACGTGACATCAGTCTGTGAAGCCATTGTCTGTTAGATGAAGATATGTCGGTAGATCTTGACTAACTAGGTAAGGTTCGTAAAATAACCATCATCAGTAGTTAGACACAATAGGTGTCATGTCTCACAATTGGTTACGATAGTGCAGATGCGCTCACTTTTTAGCTTACACTAGACACAGAGTTTTAGTATTTCCTTATAAATTATTTTTGATTTGATAGTTTTCTAACTAAATCCTCAATGTTTAGTTTTTTTTACTGTCACTACTACTGTTACACTAGATTTGATTCTTTCATAACTCATTTTGTTAGTCTAATCTATTTGTGATGATATAACATGCCAACTTGAGCTAACTCACATCTATACCAGACTCCACTCTGATTACGACTGAATAAATTTCACCTTAGACCTAAACTTTTCAGTCGTGCACAGTCATATGCTCATATGGAGTTAAATATTTGATACTTTCAGGTCTTGTACCTTCTAAATTAAAGCCTCAGTAATGTACATTTACAACTACAAGCCAATTTTAAATAGAATACAATGGTCATTGAACGTTAATCATTATCATATAAATTAAGTTTTTTCCAAAGTTAGATTCACGATTTGATCTAAGCTAGATCACCATTGAAAACCTGGAAGCACTGGATGGCCGTTTCGTCCTAGTATGGGACTTTTCAGTAGTACGCATCCACGATCGCTAACGCTGGAATCAAACCCAGGACCTTTGCACGACTGTCCGGTGCTTCCAGGTTTTCAATGGTGGTCTATCCTAGATTGATTCATGAATTCAACTCCATAAAACCCTTCACTGACAAATTTACTTTTTTTTATAATTGTTCATGTTTACAGTGAATAGGTAATATCACAGTGAATATATTAGTATATATCCATTTAGACAAAATATATAAACGATTTATGAACTCTGAACAACTAATCAGTCAGTGGATTTTAAATCAGATAAATAATACCGTAGCTGTTTAAACTAATAACTCACATAGTTATATATAAGCAGGATAAAAAGATCACAAACCATTACCAACTATATATTTCAATAGGTTTTATATAACTAGGCTATTTTCTAAGCGAATGCTGAGCAACAAATTTATAGTTAATTTTTTGTATTTTTTCTAAACATTGAAATATATGGCAATAATTACTAAGTCGAAATTTAATTTATAATGGCCTGAATTATCCTGTTCTTGATATTCTGGAATGAATTTTGATAAATCTTAGTTCAAACCACTACGAATTAAGTTAAATTTCATATTTGTTCCATAAGCTATCAATTACCTTGTCTCATTATTTCAGTTGTGTTGTGACTTGAACTTGGGTCGATTTTTACCCCGTGCCAATCGTTGTGTCCTTGACTGAAAAATTAAAGAGCAGTGTGTTGTCGATTGGAACAAAGACGCGTATAACACGTAAGAACGACCTAGGTTCCTGATTGGTCCCGCTTCCCTGTCTAGTCCAACCAGTTGAGTCCAGAACACAAGTTACAACCTCTGAGATATGAATCGTTATATTTCAAACACCCTCTGCTTATATACCAATCAAGCATACCACATCGTACCATAAAATAGAAAACAACATTTTGTACGATATTTAACAAGTGAACAAATATCGACCGATAGGAAATGTCCATTTAAAGTCCAAGGACACCATTGGACTTAACATGATAATTATTGGTATATTCCTCTGCATCCCTAACAAGTGGACAATTTGTTGTGTTTAAAACGAAAGATGAATTGGTTAGAGTCCCGACGTAGGCATCATTAATGTAATGTGCCAGGTATATCCAGCTGACAAGTTCCGATTTGGAAAAACTCATCATCCTGGATTTCTCTATTAGATATCTATTCATATGAGTCAAAAAGTAGCTTAGAATGTGGACTATGTAAAAAATACCATAAAACGTTTTTACTAAATACATGTTAATTCAAAATAAACAAACTAATTTGCCGAACGAACAGAAAACCAAGTTTCGTATTTCTTTTGTATCTCTTAATTCCTAACTAATTTGAAATAATCGAGAATGCCGCCAATTTCCATCGTTGGTATTAAAAACCATAACTTATAAGAGCCATTACTAAGACCATAATTATCAAATAATTATGAAAACCAATAAGTTTACTATTGATATCATGGATAAGAATTAATTCTAACAGTCGACTGTTGTTTATTCAGTCAGACTGAGCAACCTGTAAAACTCACTTCTTTCAAACAAGTATGACGCCTGACCGTGTTTATTTTCGTCATATCCTGCGGCCATCCGAGTCTGATACTAATATATACGCTTCTTACATGCGTGCATAAACAAGCTTTTTGAGTGAAAAATATAAGGAGATAAGAAGCTTCTATTGATTAACTAAATCTAAAATACATACACGAACTCATTCATAAATAGAAATATACGTCCATCTTAAAATTAAGCCACCATTTTCAACCATTAGTGCATATCCATTTCCTCGAATAGTCAAGCTGAATCTTGAGCAATAGCATGAACTCGTCAGCACTTCTCACGTTAGTTAGCCCACGTCTTATGTGTCAAGCGTATTAATTCCCGAACATTCACTTGTACCTAAACCTAATATTTTGTTAGATAATAAATCTTATTCTTCTGTCTATTAGTCTTGTCTTTGGTACTAGTTCTATGGAGAATTCGAGTCAAGAAACAGGTCTTCTGACTAGTTATTACTCGGCTACATCGTATCACAAATTATCATTTATTGATTTCAAAACAATGTCATTCAGCACAAATTACTAACCGTTTCCTAATGCAACGATTGTCATTCAGGTATTGTGCTGAATAAATTAACTATTCACCATTTATCACAGCTAGAAGTGTTTTACAAGCAGCGAACAATCGAAAATTGTAAATGAATAAAAAGTAACGATAGTCTGCTACTGATTGATAAATAAATAAATAATATTCTGGAAGTAGTTACAGAATGTATGTTTATTTACAGGCATGACTAGGTGAATACAAAATCAATGTTACATATAAAGGAAAGAGATATAATGTTAAATTATTTGGATAGATATGATTCATAAATGGTACTCAGGGGACATATTTCCCGTAATTTATGTTAATATGAAGCAGACGTTAAGAGCTAGTAATTCTAAGTGGAGAGATTGTGATAGCCTATTGTAGTATGAATAAGGCATTGAAGATTATTTCTAATTCTGTTACGGAGTAATTATCAAATACAATTAGAAAAAAAAGAATTAAAGCATAAAGCTCCGAACAGCAATATCAAAAATTATTTCAAAAGTTCTGCTCTTATACATTTGCCAGGTTGTTTGACAACTTACTGATATTAATAAATATTATTGAAATTAACGATGAAGAGTTGGTGTTAAAAAATCAGTATAAACAGGAACGTGTCATTTTAAGCAGAGTTGAACGATCGCTAGCAGTGGAATCTACGATGCACGTTTCGTTCTATTCGGTATTAGCCAGTTGAATGTACCTGATTTTTAAAGCGGGTCCCGTAGTAAATGTCATCATTGGAATTCAGATACATTCATCTGCCGAGTCCCAAATAGGACGTAAAGCGCAACCTAGATTCTACTGCTAGACACCGTCGATCTCTGCGAATACTGCTGGTAGTTTATTAGTAATATCAAGGCGGACAAAAGGGACTGATCGATTACAGTCCTAAACATCAATAGGAAAATCCCAAACAGCCAATACAAACGAATAATTATATGATGTTGACGAAATAGTGACTGTCAACAAGACTAAGGTTGCTGACTCATCAATGTTACTACTACCACTACTAATATTACTACTCTCAATTGTAATTCATTTTATATTGAAAGAAAAAGGGACGCCGTTTATCTTAAGATGGTAGTATTAAATATAATTTCATAGTAATATTCAGGGTCAAAGTGTATAGTGTAGCGGCGAGGTTAAAAATACCGCAATAAACAATCATGATAATGTTGATTGTTTTGTTATACACCATTTGTTTGGGAAGAATTGAGCATTCGATATATATTCAAATTATCTGTACCTGAAAAGATCGTAAATATCATACAGAATTCATACGATGGACTACACTGCAAAGTCGTGAATGGAGTACAGCTGACAGATGCATTCCCAGTGAGGACCGGAGTCAGATAAGGCTGGTTACTCTCCCTCTTCCTCTTTCTTCTGGTGGTCGAGTGGATTATGAAGACTTCGAAATCTGAGAGGAAACACAGAATACAATGAACAGCCCACAATCAATTAAGAGATTTTGACTTAACAGTTGACCTGGACCCTCTATTCCAGACACGAACAAATGCAGATGAGGACAACCAGTGTAGCAGTAGCTTCTACATCAGTAGGCCTCAACATACACAAACGAAAAAAGAAAATACTCAAATACAACACGAAGAACACCAACCCATTCACACCTGATGGCGAAACTCCGTAAGAAAACTTTCATGTACCTGGGAAGCACCATAGATGAACAAAGGATGATCGGATGCAGACGTAAAGGCGAGGATCGGCAAAGCAAGGGCCGCATTCGTACAATTGAAGAATATATGGAACTCAAGACACCCGCCAACCGACATCAAGGTCAGAATCGTCCGTGTGAACGTCAAAACAGTTCTACTGTACGGATATTTTACAAAGGCTAAAATATGGTATGTAAGATATTATAATTATGGACTTATAACTATAGAGCCTGATGATGAAGTTATTGAAAATAGTTGTTCGCTCGAATATCCTCTTCATTTTTAAAGTGTAAATCTAAATTAATTATTAACCATTTACTAATTACAAATAACTTAGATAATAACGCACAAAACTTATCGGAACTATTATATTTTTATAATATTTTTATTGTCCATTTACATCGTATGTACTTTTATTGTATAAGTTAGGTCAAATGTCCGATGATTTTTTTCAAACAAGGAATTATTTTGTTAGAAAATTTCATTTTGCAAATTCATTAGAAATTTGTATTGATAATAAAACACTATTTACGTTATAAACTGATCTTATTTAGACAATTATTAAAAACCTGGAGGCACTAGACAACTATTTTGTTTTAGTATCTATCGGACTCTTCATCAGTACTCATCGACAACCTCACATAGGATCGAATTCAATATATTAAGGTGTTTAGGCAAGCACGATGCTAAATACTGAGAAACTTGAATGGAAACATTTTATTTATTGTCATACTTTTGTCTTATAGTATCCTTAAACAACATAAAGTTGGAGGCAATTGCATCGGAACTCATTCACTCATTATTGTGACCCATTAAGGAATAAGTTTCATCATCTGAACTTTCTCATTTGAATAATAAATGGTTGACATTGACTATTGGAAAATTTTTAAGAAATAAATTTTTTAATTAATTGCAATTCGAATGTGTGTTTAGAAGAAACTTGTTGAAATATTAAATAATAGTTTCTAAGAATTCTCTCAAAAACGGTCACAAATTTCTTAAATTTTATTAACAGTGCTAAAATCTTACCAGGAATGTTAACCTCAAATTCCTTTTTTCTAATTTAATTTTCTGAATGATTTTCACATTTTTCAGATAGGTTGCCATTGTTTTTAACTCTTTAGATTTCTGTATGCTTTAGTATATTTTCGACAATATTTATACGAAGTTGTACTATTTCGTTTTGTTGCGCTTGTTCTACCTAAAATATCAAGTTTTCCTACTGTTCATCTTCTCTGTATGCTAACCATTTGGTGTTAATATGTTGTGTGCTAGTTCCTGTTATCGATTTCCACAACAGAACTTGTAGTATTAGGGTAGTTAAATCATTCCTAATCAAGCAATTATTGTAGATGATAAGTGTGCCACTGTTATACCTACAGAATCCCTAATTGACTTAGGCGTAATACTGAAAACATTTAGTCTGACAATGTGTAGTGAAAACATAATGACTGCTAATATGGATTCATTCGACTCTGGAAATAAATCAAAATAAAATACGAATACACCACTAATTAGATGATTTATCAGGTTTGTGTAGACTTAACTTAGTAGTATTTAATAACAATGAATCAATAAATTACTTTGTGAACATATATTACAATATTATGCAATTAAGCATCTATAATTAACAGATATAATTAACTAATTAAGTTATATAATTACTTCTTCACAGACAATTAGAAAACAAATCGATTTCATATGTTACTTGCACTTCATTAGATTAAGTCCTTATTTGGCATATTCATAGGTTTGTATTGAATTTCAAATACTGAAATTAAACAATTCTTTGCTGTAAGAGAATTGATAGTATCAAATAAAAGTATCATTATTATTTGGCCTCTTAATTAACATATTAAGAATTTCCATCATTTCAACCAAAACAACTCATATCAGTGGATAAGATTATTTTCAATTAGGTTTTCATTAGGATTTATTCTAATATAAAATAATGTATATATATATATATATATATATATAAAGTGTCAAACCGATAAAGACAGTTACCAGTTAAGTGATAACAATGATATAGTTTACACAAACAAATGAGCAACAAAATAAAAATTCATAGTGATATGATAAGCGGACTGGTAGTAATAGAAATGATAACAGCTTGAATCGATACTCCAACATAGGAAGTAGATCAAAACACTAAAATAATGATCATTAAAAGTTATTAGAATTTTGCCATATGGACTTTTGAAATAACTTTGATTAGTGAAGAATGTGTGTGAAAAAAGGATTGAAGAAAAATAAACTAACAAACGATAAGCAAAATATTAATATTAATAATAAATATATTAATGATAATTGGTTAAATTGTATGTTAGGCCTTAATGAATCTAAAGGTAACAGATATGACACGTTTCTTCTGAACATTTAGATCAGGGTTGTAGGTTCAAATTTCTGTATTTGTTGTTATACTGATATAGAAGACGGGATTAGACCCAGTTAGGAAATGACGAAGGTTTACGGTAGATTACCATTTTCAACCAAGTGTGGTAAAACGGAACTATGTATCATCGTTGTCCAACGCTTTCCAAACCATGCAGGGGGTTGTTTACTCATTCGTTGACCAATTTATCTTGTGATATGCTTTATATAGATTTTTCTACAACAGTGAATCAATCCGTGTTTACATAAATGTTAGTGTATATTAGAGTATTTAATATTTAATTAAAACAATATTGTTTGCTTATATGTATTATTCATAATTAACAATCAGATAATCCTCTAATCATACAATCAAATCATATCAGTGTGACTGTTTCAGTAATGTAAACTATGAAATTCATCAATCGCCATAGACCACTTATATTAATAAAATTCATACCGCGATCATCTCAGCTATGGGAAACGTGAAACAATTACTTGTCGAAGTTAGATATGTAATTTATTGAGTACTGGCTCACTTGTTCACAGGATAAGGTAAAACCGCCTGAACTGAAGGTCCTCTGCTCAATCTACGAATCGATCGTTAATAAAAATCGGTCAAATATTTTTATGAATTTCGTATAAATGACTGAAATACTTGCCAACATTGTAGGAGGAATAACGTTAGTCTGTAAAAATAAACAAAACTGTAGTCTAGGGATTGATTAATTTCGCTTAGTTTTGGTTTCTACTCCATACTAAACTTAGTCATCATATCAGTGGAACGTTTGACTAAACTAATTAATTTATTATTTATTTATGTGAACACATAAATATTGGTACAAGGGGGCACCAGATATATATGCGCCACTAAACTAATTAAACCTCATATCTACGTTATTCCTTTAGAATTAAACAAGATCTAACTGCTCAGGTGATATGATAATCCAAATAATCCAAAATGAAGAAGTGTATGTATTTAAAGCACAAAACAATCACATTATACTGTATTCTATTGAATTATATTGTGTTTTACTCTCATTTCCCTAAAAAAAACATTGGGACATAATGATTAAGACTTAAAAATTACACACACAATTGAAACCTTACTCTATTAATATTGATCATTAGAGCATACGGTAGTAGAACTCATGAATACACACACATTCACAAAATGCTAGAAGTGAGTCTTACGAATAAACAAACAAATTAGTAGTTACATGATTACTGTGCTACTTTATTACCATTATTATTAATATTATGATTACTTAATAGTAGCATATTTTCTTCTTGTTAGTAGAATACACAAAATGAATTTCGACCAATAATATTTTCAGATAATAATCAAGCATCTTTTTTTCATGTTGTGTTTTACCTCCACAGGAGTTTCATGAACAATTTAGCAACCTATATAAAACTTTCAAAAATTGAACAACCACGTCAAAGTGTCATGGTAAGTAACATGATTATTATGAATGGCTTTATTCTATTTTATATTATTGGTACAGAATAGAATTCTCAGCACAAAATATTTCGTGATGGATTCTGACGATAAATATTGTGTGATTACCAGTTAGATGTTAGCAGTTCAGGAATCGACCTCTGAATAATGTATATTGTTTTCGATGAATATAGCCGGCCATCACGATGTCTCTTATTGTACGTTTTTGTCAATTGTACAGTGAGATGTCGTAAACTGTTGATGAACGCTCCTGAAATATGTTGTGCAATCAATAGACATAATGATGTGTTAAAACAAACAGAAGAACAGATAACTTATTGAAATATCTAGTTGGGAGGAACAGATAACCCAGATATTCAAGCAGGCCGCCAAGTGATATTAAGTAGTATATTGTTAAAGAATATTTACACTTTTAAACATATCACCATTTGCTCTAATATTCACACTAACTGATCACTATGTAAATGATATTTAAAATTTTGTGTTTATCCAATCCCTTTTTTGATGTTGATTGAATCTCATCGAGACAAAGTTGCATCAAAACAAACCAAATGTGATGTCAATTAGGCTTTGTTTAATGGGTTAACTGACTGTCCTAAATTGTTCAATGGTAATGTTTCAAACTTCGCTATTTTGTTTAATATCGATTCAAATCTCACCGTGACCATCAATTCCCTTTAGTTTGTAATTACACCTTGTTTTATGTGTAAATAATGCTAATAAATCATGAAGCTTGATCAGTTCAGATATTCCTCACTATCACCTTCAGCAGTAATCTAATAGAGTAATGTTGAATTGACTTTTTTTTCATTAAACACAACAAATGTTGAAGAAAATAACTAGATGACTACTTAGTTCAAAAATTAAATCATTGTTTTTATTCGACTTTGTTTTTTCTTGATAAGATTGTCAAGAACTATTGAAGTTCCAATTCACTATTATAAAATGTTATATTTAAGTTAGAGTTTTTATTATTAAATTAGTTACATAACAATGATTCAATTGATCCTCAGGTATTTGCATAGATCAACTAGAAATGATTTAGAATGTAAAATATTTTGGTTTTTTGTTTTAAAAAGTTTATTATTAGGTTATGAAATCCTATCTTAATATCCAATCTGTATTATGTTAATCATTTTGAGTATGATTGTTACACAATTATTGTTGTGACCACTGTCCTACTAGTTATATGTGATACTAGGAACTATTACAATTTTGACTAGTAAAAACACAAAGTTCAGTGAATGGATCACATTTCAACGTACCTATTATCAAGCTGTACAATCATATATATATAGCTTGATAATAGGTTCGTTTAAGAAAAACCTTTCGCTAAAATTCATGTTTTAAATGTTTAAATGGGGATTTGTCGATTTAAAAAAATAGGATCACAAAAACTAGTGCACATGGAGATTTTATTAACCCTTCAAAACACGTTGTGTTTGACAAAAAATACACCCATTTATATATATGTTTTTTTATATACGCTTGATAATGAGTTAAAAATATCACATAGAAGGAAAATACCCTGAGACACTGTAAACACATGCTGAATAGAAATGTTACACTAAACAAAACTCATATTAAACTAATCCAAGAAATATCGACCTTTACATGACGTCTCATTAGTTACTGGTACGATAGTACATAACATTAAATAGGAATGGTCGACTTAAATGTATGCATTCAATTTGTCAACATTTATTATTATTCTGGTTTAAGAGTCTATAACTTGTGGATATATTTTCTCAAAAGAAGCACATAATACCTTGATGAACCCGTTAATCTCCATTGATTTAGATGGCTAGGATATGTGTTACATATAACAAACCACGGACTACTTTAATGATCTCTGTTGGCTGGATTGAAAGTGAGTTGTATGAAGCTGCGGCCTTTCAAACCAACAAGTAGTGCTGATTCATGAAGTCACTAACTATCGGTATGGATTATGTTAAGCAGTTGAAGTCCTCGCTATGATTGTGGTTGTTTGGTTAAAATTTAGAAATGACTTGACACTCAAAATCGATTGCATTAATTCAAATGCTTTAGTTTTGTATGTTCTCCTTGATTTTCGACTTTTAAAATTGCTTCATACTTACAAATTCATTTCTTTGTTTCGAACCAGTATTATCAATATTCACTCATCCTGATACCAGTATTATGCCAATTTCAATACATCTTATATGTTTTCATCTCATCGTACTAATGTAGTGTAACAACTATCAGTATACATATGTGTCAGATCCTACATTGATTCTAAGTAGCTGATCGACTGAACAACAGCATAAATAATAATTTAAATTTATTAGACATTTATTTCTTCATTTAATGCACCATGAAAATGAAAGTAGTAAAAAAAACACTTTAGTCATTGATACAACAACTGACATTATAATATTGTAACTGGAATGAAATTATATGATTCACTAAATTAATCAGCTAATAAATCATCATCATCAGTCAGATATAAAAGATATAATTTACATTACAGGCTGATTTTAGGTATACAAGCATTATAGATTAAGAAGTTCTGGACAGTAACTACCTATGGATTTCAATCATATCGAGTGTGAGGTAGTTACGCATTAGTGACACTGGAAGATGATTGGGGACTGTCTCCAGTTGATTGAAGTTAAACATGTGGACGATTAGATACTGGCTTTGTGATCCAAAGATTGTGTACTCGCTTCAACATTTGATGGTCCTTGATTCAACCCCGAGTAGAGTTGTGTTTATCCACATTTATGCTTGAATAAAACAACTTTCCATGCCTTCCTTATTTTCAATAGTTGTCTAATTAAGATCAGCCTAGGATGTAAACTTTGAAATTCAACAAACTCCTCAAAACGGTAAAGCAGCACTTTTTAAAGGTATGTCATCCGTCCAACTTGCCACAATAAATTATCTATGGTGAAACTAAATCTGGAAAAAACATGTTTAATAAAGGAGAAGTTTCAAAAACTAATAAGTTACTCTAACCGCATTCATTGTTAGTGTATAAAAAAGTGCTGAAAATATGGTTTACTGTTTCTTCATGTATAGTTTGTTCAACAAAAAGCGTACACTTAAAGAAATGATAACGATACGATTAATAATGGTGATGAATGATGCATTATGCTTTAGGTGCATTGTGAAATTTGTTTGTTGATGTAGAGTTTAGTATTTGAGGAGTTGTGAATCCTTATAACAGATTGTTGTGGAGACTGTTGAACTTGGAGTTTCACACCATGAATTGGCTTTGGTTACACAACTATTGAAAGCAAGAAACCACTAGACAACTGTTTCATCGTAGTTGGAGACTCCTCTACACTGTGCACCTACGACCCGACTAACAGTCAAATGTAAGAACTCCGGGTTATGTGACGCGCGCTTAAGCCTTGGACTAATGAGTTGTCATTTATTGATCTCCATTTCTAACTTCAGTCGACTCAGGATATTGCGCAATGATCACATTTGCTTCACACACGGTTGAACTCCATTGGTCATGACTTCTTATTGGAACTCCAGGAATAAGTAACCCTAGAAATTAATCATTCGTAAGCACATGATGACTGTTATAGTGTTATTATTGCTAACCAAAGTCAACCTGTGATATCGAAATTCAGTTATTTGGATTCATTTTAATTTATTAGTGTCCAGTCATTGGAACTCAGGTTCGAGTCCCGTTTCACTTACGTTCTTTTGGGTAGCCAGGTATTATCACTGGCCCTTACTCATACGTAATGTTACTTTAAGTCTGTTCATATAAATCTGTACTTGGAAAACTAGTTATTCACTGTTAAGATCACGATAGGACTGTAAACTTTTAATCGATTACTTTCTATAAACTTCAAGTGATTTACATAATAACCAACAAAATCGTAGAACAGATGATTAATATTGACTTATTATTTCGGCTTCACTCACAAACAACACATTCATCTTTTTTCATAGTTGTCCTTACGTATAATTGTTCATATAGTAAACATTCTTTGATGGTAGCTTTTCGACTTCTCACACCTTTACGTAACTTATCACTAGCAAAATGAAAAGGATTACAAGTTAGTTATTTTATAATGTTAGTGACTATTATGGTTGTTATCATAAGTTAACAAGCATGTACATGTTGCAACTTTAAAAGTACATTGAGAAATATTTTCTGTCTGTATTTGGTTCACAACACAATAATACTAACTATCAGAAAGTAAATATCAGATGACTATTACATAGTATACTGAAACCTTGCTGTACTGTCAGAATGTTTATTACTTATCAGAGTTCAATTTAATTCCAAATTTTCAAGCAAAAATTAGTTTTGAAATTGTGAATGTTGCGTTTTAACACATTCACTTGTATAATCAAGAATTACAATGGAAATTCGGGTAATAAGAATACCATGGTACTAGTAATATTACTATGTACTTATGTATATGTATATCTTATGTCTATACTTTGCAGTCATCTGAAGTAAGTTTATTTTCGACTTTTGATTGTTGTGTTGCAATTTGATATTTGTTTATTTTACATGTCTCGGTATGTTTCGATGTACGATTGAGTTCATTCGTTCATCTATCTATCTATCTATCTATCTATCCACAAATCTATCTATCTATTCATCGTTTGTATGTGCACATCTGTTGTTTTATCATGGTGAATAGGCATGCATTACACTGATTTCTATCATTACTATCAGGTCATTGCAATTCTGATGTCTCTCACTGTAAATATCTATATTTACTTGTATAAATATACCTATACTTAGATTTTGTTTCATTAAATGTTAACCACAGGCATTATATGAACTGTTTCTGAATTTGATTTATTCACTAAAGAGCTCTAAAAAGTTGGCTAGTATGAATATTCCCATTGGCTAATGAAGTTTACACATTATTTATGAATGTCATTATTATCAGAATTACTACTAGTAGTAGCATTATCCTGTCCTGTTGAGCTTTACCATAACACATCACGTATTTGGTGTATAAAATGTAACCGCCCCCCCCCATTTCTCCATCTCCTTCTTGTTAATGACTCGCTATGTCGTGGTGATGCATGAATCATCATTTTCCTATTCTTGCACAATTTCATTAATATGACCTCATTTCATTCGCGTACATCTCATATTGTTGGCATATATTTTCAACAAAATCTCACCTTTTATCATATAGAGGTTATTCAAAATTTTTCCCTTACTAATTCATATTTTAGCGTTGGAAGGATTGATTGGTTATTAGCTTAGTTTATTTGTTTGAGCAGTACTTGTCCATTGTTAGTCTGGACGTTTTGTCTAAATCTTCTTTCCTTTTTCTTGGACATAAAACAAGTCTTTTCTGTCCAGTTTGTTACACTGGATTTCGTTGCATGTTATTGTTTTTTGAAAAGTATTATCACTGAGTTTATTATAGTCAACAGATAAATATTTGGATTATTAACCCGTAAATATTTAAAATCCCTCCATAACTCTTAGTGACCAATAAGATTCATGAGTAAATGTTGGGATTTGTCATTTTCATTGTTTAGACAAACTATTATGGATGGCTTAACTCGTGTCTGCCTTTTTTGTTGTGTTGTTTCATTATGTCTTTGAAGTTCCTGTCTTCTATAATTTCAATTAATTTTGTTAAGTGTGTAAAGTGTTTAAAGTCGACGCTGTTTTTTTATCAACGAAAACAATAGAATAGTCGTAAAGATAAAACTTGAATATTTTGTTTAAAAATTATTGAATATTTTCTTGATTTACTCACTAAATGAACACAGAGTGTATATGATACAACATGCTTTTGTTGGATAACCTCAATAAGTATAAGTAAGCAGATGGGTTTTTGTTATAACTTGTGACCGCCGATTAGACAGCAGTGACTTATCGATCGGATCAAAGACGCGTAAACCCGTATGAGCAGCCTAGAGTCCTGATTGACCCTGCTTTCCTGCCTAGCCCAGCAAGTTAAGTCCAGAACACAAGTCTCAGCCTCAGCTATATAAATCATGTATTTCAAACATACTCTGTTTATATATACCAATCAAGCAGACCACATCGTACCATAAAATAGAAAATAACATTTGTACAATATTTGGCCAACAGGAAAATGACACATGAAATAAATATTGACCAATAGGAAAATGATACCATTTCAAGTCCAAGGATAGCATTAGACTTAAGAGGATAATTTTCGGGATATTTTTCTGAATATCCCAACAGTTTATAACAAAAAGATTTTGTATTCGAATGACAATCATTATTTTTTAACTTTATGTAATGTAATTGTTAGAAATTATCTTCTAACAAACTTCATGAACATGAACCTGTTATCATACATTGATATAAAATATAATTGAGAAATGAAAATCAGTCGAAAACTAGTTAGAACTGTCGAATCGATTTTTGGGAGATTGGCTAAGTTTATAGGTTATATTTACTACAGATTATCATTGGAAACCAAATAGCACTAAACAGCTGTTTAGTCCTAGAATGGGACTCCCTAAACGTCGGCAGCCAAGACGCTGCTAGCAATCAGATCAATGTCTCGCGGCGAATGTTTTACCACTAAAACTATTCCTAAAGAGTCTCATACAAGGGTGGAACAGCTGTCAATTCCTACCTAGTTTGCATTGGTTGCCAAACTGAGATCAATCTGTGATGACAATAACTTACTAATTAGACATGTGGTCAATGGTAATCACGAATTTTGAATCCTGTATTTGTTCCCAAGTGTTTAGACTGCATTACACTGAATGATTGACTGATCAATATAATTAGATATGTTTCAGGTAAATTCCAATACATAAGTAAATGTTACTTTTCAACGATGTTAATACCTTTAAAATTGCATAATGATATATATATTATGATGATAGGAATTACCATTCAGTGTAATGCATTCTAAACGCTTAGGAATAAATACAGGATTTAAAACTCGTGATTACTATTGACCACATGTCTAATTAGTAAGTTATTGTCATCACAGATTGATCTCATTTTTGCTACCTATTCAAACTAGGTAGGAGTGCACAGCTGTTCCACCCTTCTATGAGGCTCTTTTGGAGTAGTTTTAGTGGTAAAACATTAGCCGCGAGACACAGAGGTCCTTGATCTGTTTATGCATGAGTGCAATTGTGTTGAAAAAAACTAACAGAACTTGAAAAATAGCTAACTGATTAAAAAACATTGTGCTGAAACTAACTCCTAGTAAGTAAAAACACGTTCATGGGTTCAAACTGTTGTAATCCCCCGAAATTTCCTCAATAAGGTTTTGAGAAGTTCAGTAAAGGCTGAAAACTTCAGACGCTTGAAAAAAAAGTAAGCATTAAAAATTCAAATATGAAAGAATTAAGAGAATCTAGTAAAAGACTAAAAAGTCATTAACAATTATTGAAGTAATACACTCATCAGTAACACTGCTTTGTCTATTTTAGTATAGCTCAGTATTGAATAGATGAACTCTATCTTGATAACTGATTTATATAAAATTCTTAATTTAAAATATAACAAAAAAGTATCCTATTAGTGACCTCAACTATTAAATTTAAGTTTCAACTTTTAAACTTAAATATTTATCTGAAGGGGAAGAACAAAAAAGAGACGAAACACCTAACTGATTGACACATGTGTATTCATTATCAAATCTGTACATATTATTCAATATAGCTAATTCTTATTCTTATTATAAATACTATTATTAATTATCATGAAATGGTTTATTTCTCTCTGAGTTATCTTCATTTTTTTTTATTTTGTTACTATCACTTGTATTTAAAATAAATTAAATGACCTCAAGTTGAAAGTTTCTAAGGTTATGATCCATCACTCAATGTTTATCGTCATCATCATCATCACCATCCGCATATAATACATGAAAGTACTGTATAACGTGTAGAATTAAATTGTATCAATATGGGTTGGTATACGAAACAATGTTTTGTTTTACAAATCCTAATATTGATAAATATTGTATATATGTTTAAAGTTAATGGTTTAAATGAAGATAATAATGATGTGTATAGTCTAATTAAACAATTAAAGTAAACACATTTAGTAAATATTTGAATAAATAGTAACATGGATTGTTTTTTACGTAATATATATATATATATATATATATATATATATATATATATATATATATATATATATATATATATATATATATATATATATATATATGAAAAAATAAAATATCATAAATTATCACGTCATGGTTTATCGCAGACTGAAGATTATGATCTTCCAATTATTGTATACCTTCTCTGTTAGCCAATGAACGAAAATGCAGACCGCCAAAATCGAGGATTTGTTGCTACAAAACTAATGAGACATAATTATACATTATGTGATGTGTTTTTTTAAGTAGCTTCCAATTTAAACTAAGGCTTATATTTGGCTATTTTTTACTCCATGTTATACAGTTTTCACTAAAAACCCTCATTTGAGAGGTCGATTTAATGTTGAGTATTTTATCAAGTCGAAAAACTCTTATAAACGTTATCTCATCGTTTACATCACAGACTAATTTTACTTAAATACCTATCGAATGCAAAGAAATACTAGGAATTTTCTTTGTTATAATATGAGTCTCCTCAGCAGTGCACCTTTGTAACACTGATGGGGATCGGAAACAGAATCTTTGAGTCACCCAACAATTAATTAGCTTTCAAGCCAATGATCCGGCATCTATTACATTTTTAACCTTGATCTATTTGTGATAGTTTGCAATCACCTTCCAATGGTTCACACCCGACATGTTTCAGCTTCAACAGTCATGGCTTCTTACTTGGATTTCGAGAATTATCTCTAGAAATTATTTACCGATGAGCATAAGGTTACAATATGTGTGAGGGGTTCACAGATTACTCCTCTGGCTAATCATAGTTAGTCAACAACTGGAAACTAAGAAGCACTAGACAGCCGTTTCGTTTAATTACGAGATTTCTTAGCGGTACACTAGTCACGATCAGTGTATAATAACAACTGTGAAATTCGATAAATCCTACAGATCCGCATTTAGCATTTTCTCAGAGTCCCAACAATCTGTATGTAAAGACTTATTAAGAGATTTGTAAAACGATCGAAGGACCGATAACACATTCCTGATCTTTTCAACCATTATTACAAGACATGAACATCTAATATTGTGAATGTATTAATAATGATAATCTTTTACTTCAGAATTTCTTTTGAACAAAAGAAACTGAATAAATATTCAATAAATTATTTTTTGTTGTTGAATAGAATCTACATTGTAACGAATGTGAAATTTCTTTACATCCAATTTACCCCTTATACTATGTCATTGTCATTATATTATTATAGTTTTATTTAAATTAGTATTATTATTTATTTACTTATTTTACTACATAGATATTGGTACAAGGAAGCACTAAATATATATGCGCCACACAGATCTCATTTGATATGTGTGAGGGCTGTGATATTGACCGGGTGCCGAAACCGAAGCAGGTGGTTTCCTTAGGGGGCCACACCCGGAGCCTTCGTTATGATGGTCTGATCCACAAGGCAGGGGAGCAACGTAAGGAGATGCAGTCCCATGGTAGCCGGTGACCAACGACTGGTTCATACGCCATTTGTTCCTTCAGGATACTGGAGCCCATGTGCACTATTGGTTTGGAATCAGGGTTTCCCAACTCCCCTAGGTGGACTCTCCGTATCCACCAACCAGGTTAAAGCGCCAGACATTCGCTTTTAGTCCTCTCCATTTCGTAAACAACACCCCCGCCACGAGAAGGCTGTGAGTAGGTCTTCCCTGGGAGAGGCTATATACGCGTGGCCATGTGAGAGCATTTCGGGAGAGCGGACTCTCCCCACTCTCGGGCGTACCAGGGCATTTGGGGGCTATTCATATTATGTAATTTTGGTACAGAATGAGAATTGTCAGCACAAAATATTTCGTGATGGATTCTGACGATAAATATTGTGTGATTACCAGTTAGATGTTAGCAGTTCAGGAATCGACATCTGAATAATTTATATTGTTTTCGATGAATATAGCCAGCCATCATGATGTCTCTGATTGTACGTTTTTGTCGATTGTACAGTGAGATGTCGTAAACTGTTGATGA
This sequence comes from Schistosoma haematobium, assembly GCF_000699445.3. Taxonomy (NCBI): domain Eukaryota; kingdom Metazoa; phylum Platyhelminthes; class Trematoda; order Strigeidida; family Schistosomatidae; genus Schistosoma; species Schistosoma haematobium. The sequence continues at coordinate 12,854,356 of NC_067200.1, forward strand.
ACGCTCCTGAAATATGTTGTGCAATCAATAGACATAATGATGTGTTAAAACAAACAGAAGAACAGATAACTTATTGAAATATCTAGTTGGGAGGAACAGATAACCCAGATATTCAACCAAGCCACCAATGATACACTAGATTTATTTTTCCATCTATCAAACTTCAACTATCTTCACTTGACTGTCTAGTTATTTAGATGTCTAGAAAGTTCTACAGTTTGATGAGAGCCATGTTCTAGAATATTTCTTATATTGATATGTACGATAAAAATCGCCTTTTTGGTTGTTCATTATTCCATTTGTTCTAAGTATAAATTCTCCCAAAATAATCATAATTATAAAATACAGTAAATACATTTCGAATTTTTTTGAATGATTTCGTTCATTGATCGATCGATGAAGTGTTGTAATTTTCCTAAAAGTTCAATCATTTTGTGTTTCTACGCCTCAAGGTCACGCGGAATAAAATGTGATATAACCACATGACTGAAAAGTGGATTGTCTAATTCTATTGGTTAAATTCCATTCCTGGTTTTGATTTGGAAACAATAATCAGAGATACAGTTTCTTTCGGTAACTAGTTTTATTCACTTTAAGCAAACACAACTGATTATATAATGTTTTCTTAGTGGAGTTATTTGATTTTAGAAATTCTAGAGTTGAATCAGTGTTTGTAAATAAACGTGGATTGTAGCTTACTGTACAATTTATATTTGAACATTCTCAGTTGAATATAACTGAAATCCAGGGTTATTGTTCACATTCAGAAGTTGGAACCTAAACATTAAAGCTTTATCTACTAAGTCACGGAGTCTAAATGGCGAGCCATAAACATAGATATCTATCCCTCAAATATTTCAGTCAAACGTCTGCCGATAATCTACAACTGTCAAATCCCTCACTAATCATATGGTCTTGATCTGATATGTTTGATTACCACAGCCTATCAAGCCTAGTTATAAAATTTTTTTTTAGTGATTAGAGAAGAAATTCATGATAATTTGTTGATTCCACTAAAAATTTATCGGCTCACTGGACATATATATGCTTAATGGTAATGCCGATTTCGAACTCTGTCATGTCATTGATTAATACGTATATTGGCTGCTTGTTCAGTGACTATTCATTAATTGATCAGTTAACTCAGCTCTCACATTGTTTTATGTCAGTAATATATTAATGAGCCTATTTCGAATAAATCAATCATTTGTACAAAGGTCTTGTCCATTTTTGTTTTGAGTAAATATGAATAGTTACTGGTAGTGCACATCACATTATTATATTTAAGTCTTTTCAGATGGATCTAACTATTCAAAGACATATAATTAAAATATTACAGAAGACTGTTTCACAAAATCTGTACAACCAGCATCCTATATTAACAAGTATAACAGATCTGTTAGATTCTACGATTAGTAAAATGGAAATTCAAAATTGTTCTTTTGTAATTAAGCGTACACTTATGTTCATTTTTAAATAAAGTATTTAGTTTAATTCACCTATATATATATCCCTCTTTTATAGCTAATAGTACCACCCGACAGTCTAAACCAGGTTAGAATCTGCGGTCCTATTAGTTGATTGGTTAATCATTAAGCCACACATTACAGATTTTGTTTTCACGTAATTGAAGTTTGATAAAAATTTATACAAATAACCTCCTGTGAATATGGACTTCAATTTTACAGGAGTGAAGACAGTTAGTACCAGAAGCTTCAAATCAATGTAGCAGAGATGAATGCACTCATTCACAAATCACTATGGTATTACTCCTTAGTACACATTAAGATAAAATCATATGCTTTTCTGTAATAAAATAGGTAAAGATTGAAAAGAATTGACCTAGATTTGTGATACATATATGTGTACGAGTGTGAGTGCTTGCAAAACCATGAAAACGTTTCTTTCACAATCACCTATCAATTATTGTACTGATATCGTATATGACATGTTACGAAAGGGATTTCAATGAATTAAATAGAAATAATAAATAAAGGGGTTTAGTGAATATTTTAGTAATTTCAATAGTTTAGATCATGGGTCGATTGAAGCTAACGCACCATGAAAAAATCTGGAAGCACCGAACGGCCGTTTCGACCTAGTATATAGCTCCTCAGTAGTGCATCCACACCCCTACCTCGCAAGATTCGAACCCAGGACCTATCAGTCTCGCGCACGAGGAGTCCCATACTAGGACGAAATGACCGTCTAAATGCTCCTAGGGTTTTCATGGTGGTCTAGCTTCAATTGACTCATGAATTCAACTATTAAATGTATAAGTATTAGTACTTTAATGAGACTGAAAATAATTCAGTTATCCTTGTATATTGTTTACTTAGTATTAATAATTGTTCAACTTATTAAGTGTTATGTCATGTTTTTATTTATTTAAATAATCGTTTGTTTACGTAAAAATCATGAAGTCAAGTAACCGAATAACCGTGCTTTTTTGGACGATTACATGACATACAATGAACTTTACATGCTTCATTCATAGATTTGTCTTTGACATCATCATTATCAATGTCATAATCAATTGAAGCATAGTTAAAATGTTGGATTTGGATTGAGTAGTTATTTTGATGACCTTTATATATACAGATAAATAGACAGATTATTAAAATAGTTTAGTTAGTTAGTAAACTATTATTAAACCATTATTTTATGCTTTCAGTCATATTTGTCTGATTCAGCAATCAAAGGAATGAATGACTAAATTGAGAATGCTGTGGAACATTGTAAGCCATTTGTAATCGTTAAGATATCCTGGATCTAGGTTTCGTACAATTTGGCACTCGGAAATAAGGCTTGAAATGACCGATGCTGTCTGTTAAATAGAAATCTGTACCACTTAGCTTTATAAAATGAGACGTTACCATCTGAGATGTGCCGTTCGATTGGTAACAAATAGTTGGACCAGCGTGACATTGATTGTTCCTCTATGATCATTCGATTAATTATAAATATACGAGTTCTTTAGGAGGTCAGGTGCAGCCTGAAATGCTCATTGTCTGAGTCTCAGACTGTGAGACTGGGTGACGTTGGTTTAATTACCACAGGGATCAACCGTTCTCAAGATTTTAGATATACGTTGCTGATGAGTGCCAATGAACACAAAACCTATGTCATGCGGGGTTTACTGCCGACTGACTATCTTCAACTATCTAATATCTCAACATACTACACGTAATGTTTAGTCCCGTAGACTAGTAACCATTTTGACTGACAGACATGATATTAGTTACTACTCAGCAATCAATTAATGTAATAATCATAACTTGAAATAATAACATTAATTGAAGTTGTGTGTTATGGTCCTAGGATTATATAAACATTTCGTAAATTTCCCTAGTCTAGTGATTTGAAATATCGATTTATAATGTCTTAAAGAGGTTACTGCTCTTGTGACTTTCCGATTGAGAACCATTTTACCATGTGATTCTTTAGATAATTTTTTCTATACATTATTCTACTAGAAAGCGACTCAACACAATCCAGGTAATAGGATAAGCAGTAACCTACATTCTTAGGTAGGATTGACAATTATTGCTTTTCAAATCTTAGATTACATACTTCGTGAATGTGATCGTAATCTTTTCCTGACGTTTAACAATTTTCCTCACCCTTTACCACTGACATGTGTAACAGTTTTGACTGATTTATACACGTGCCATATTCTACTTTGCTGATGAGTGAGTAAATAACTGACTGACTTATATAATAGAAGATGAATAGTTATTTTTCCCCTCATCGGCTAATACTCTGTGGATAGTTGGGCTATATTGTAGAAATACTTGAACTCACAAAATGATATACAATACCAATATGGTTATTTTGTAACGACATTAACTACTGTCATTTTATCCTATGTTCGTTTTCTGTTGCATTTACTTTTGTATTCATTTTTACGTGTCGCTTTTTAGTTGAATACTTTAATCATGATTTTTTTTTACCCTGATCAAAACCACCTTCAGTAATACTTTAAAACTTTTCTAAATTTTATTTTATTTATTGCTATCCGCCAAAATCGTGTACTGAATCCATCCTAATGCGCGTTTTTATTTTGAAGATTGGTATGCAGCTTGTTTTGTAGGATAACTGGTCAATGTTAACTAATAATCTTTTTTACGATATATATATTCTCCTATCTATATGCATATCGCATCATGTTCTTATTTCTATACTTTTCACATATACATATACATATTATACTGTAATAATATTGTTGTTGAATGGGTCAAATTCATGATTTTTTCAGCTTATAGAAGCAACATCTATTATCGATCACTTCATCCACAACATAGTTATTGATGGTTTGTAAAATAAAAGCGCAACACACTCACGACGTTTTCAAGTCTTTGAATCAATTGTTTGTTTTCTCACATTTCAGAACAACTTGAGAATCGGTATCGTGAATGTCGGTGCTCCAGCTTGCGGTATTAATGCAGTAATAAGAGGATTTACTCGTCTGGGTATCACCAAAGGTTATAAGATTATCGGAATACACGAAGGATTCTCTGGTCTTGTTAAAGGCGATGCTGGTGAAATACAGTGGTCTGATGTACGTGGATGGGTGGGAATAGGTGGTTCCATATTAGGAACACGCAGGTATGTGATCTATGCTGTGCAGTCATTTGAAACTAGACTTTTGTCGAAGAATTTAAACTACTGTTAATTTATAAGTAGCCGCAAATAGTATCTTCATTTTTGTGATCGGACCGACCTTGTCTTTATTAGTCGCCAGTCAAATGTAGCATATTTTACCTCTCTCATTGAATTCTGTACATACTAAATGAAGTATTATAGCTATAACAACAAGTTTTGGACTTGATATTTTGCCAGTAACATCTAATAAATGGCAGTTCCTAATAGCACAGCACCATTTGAAATGATGAGTAATAACTTTCATGTATTTAAGTAATTTATATCACCTTATCATCCAACACCTAAATATTTCAACTGTAAAACGTTTAAAAATATTGAAGCCTAAAATAAAAAAATATTGAAATCTTTTTAACACAGGGAGATTTCTCATTTTTTTACCTACTGAACTTTATGAATACTGATCATCCATTAGGATAACGCGGTTAAAATATCGTAGACCAGCATTATTGTTGTCGGCGAATCACTTAAAATTTCACTTTCAAGATTAATACTTACTCTCTCATCGTTAGTATGATTTTACAGACTGCTGGTACACTTGTATTTTGATTATTAGGGAAGAATTGTTAGAAATATTCGATTCATAATGATAAAGTTTGAGTTATTTTTTAAAATTGTGTTGTAAATACACCCTTCATCAAAGTACGTCAGTTTCGTGCGGGAAAAAATTTAACATTTGAACCAACCTTGCTTTCAGAACTGTTAGAAGTCAAATAGATTGAAATCCAATCAATGTATGGCTTAAGTTATAAAGTTAATTTAGCCTTCCGTAACTGTATTCTTGTCTTGTATTTCATGGTTTTCTTCGTACATACTAATTAAGTTTGCTTTCATTTTTATATTTCATTTATTTCAATTACCTAGAGACACACCAAATAGTTTAGGTATAGAGAAAGTAGCCGCGAGATTTAAAGAATTCAAATTAAGCGGTTTACTTATTATTGGTGGCTTTGAAGCATACGATTGTTTGATAGAACTGGTCGAAGGACGTGAAAAATATCCTGAATTATGTATACCTATGGCTATGGTACCAGCGACAATTTCTAATAATGTTCCTGGTACTGATTTCTCCTTGGGTTGTGATACAGCTTTAAATGAAATAACCTCTGTAAGTTATGTGCATATTTCCAAGTTTTATATTTTGTTTCTGATTAGCATTTTAATATCGCTATTAGCTTGAAGAAATCGAAAGAGAATTAAAAAACTAGAGAGTAGTAGTTCCACAATTGATTGATCACTGGGTGGTGATCAATGTCATGCTTGTGTAGTCCTTATTAGTGCAGATCAAATGCTATCGATCATGTTGCAATGTGGTCACCAGTCTAGGTGACTCGACACTCAAGATTACAGGTACACCTTGCTGACGAGTGCCAAGCAGCATGAAACCCGGGTCCAGGGTTTCCTGTTGACTACCTCCAACTACCATCTAAATCTCAGTAGTAGTTCCATCCTAGTTTACAGCACCTTAGCGATGTCATAGGAGCGGGCCCAGCTCTTTTTGTTTCCACCGTAAGTATGATATATTTAGATCACAGTACTGTGTTTGAGTTCCAGAGTGAACATCAACTCTGAGATCCAGTCGACGAGTCCCGAATAGGACGAAACTCGTGTTCTGGATTTCACTGCCAGCCACTATCCATCTTTGCTTACAATGCTTGTGAATTAATGCAATCCGCACAATATGCACATATGCTAATAAGAGACTGATCAACCGCAGTCCTAAACATCAATGGGAAAATTCAAGTAAACAATACCAAGTGAATTTAACGTATAACAGTTTATTTATTTTTAATTTAACGACTTAAGTTCTACAAACGTGAAATGTTTTGTAAATTTTCAATATTTTACTTTCGTTTGAGATATAAGGAGAAAAAAGGGATGTTAGATTTATACATTAAATAATGGAAATGAACTTACTATAGAATTAAGCTGAACTAATCACTGATCTATGATAAAAGATTTTTCCGGATGAACTAATGTTGATTTTTAAATATTGAAAACATTACAAAACTTATCCATTAATTAAAATATTCATTTAATTATATTGTATAATGAAAATCGTTAAATGATAGATGGAATCATCCTTTCAATGAACAATGAAGTGTGGGTTGACCATATTATGGACGCTTTTGTTCATATTTTGTTGAGGGAATTCTAAGTCTTTTAACAATATAAAGTAATGTGTAAATAATTGTTATGACTTTAAGTTGGGTCGATTTTTACCCTGTGCTAATTGTTGAGTCCTTGACTGGAAAATTAGGGAGCAGCGTACTTATCGATCGATTACAGTGACACGTAAACACGTACGGACGGCCTAGAGTCTCGATTGGTCTCGCTTCCCTGTCTAGCCCAGTTAGTTGAGTCCAGAAGACAAGCAACAGCCTCAGAGATATGAATCATTATATTTCAAACATACTCTATTTATATACTAACCAAGCATACCACGTCGTACCATAAAATAGAAAACAACATTTTGTACAATATTTAACATGTGAACAGATATCGACCAATAGGAAATGTCCATTTAAAGTCCAAGGACACCATTGGACTTAACATGATAATTATTGGTCCATTCCTCCGCATCCACAACAATAATATTTTTAGTTTTACACCACAGATTGAATTTTGTTCGACAGCTATTGGAAGTCAAGACGCACTGAACAGCTGTTTCGTCCTAATATTGAGTTTTCTTAGTAACACATCTGTAATCTCACCATAGAGTTTGAATTCAAGGGCTCTCAGTGGATGCCCACTCTTCAAACCCCTTAGTTAGTATCTAGTGGTTTACATTTCTAAGTCGAACCAATTCTCGATGTTTTTTTGGGAGGGGTAGAATGTTGGTCACATTCGCATTTATGACTCCACTAGTGATATAATCTAGGATCTTTATTTCTCTCAGAGAACACTTGGTCATTGTAATCTCTGGGTCAATATCTACTGGTGCAACTCTGACTTCAATCGCCTTGCAATGTATAGCATGACAACCATTTTATACGATTAGCAAAAGCCAATGTACTCCCAATATTCTTGAAGTCTGACAATTACAGCTTCACTCTAGAAATCCAGGAACATCTTGAAATAACTCACAAATGAGCTGACTATTTCAGTTTAGTTGAATGAATTTTATGAAGATTGGTTCAGTTTATAGATTATATTGGTATCAGTGTACGTTATGGGACCTGGAGATCCTGATTCTGACCTGCCATGAAGTTATGAGTACGTTCTGCTAAGAAGCCCTATACTAAGACGAAACAACTATCCTTGTCATCCGAGTTATTATCGGCACTTCAACTAAGACGAATCTGTGACAAATATAACTTTAAGAAATCTGTTAGTTAACTAATCATTATCGCTAACTATTGGTTACTCTCTTCATTCTCTCTTCTTCCTGATATCATTTTTATCTCTATTTAAACATTAATTTTTCAAGGTTTTAGATAAAATTAAACAAAGTGCATTGGGTACAAAACGTCGTGTATTTGTTGTTGAAACAATGGGTGGTTATTGTGGTTATTTAGCTACAATGAGTGCATTAGCTGGTGGAGCAGATGCTGCTTATATATTTGAAGAACCATTTACAATTGATGATTTACGTGAAGATGTAGTACATCTTCGTGCAAAAATTGATGATAATGTTAAACGTGGTTTAATACTACGAGCTGAATATGCTAATAAATATTATACGAGTGAATTTATTCATCAATTATATGCTCAAGAAGGTCAAGGTATATTTGATTGCCGGTAAGTGATTCATTATTATTATTATTATTATTATTATTATTATTATTATTATTATTATTATTGAAATCGAAGTCGATATAATTTTCATAATGATCATCATGAAATGATCTTAGTCAAATAATCATTGAAAACTAGGAAGCATTGTACAACTGTTACATCCCAGTATGTTGCTTTCCACCTAGAAATGAGTCTAAGAGCTTTAGGTTTTGTGGTAATAGCTTAATCTTCAAATTAGTGAATCAATGTGAAATAGTTTACATTCCTAGCCTTAATCAATTCATTGGTTGTCTACCTTAAATAATTTCATGATATAAACAATCTACACAATACCCTATCGGTTAACTTTGCCTATTCGATAGGAATTATTCATCGATTAGATGTTATACATCTGTGTTACAATTCTGGCATAACGTGTATTTCATCCTCAGTTACGTAAACACAGAAGAACAATTTGTGTATCTCTTGGTAAGCAATCAATCGATTGACTTAATCTGAAGTCAAACTAAGTATAGATTACTCACGATAACTGAACTGCTATCGGAAGACGGAAAGATTGACTGGTAGAGATATTTCTTTCTCTTGAAATAACTATGAAGAAGGAAAATGTCCTACAAGTAATAATTGTTTACCGTTTTATTGATAATTTGCCGCGTAACCAAGTCAACGATAATGTAAACTGCATAACAACTGCTCCAAATTTAACTGTTCCCTGATTGGTTAGACTCTATTTTAATATATCATTTTGTCGTTGCTACCTAAAAAGATTAGTTTTAACAATTTAATTTCTCTTGAGAATAGTAAAAACTCATTTGTCTAAATCCATTTTCTGTTCTCTTACATTGGGAAGTTAAGACAATTAGTTGTCAAGGTCTTATAGCTTGAGAGAAAAAAATCATTAGGAAATAATGAAAGGAAATTTTTATTTCAGCTCAAAGTACGATACTTTAAATAAATGTGATGATTTTATTAGTATGGAGATATTTGTAAAAATTGCACAAGTTTCGTAGCTCTATTCACAAATCGATCTTAGCTTGACCATCATGGAAAATCTAGAACTAATGAACGGCCGTTTTGTCCCAGTGTGAGACTCAGCAGTGAGCATACACCACCCTGAACCTGGCAGTCGAACATAAAAGCTTAAACCTTACGTGGAAACGCTTGAAGTCTAGACTATTGAGTCAACATCTAACGGCGTGAATATCCAACTTCAGTTAATCCACGATATTTCGCCAAGGATAATCACCGTTTGATAAAATAACTAATGTTAAATCTGCTAACTATTTCTATTTATTACTTCATATTTTCTAGCTGTATAGCGCTATACTACTCTTAGTTACTATTAAGTAGTTCGAGCTATAGTTGACTATTTTGAAAGTTTATTTCAAATGTATTCAAGTAAATATAACCAAAACTTTCACTTCATTTATATTTTTAAAACTTTTTATATATCCAGTTGTAATGTACTGGGTCATATGCAGCAAGGTGATAGACCGAGTCCATTTGATAGAAGTTTAGGTACGAAATTTGCTTCGAAAGCAATTGACTGGTTAGATGAACAAATCAATGCTAATATACGTTCAGATTGTAAGTTACATATTGTTTGTTTACCTTTTTACATTCACATGATTACAAATGTAATTTTAATACCTCCTGCCATTCACATTTTATATTTTTCATGCGGTTGAATTCGTAGGCTATCCAGTTGCTCAATTTCAAAATCGATTTTTTTTATCAACCTTCCGTTTACAAATTAATCATGTGTTAAACTATTGTCCCAGAGTGAATATTAACTCTGGGATACAGGTAAATCCAACTGAGAAGCCCGAAATAGGATGAAGTGCCCATTCTGGTATTCACTGCTACCGACCATTCATCTCTGTTTATAATGATTGTGACTTAATGTCAATATTAAGGTTTTCTTGACAGGATGGACAATTGACTCAAAGAGACTGATCAGTTATAGTCCTCAGGATTAATGGCAAGATCCAAACAAGCTATACAAGTATGTTTCATTTAGATCATGAATCGACCATTGTTAGACCACCATTGAAAATCTATATAGCCTAATAATTTGAAAAATGTAGAATTTGGGATTTGTTCGAAGGCAATTGTGAATAAGAGTCATTGGTATTAACAGAACAAGCAAAAGGTTGTATATATATGGAGATCATATGCAAAAAATTATTCACCAAAAATATACAACTTCACTCTATGGTTGTGAGTAATCTTAATTTTTGACTATTTCGCCTGAACAAGCTTGAATCAGACTGTTGAATGAAACTTTCAAGTTGCTCTTATTTTCAGTCGCTGAGATTTCTTTAAATATATGATTTTATCTTCTACATTTGGCTATACGTCTTATTTGTATTGATATCTAAAAAAATTAATTGATTTTCATTGGGTAAGGATAAACTCCACTCTCGTTTGCAACTTTGACCTTGTACCTGTCAACCAACCAAAATGAAGTGGGAATTATTATTTAAACCATCGTAACCCATTATGAAGGACGTGTTTCGCTTTCTGTCTTTTTCGCTGGCTTACATGAAAAAATGTAAAGTTTTCTACAATGAAAATATCACTCCACCATGCTACGAACGTGTCAAGTGTAGGCTGGTCAGTCATGATCGAGGAAAACTTATAACATAGCTAAAGAAATACCTCCAATTAATTCTATAATAGACATTATTGCAAAATATCTACAACTAAGTGACTAAATAAACGAACAACACATATAAGCGAACAATATTGTTTTCAATTAGATCGTCATCAAGCTTTACTCTAATATACATGAATATTTATACGAAAATTTTAAACCAATCAAGGCAATATGGGTCAATAATCACAATGAAATAGAATAAGTCACTAGACAAGTTTATAGTAGGAAGACTGGTGAACTGATAATAGTAAGAATAATAAAATACAATAACAAGACTCTTCTCAATAGTTAATAGTTGGGAATAGAAGGTCAAACAAACATGGGTAAATAGACTAGTAATAGTAATCACAAAACATTAAAATCATTACGTAATAAGATGTGTGTAAATAATTAGATAGTGAAGAATACAAAGAGGCGGAAAATTACAAAGAAATACTAGGTGTGAAAATAAGGTTAACGATAACACAAATAGAATAAAATGAATAATGATAATTATAAAATTTTAAAAAAAATAAAAAATTGTTAGTTAAGTTATAACCGACCATGGAAGGGATAGGGGGGTCACGTATTTCTTCTGTACACATAAATTGGGGTTGTATGTACGAATTCCAATGGCTTCAGCTATATGTAGGAGACGGGAACGGACTCTGTCGGGAAATGATGGAGGTATACGATAGATAACTCGAAATGATTTCGATTTATCTACAGCATGACCGCTATCAATGAGATGTGCCAATATAGAACTGCGAATAGATTTTATCTGGCCTTTTATGTACCAAGTTGGTAGATGTTCGTATTCATGTATATTAGAGTAAAGCCTGATGACGATCTAATTGAAAACAATTGTTCGCTTATATGTGTTGTTCTAATTTTCACAATGGGAATCTTTAATATTCTAAATAAACGAAAGCACAACTTTAATCACTGATGACGTTACGCTCAGATATGACTTGACAACGTGGAGTCTATTCCCAGCCTTTTCATTTGCCTTAACTATTAACCTTGAGATTTAACAAGACATTATTGTTATTATAAATGATTCGCCATGGCTAATAAGGCTGAACATTTGAATTAGAGTTTAGTCAGGTTAGTTCCACAGAATTTCTTTAAAGTTGATTTAAACGATAAATGTTTACAAGCTTGAAAAATAGCTAATCAAACTTGACGTGATTTCACAAACAATTATTTTTTTATCGTGACTTTTATGTCCTATGGACTTGTTAATTTATCACGTGACTAAAGCACCACTAGAACACCGATTCTCATGACCTTCGCATTGTGCCAAACCAATGACGCATAAACCAATACGAGCAGCCTAGAGTTAACCCTGAAGTTTTATTGGTCCTCTGAGATAGTAACTTTTCGCCTAACCCAGACGACTCATTCCAGAACACAATATCAACTTCCACTGACTGAATCATGTGTTGTAAACATACGTAGTTTACATACAAGCAAACCAGACCGCATCATACCACAAAATAGAAAATAATTATACAAGATCAGACCAAAAGTGTCTGTGAGTGTGAAAGACTGTAACTAATAAATTGAGAATAGATTAAGAATAGTAAACCGTATAATAGTAGTTTATAAGCTAAATGGAAGCTTACAATAAAACAGAATGTGAGTTTGCGTATAATATAGTTACTTAATAATAGTTATATAATAAGAATATACATAATAACATTCCATAAATGGTTCCTGGAAGTTACCTATAATTTAAATTACCTCGGACACGAGAGTGACTGAGTTATTTCAAATATATTTAGGTAATATTCACTTTCAGGTGTTGAGATAAACTAGGTACAGCTTTGATAGTTCTATACCATAACAACTAACTAGTATCACTAGCCCCCATACTTGTAATGTTTCTTAGAGCTAGGTACACGAATCCGTACTTGATAATAAATCTGTAACATAAAATAATAATCAAGTCAGGTGCAGGCTAATAATGTTCAGACCCAAAATATAACGATACCATCTCATAATATCATTGTTTCATGGTTTACACTACTGACTTACCTCAGTTAGACAACCAGGAAGTATTCAACAGCTGTTTCACCACCACTCTGAGGATCTAACCTAGGATCTCCGATGTCGCGGCTAACCTCAAGACTGTTAAGCTGATAGTTAATACTGTGCACTCCTGATTATGTGACGTCATCTCCTATTACCTGCTGAGGATAACTGTCTCACATCCGAGATAGCTGATTTTGGATCGTGGTTACTTAAGCATCACGATTATGTATGTGTCACCGAAATGCCAGAAACCGATAGTTGAAAATATCTTATATTTATTATTAACTTTTTATTAGAACCCCGTAATATATGCATTTATCTTGATTTATATTTTTGCTTATTTTTTTTATTTTTAATTACAGCTACAGTCTATACACCAGGACATTTATGCTGTACACTTATTGGTATTGTACGTCGTCAGACAACCTATTCAAACATTATGGAATTGAGAGAACATACAGATTTCGTGTAAATGTTTTCCAAAAAAAATTTATTTTAAAAGATTTAATTATACTAAGATGATAATGATAATGAAGTAGTTCAATTTAAGGTACAGGAAAACATATATGATAAAGAAAAAGTTAATTTAATAGTTGAATTCATGAATCATTTAAAGCTAGACCATCATGAAAAACTTGGAAACAATACGCGGCTGTTTCGTCCTAGTATGTGAGTCCTCAATAGGACAAAATGGCCGTTTAGTACTACCAGGTTTTCCATGATGGTTTAACCTTAATTGACTCATCAATTCAACTATTAAAGTACTAAAATCTCCACAAAATCCCGCTTCTGATTAAGAGAAAGGTATTGATTTCCTTTTAAATAACCTCATTATCATTATGATGTAACATAAATTAAAAGCGGTTAATGTTTTATAATTAATTGTAATACTAAGTAAATAGTATTCAGTAAGTGAAGAGTTTAAAGAGAATCATCCTTATAGATATATTTCTTTAAAGATACAAACCTCAAGGAAATTTATCTCTCTTTTTATTGTATAATCAAATCATCATAAACTACTGATCGATATCATATGTGTGGAATCACTGAAACCATTAGGAATTATTAAACACAGCCTCTTATTTTGTTTTAAGACCTCTGGATTTTGACTCAAAGATATGCATAATGGTGATGAGTTATGAATTCACTCTGCTGTTAACAGTGCAATAAACGCCAGCGAAACAGACTGTTCAAGCTTCTGAACAGTTATCCTATACACTCATATTTAATCTACATTATTATCTCTGAACGTTCTTCCTATATTCTTGTGTATGTACGTATGTCTATTTCCATCTGTGATCCAATTGGTTCTGTATTGACTCGCTGTATTCTATACGCAGTCCACTTTTATATATACAATGAATCTTCTTAAGTAGAATGAGTTATTTAGTTTACCAACTTTACGCTACATCAACCCGTTCTTCGCTTACATGATTGTTTGTTTATAATTGAATGCATGAATTGAATGTATTCTCACTTACAGTCCTTATTTCAGTAACGTGATGTCTGATTGTTACATTAGGAAATTAAATATTAAATACATGAACGATATATTAAAGTAAGACATACGGATTGTAGAAAATATTTTTCTACAAACGCGATTCTAAACCATTTCCCTGACTGTTGAGCACAGTCTTAGCTTAGCTAAAATCAGGACAAGTAAGCTATTTGGCTTGATAAACTTTATCTCTTTCTAAAACGTAAACTAATACTGTTATTATGCAGAAAACAATCTATTCAACGCATTAAACAGACACTAAAAACATACTGAACAGTAACCAGAGGATAGGAAAAATGAGACAAAAAACCTAATATCAGTCTAGGGATTTGTGGAGATTATAGTATTTTCATACTTGGTTTCACAATTCAATCTAAGCTAGACCATCATTGAAAACCTGAAAGCACTGAACGGCCGTTTCAGCAGTACACATCCACGATTTAATGCTTCCAAGTTTTCAGTGATAGTCTAGCATAGATCGACTAGTGAAATCAACTGTAAAAAACCTAATATCGTTTATGATAAACAGAAAAATTATGATTGCTGAATAAACAAGACATAGCCATCCAACGTCAAAGAGAGTTAATGTGATGATGAGCACTTAATGTTGTCATTACTGAGTTCGTTTATCGATCATACTTGTATGTCATTATTTCTAGTGATTCTCTTTTCAACTAATATTAATAAATCGCTCATGAAATTCTCCATTTCTATTTTTACTTTATAGACATCGTTTACCAAAAGAAGAATGGTGGATTAGTTTACGTCCATTAATGCGTATTATGGCTAAACATGATAGTCTTTATGAATCAGAAAGTATTATGGCTGGAACTGATAGAAAATAAACAATCAATATTTTATTTTTAATTTTTAAAAGAACAATTATAAGAGAAAAGAAAAGGAAAAAAATGGTGAAACAAATGATACTTTTTTTTCTTTTGTTTATTTCAACTCAACTCATTCAATATTAGTTTTGGCTTACCTTCATTGAATCAGATCTTATTATTGACAATTTCTGTTTGTTCTCATTGATTTACTCGTTTAACTTACTATCAATAATTCAACCAACCCTGTCCATCTTATTCTGCTTTACCTGAGATCAATCACATATGTATTGAAACCCACAGGTTTAGTTAGATTAAACACTAATGTTATTATTATTATTATTATTATTGCTATAAGTCATTTTAACCTTTCCAATACCAAGATGATTACCAACATCGCCTTTATTACTGAAATCTAGTTGTAGAAAATGACAAAGTGACATTTACTTTTCTTTTTCAAGACAAAGAAAAACAACAACACCAACAGCAACAAAGAAAACAATAAAGAAGTGAAAATCATTATCAGTGTGTTTCTTTCATTCTGTTTTTCTTTTTCTCTTACCTTTTAGTGAGTCCATGTAGTAATAGTATTATAATAGTGCAATATTTAAACGTTAACGAGTTATTTTTCTCTTTTTTTTCTTGTACAATAGAGAAAATGTATAATGAAAACGTTGATTTCGTTTCAAATTTTCATGTAATAAATCATTTAACCATTTCTGTTTAATATTTTTGTTGTAACGGGTGTGACTGCAGGTTAGACGGAGCAGCGTTTATATCGATCGATTACAGTGGACACGTAAACACGTAGTGGACGACCTAGTGCCCTGATTGACCCTGCTTCGCTGTCTGTCCTAGCCAGTTGAGTCAAGAACGCAAGTCACAGCCTCTGAGTTATGAATCATTGTATTTGAGACATACTCTATTTATATACCAAACAAACAAACCACATCGTACCATAAAATAGAGAGCAACATTTACACAATATTTGACAAGTGAAATAAACATCGACCAATAGGAAATGTACATTTAAGGTCCAAGGCCATCGTAGAGTTAACACGATAATTATTGGTATATTTTTCCGACTATCCTAACAATTTTCCCATTAGATGGTGGTTGGAGGTAGTCGACAGGAAACCCTGGACCCGGGTTTCGTGCTACTTGTCACTCGTCAGCAAAATGTACCTGTAATCTTGAGGGAACTGGTGCTTCCTGGCGGATTCGATCCCATATATTGTTTGACATTTAAAAAACAGCGCTTCCCTTGAAGCCCTCTTTCTTCCCTAAATTATTCAGTTTGAAATGTTTTAGTTCTGTCAGAGGATAGTGAGAATTAATTTGACATATAGAGATAGATTATCATACATATAAGAAAAAAAAATTTTGTAATTAACGGATCATGTTATGATGATAATAATTTATATATTCTGAAAATATTAATTACAGAACTCATATCAGTTCACAGGCATGACCATGTTTTGATATAAATAGTAACATTAGATGTACAGAACAAACATGTGATAAAAGAAAGTTTTAAGTATACTAGTTCAGTAATTGTTTAGGTAATAGATGTATTACAACGATCCAATGCATCAGCCGAGGACTTTTATTTTTTCTTAAATTGACAGCCTGTTGATTTATGAACGGTGTAATTAAGGTCATTTCTTGTGCTAGATCGAATTAATGATAATTATCTACAACCAGAGAAATTAAAACGAAAACAGAGAGCACGGAACAACAAAGCAGTAATTACCAAAATATATCAATCAGGTCTACCAAAATGCGTGTGTCATGTGACACAGTGATATACTGTTTATGCTATTCAAATTAGTTAAAATTGCTAGGGGCGGTGTTAACATATTGACAGCAAGTGGGTGGTTTTACTAAGGGAATTCACTAATAAAAATGTCTAAACATTTAAGGTTCCTAAAATATCACTTGTGGAATGAGATACACTTAAAGGCGCTAGACCATTCAATGCATTTTCAGAGTAGCAGTATGCAGCGAACAAATAATGGGAGTGATTTTATCATACGGATAGACTGTGGTAGGTTATTCCAGAGTTTAGAAAATTTAAAGGTAAATTAATTCATATAGAGAGATGATTCAGAATAAGTTTATTTCACTAGTAATAAGGAATTACGGATGTCGTAATGAGATGTTTCTACATGTTGAATCGCGTGATTGGATGTAAACGATAGTTTATGAAGTAGTTTGAAGAAAAAGATAAGATTTAGTTTGAGTCTCCTCTTCCATAAAGTGTCTAGCCCAAGTTTATTACATCTAGAATTATAAGTTAAGGTACAATCAGCTCCAAGAATAGAAAGTGTAAATCGTCTCTGTACTGATCCCAGCCTTAATTTATCCTTTATGCGCTCACTGCTAAGAATAAACGTGAAATATTCTAAAAGAAGTCGAGCACAAACTTTGTACATTAAAATACGTGACTCATTGTTGTAAAGGTTTCGAGTTATGTAACCTATTAGACGTTGAGACTTAGAGGTCTGTTTTAATATATGTTCTGTAAACGACAAGTCTTGGGAGTATTTTAGTCCTAAGTCTACTACTGTATGTAACCTAGACAACACTTCAGCATTCATGGTAAGATCTAAGTTGAGTGATGTATCGCCGAAGCATGTTCATTCACATTTAGCCGTATTAAGATCCAGTTGCCATTTTAAGCACCACTGTGTTACTTTGTTAAGCTCCATGCTGATGCGATTTTGAATATTTTTCTGCTCATGTGGAGAAAATGAATATACTACCTTAAGATCATCTGCATATAGAAGGGGCTTACCCACACAAAAACTTTCACAAATATCATTGATAAACACTAAAAAGAGCAAAGGGCCTAAGACACTACCTTGTATTACACCACTTTTAACAGGGACAACGTTCGACAATGAAGAGTTAATTTTAAATATTTGATGTCGATTGCCGAGAAAGGAATCAAACCAAGCTAGCAAAGGATTAGCCTATTTCTTTAATGATGATCGAATACTGTTGTTGTGAATAAAGACTTAGGTAGGAACAAACAATTTATTATTTAGTTTAACATTACAGAATATCTTCGTAAAATATGAGAACTATACATTCAATACTTTATTTGCAAATCTTCCATCAATTATCCTTCACATTCTGTGTGATTCTTTCAATTCATAATTCATTTCTAGTTCCCGTTTTTTGAACTCGATCTACTTAGACTTCTACTACAAAAGCATTCTAGTTCTGATTGATGTTACATACTACTTATGCCGAAAGACATAAGTAGTCTAAGAGGAAATTCTGTCTGATTTATGTTTCAACAAGGTGTACCTCTGATTTTGAGGGAACTAATTCCCTCTTGTAGGATTCAAACTCATATCATTCAAACCTAGGTTCATAATTTCCTCCCGATTATATTCAACCGCGTAGCATAACGATACATGCATATCATAAATGAAATCAACATTTGAACATCACATAGATTAACTATTTGTAATCGTCAGTGTTTGAATATCAAAGTATGGGATATTATTAGATGGTTAATAATGTGTTTTAAAATATTCAAATCTTTTGGGATTTGAATGAACGAATACAATGCAAAATAATAACTGAGAGTTTTTCTTATATTTAAGCGAGGCATGACTTTAAGCTTGATAACGAGTCAATTAGAAGTTGTTACCAATGTTTAAACATAATACAAAGCATATTAGAATGTAGAGACGTTGAACTTCCTCCTATTATGGTCATTCAGGAGTTAAGGTGGTATATGTAATTTTAATCGTATAATGTGCATCCATTATTCCACCAGGTGTCTAAACCAAGACATTCAGGTCATGTGGCGAGCATTTAACTCATAAAATTACTAGGGAGATATCTGGTAGTGTAATTCCAACGTCAATCACTGTTTAATATATATGGTAGCAAACAATCAATCTGATTGATGAATACTACTTTACTCATGACACGTCCGAATTATAATTTCTTCTGTTTACACTCATCTTTATACATTCGCACCCCCACCTGCTTTTTTCTTCCTTAAATGATTTATTGATCGTCAGTACAGAGGCTTATAAAGATTATTAAATATTCCTGACATCATTAACCAACCCAAGTTTTATATCCATTGCAAAACCAGAAAACCATCACCAGTGGAGTTCAATTATGTAAGATGTTAACCAGTTATCCCCCGGAAGATAATGGAAGTTGGTTGCGAAACTATCCCGGATAGGTTGAAGTTAGACATGTACATCAGTTGTATAGAGTTAGAAGCTGATTCATGAGACCGAAAAATCTACATTTGATTCCTAGTGTGGTTGCGCATGTACATTCTCGAGGAGCCACATACCAGGATTAAACGGCTATTCCGTGCTTCCTAATTTCTATCTGTTGTTCAACTTGGGTTCATTTACATTGAGTAAAATCAAAAGATTAAAACTTTTGTTCAGTTGATCTCATAAAAATGAACAAATGTTCAAATGAACGTGGTTAAAAACACGGAAACACATACACTGGTATTTTTATATTCGTTATTCGAGAATACAATAAACTGATGAAGATGCACCTCAATGAAACAATAATATTCATAATGTGAGGATGTGTACAATAGTTTTACTTAACTAGCTGGTCATTTTATCCTTGTAGAAAAGCAGGAAAATAAATTAACATAAACACACGCACTCACAGCATTCACATAAAACAAGACAGGAGGTTATTTTAAGGTAGAAATAAAAACCGAAGAAACATACATTTGATTTTTCGGAGAGAAAAAAATGTAATTAAGTAACAGAAAGAACAGACAATGCAATGGAAAAATAACAATATAATCAGTAATTCATTGTTCAATAGCACAATAATAAACACGATCATTATTATGACTGTCACATGTTACTAAGATTAATATTCAATGATGATGACGGTGGCGACAATAATAATAATAATAATAATAATAATAGTAATAATAATGGTGAGGAGGAGGCGTAAAACGGTCATAGATAGAGTAAACAGTACTTTAGAATTTAGTAGAGAAAGCCTATCGAAATAATAATAATAATATTGAGGATGAGGTCGGCGAATATGATAATGGCGGTGACAATAATCAATAATGAACATTCATAGTAAATCTAATTTATATTTAAGCATATAGATCAGACTCTATTAATGAATTGAAAAAGAATACTGGAAAAATTCTCAGTACTCAATTCTAACTATTACTATTATTATTATTACTGTTAAGGATAATACAGCAGTAGTGCTGTAGTAGTACTAATAGTATTCAATTATAACAGTTAACTAATAAACATGTCACTATATAATCATTATTATTCAAGCATTATTTATTTGTATATTGCTAACAAACAATTGAAAATAACATAAAGATTGTTGTATGATAGAACCAGAGAAGTAAAGAGAATAACGAACTAAAGTATCCTGTAGCACTGAAGGAAAAACAACAACACACCCATATATCGAAAGATCAGATTAACATTCAATAGAAAATTCTCTACATTCAAACATAAAATCATCGTTTCGGATGAAAACAAACGAAAATCTCGTGTTACATCAAAAGAAAACAAACAAACAAACAAAATAGTAATAGGGAAACTTTGTATGTTTATTGAATTGTAATGATTCTTCTCAGTGTGTGTGTGTGTGTGTATGTTTTCTCGTTACTGTATATTCTTTGAAAGGTTTCCACCTTGAATTATCTCTTCAAATAACAATAACTAAAATCCAAATAGCAGTAAAGAGTGTAACCATTTAATCAATTAAAATAGAAACAAAAAAATAATACATAGAAATTAAAATTACATAATTATTTATTATTATGACTTGCATAAAACATTGTATTGTATTGCGAGATGTAGTCAAAAAAAAGAAATCAAGCAATATATAGAATATGGTAAGTCGAACATTGAAGGAGTACAACGAAAGAGGAACGGGTGATGGTGTGTGTGTGTGTGCAAGTGTGCAAGTGTACAACACATGTGAAACGAACATCGATGCTGTGTTGTTTTTTTTTTAATGACTAGATAAGGCATAGCGAAGTTTGTGCATATGAGAGAATGTGGAAAATAAAAAGAAAGATAGACAACAATACTGCAATGAATAGCTTTTCTCCCTAATGCCCTCTCATCATTAACCCACATTCTTATTGTTCTTATTATAAAGAAGAAAACAATTAAAGTGATAACGAATATAAAACAAAATCTACACAAAAAAGCATGGCAAATAACAACTACATGAAACCGGATTTTCTCTTCGAGATGTTTCGTTTATTTTGTTGTTACTATTGTTCTGTATTTCTTTTTTCTAAACAATTTTTTCTATTCAACAGAATTGCCACCATCTTCATTATGTGGAATAGATGCAAGACCATGATGTGCATTTGATGAAGCAACGATTGAAGGTTGTTGTTGTTGATATTCATTAGAATTATCTTGTCGTTGTCTTGATGATTCCATAACATCCAATTCATTATCACCAATAACATCTTGTTCATTATATGCTTCAAGATTTTGCATTATACTACTATTATTATTATCTATCGGTTGATCTGATGTATAGCCAACATGATGAGCATGTCTTATATCTACATCTGGTGTTTCATTATTCGTCACTAGAATAGAAAGTAAATGATAAAGAGACATAACATATAGACAGCTAGATATAAATTCATTCATATTGAGTGTTTGAATTTTCCGTTAATGTAATGGATTGCAATTGATCTAGGCTTTTTCTAACATATGAGTCTCTTCAATGGATTCCCTTGATCTTTCCATTAGTCATAAGCATTTTTTAACCTAAGTTGGATAGTAGTTATCAGTGGAATGTAAAATACGCCTGGACTTATCAATTGCAGTCCATGACATCAACAGGAAGATTCAGGCAACCATTAAAACTTAAATCGAAATTCACCCTATTGCACAAGCTAGCGGCTATATAGTCTCAGTAGCTAAGTGAATAATGCGTCGGGTGTTTGAACTGAAAGTTACAGCGTTCGAGTTCCGATGTGACCATCAACACTGGTGCAAGCAAATCCAACTGACAAGTCCCAAATAGGATAAGACGCACGTCCTGGATTCCACTGTTAGCAGCCCTCTAGCTCTGTCTAAATGATAGATATGAAGTTTTTATTTTCGCATTTAATAGAGATACATTCTTACACAACGTGGGACCAAAATGATGTCAGAAAAGAAGAGAGATAACATTTTCTAGAAATGAAGGAAGGAAAGAGACGATTAAGTCCTCTCCAAATGTCATGGTACGGGTGAGGATGTGACAAGTCCACTAACTACCTTTCTCACTCTAAATCCCCTTGTAGAACAATACCTTTATAGAAAGCGTAGTCTTACTGACTCCAAACAGAGGTGTACTTTACGAAACTTTAAGGATTCAAAGATTAGCTTGAATACTAGTAATATCTAGTTCAACAATCAATTTATACGTTCTTATCAAACCAAATACAACTAGAAATGAGATGTAAAGCATAATTTGAGTACAACTGTCGTTATCAATGACTGTGGATAATCATTAAAGTACACTGTAGATTGATTGAAGCTGAAATTGTACCATTCAACAACGACCTTGTGGTCTTAATAGTTAAGTATTTGATAAAAGAATTAGATGTCCTGAGCTCGATGTCTAACTGGGTTGTGGTTACGCAATTGTGAAGAGCTTCATGATACAATGGGGTAGCTGTCTATTACTCCCTAGTTTTCAGAAGTGATCTGACTGAAATGAAACTGTAATGAAAATAACTTACAAATCAAAGCATAACCGTATATTTGACCGATACAAACACCTACCGAATATTTTTGTTCATTTAACTACAAGTATAATACTTTAAGTTGATAACATAATCTCATTATCGACTACTAAATATCAAATCTTCTGCTAAAAGCTTGCAATTTTGTAGAATACAAGAAGTGATTATTTGATAAATAAAGCTGTTCGACTGAACAACTGAGCGAATTTACAAGCTCCAACACTCTAAAACTTTACTTTTTTCATCACAGTTGAATAGTGATCAGTTGTGGGATCCAGAAGGTTCGTTTCATCCTATTCGTGTTTCATCAGCCAGATCTACTGAATATATTTCACATTTTTATACAGGCAGCCTAATAGCATCATCAACCAACAAATATGTGTATGAACTGTTACCCGAAGAAAGTGAGTTACAAGAACTTATACTTTTTTTACCGAAGTACATCATCCTTAGGAAAAAAATAACAACAATTATTTTGAAATAAAAAGAAATAAAAAGACTTACCTTCATGTGACGACTGAATATCGGTTTCACTCATTTTATCAGTTTCGTCTTGTAAAACAATATCTGATAGATCATCTTCTTGATCCCAACGATGTTCACTAGTAGGTTGTGATCTAGTTGAAGTTGTTATATCATTAGTGTTGGTATTATTGGCACTTGTTAACTGTTTTAAACCAGCATCACCGTTATTATCCTCTGATAAACTAGTAATACTATGTTCTTCTTGATGAATTTGTGTAGGTGATAATAAGTCCGCTTCTAAATATACAACAAATAACAATGAAATTTATAACTGTATACTCTGACAAGCGATGCTTACTAGTGGAGAAAGAGGTTGAAAGTAAGCTAGGGGTGAACAAACGAACATGTGACATCAATCCATAAAGTCACTGACTTCCCAGTCGTAGTCTGAATGATAACCATTATCGGCAACTGGAGACTTTAGATGACATATCTCAGAATCGTTCACAATGGTGCAGATAGATTCAATCTTTGTTTTCCCCCATATTTTGAATTACAGTATTTCGTCATACATACTACTCTACTGTCTTTTAAAGTCGTATTCCTAAGGTTTCGTCTTTCATTTTGTCATCGCCACTACACCATCTCGATCTCTTTTTTATTTTTATGTCTTTAGGCTAGTGTAGTATGGCAACTTGGGCAACGCATATCTATGTTAGGCTCCATGCTGACAATATCAATCAGTACACGAGTTTGAGAAGAATGTTGTATATTATAGTTAATACTGACTGGTCTTAGTTGAACAGTCACTAAAAACGAGGAAGCAGTGGATAGTTGTTTCGTCAACGGGACCTAGAAGTCATATATTTAATCCTTTGTGACGTCATGCTGGCGCACTGTTGAGGAATTTCATAACAGAACAAGAAAGTTATTCTGACTGTATATGAAATTATTTGTTTTACTACTTCTTGGAGAAAACCAAAACAATATACGGATGTGAGGAATTTCGAATCACATTAAAATCATGAACCGACCAATGTTGGACCACCACTGAAACCTAGAATCATTGTACGGTCATTTCGTCTTAGTATCAGATTTCTCAGTAGTGTGGACCCACGATCCTGCACGAATGACCCAAACCGATAACCTTGGATCTCACGCGAGAACGTTTAACCTGTAGAACACTGGGCCGGCAGCCATTAGTATTAATATCACGTGTTAGGCAGTTACTAGCTGAAGACAATGGAAGATGGTGGCGCAGTATCGTCGATTGACTGAACCTAGACATTAAAACTGGTGGATGACAACTCAGCGGTCTAGAGGTTGAATGTTGGTACGTGAGGCTGAATTTTCTGGGTTTAATTCTCACGTGCGGAGTCATTGATGCAAGAATAAACAGTCGTTCAGTGCTTCCAAGTTTCAGTGGTGATCTAACTTAGATCGGTTCATGATTTCAAGACCAAAACAATTAAAAAAGGTAGATTTCAGTTCAAGGAGTTAACCACTAAAGCATAAGTCTTGAAATTTTGCACCATATAGGTATCAATTGTTCTTTATAACGTTCTGTATGTTCCCAATGAAATGAAACTTATAAAGAATGTTGAATTATTGTATGACATGATAGCATCTAATATTGGGTTTTGGAGGATATTTACAACACATGTAAATAGACAACATTTAGACAATATAGCTGCTATATATTCATAAATGACTTTCGATCGAACAGTGAGAGGCTATGATCAGTGGAGTTTAACTATGTCAGGTGTGAGACAGCTACCACCTGACAAAATTGATGGGGGGTCGCACAATTTTGAAAATTGGCTGGGATTAGAAACGTCATTCATTGGATGCTGACTCAGTAGGCCAGATGTTAAGTGCTCTCCATGAGATATGAAGGTCATGAGTTTGGTCCCAGGTCAGGTCATCAGTGGGTACTGCCGATCAGTTCAACACCGGAACAAAATAGCTGTCCATTACTTTCCAGTTTTCAAATGTTATATGACAAAGATTAGACTATGGTGTTAATCATACAAGATAAAGGAAAGAACCCGATTAAGTTTTATTTTAAACTATATACAAAATGAAGATAGATTGTTATATGAAATAAGCAACATTATTAATCTCACCTCTATGATGACCTGAAATATTTTCCAGCTGTCGTTGACTCTGAAGTGCATCTTCTTCAACTTCACCTTCTAACTTTAATGTGCCTGCAATTTTCGCATCTGTATCATAGATCTCTTGTTGAGAACCTTGTAAAGTAGATGCAATCAATTCAGAACTGCTCATTGATTCACTGTCGCGAATTATATCTGCTTCTTCTTGTACTATTATTTCATCATGTTTCTGTACAACCATTGGATCACCACCTTGTTGACTAGTTGAACAAGCTGGTTCAATTCCTGCTTGATGTTGTTGTTGTTGCCAAAACTCTTCATTGTCTTCTTCTACTTCAGTCTGACCTTGTTGTGAAGCAGGAGAAGGTCGTCCCTCTTCTTCTTCATCACCACTACCATGAATAATGACATCGGATTTTCTTGGACTTTGACTATCTAGGCCAAGATGAGTTTGAGGAATCAGCTCTGATTCATCTGGCATCGGAGTAATCCTTACATCTGGATGTTTTAATGCATCTATTCTATCAAAGCCAATCATAGACTGATCACCAACATCATTAGCTGTTATGTCATTCATGCCAGACATTAAAGTTGATGTTGCTGCTAGAGAAGTTGAGAAAGGATCTGACAAATTAGGATTCACAGGATCTGAACGTTTACCTTCATCTATTTGACGCGTAGCCTGAAAAAGTGATTGAAAGTAATAAATAAATAAAAATAAACAGCAAATTGTAAATGGAGAAAGACGACTCTCAAAATAAATGGTGAGCATACAACTTGATACACATATATCCATTTCTTGGAGTTTTAACCCTAACGAACACTAAATGATCTTATCAGTGCTAATATCAGTTCTTTATAAACTCTAATTAAAATCCTTTACATGCTACTTTGGTAACCCTTTAATGGCTAACATTGTCACAGAACCTGTAGATTACTGGGGTCGTATGTCACCTTAAGGTCAAGAAATACCATTATAACCGGGCATTGGTAAGCATATCTATATTCTAGAATGAAGACCATAGGATAAGTAAATACATTGTGATTTATGAATTTTAATTTATTTTACTTAGAAAAATAAAAATGTCGATATTAAATTATGAGTGTGACAAATTTCCTTATCTTGTACAAAACGTATTTTGAAATAACTCTGTAAACTGAATGACTTTAAATATCAAATTGTTAATTCATGGGATATACACATAACAAAAAAGTGATGATCCTTGATTTGTTGAGAGTTACGGATATGCTTTGACATGATAACTATTAGGAACTACGAAATATAAGAGGATAGTTGAATTTAGGAAAAACAATATAATTAGGCAAACGCTTCAATATGATAAATGGAAATAACTGTTTAGTGTTTGTTTGGAACTCATTATCAATTCGCTCCTGTCTACAACGCCATCTGTATTTAAGGGTTCAGGGCGTGGGAGTATAGCAACAAACCCGTGAAACATCAAGTTCTGATGCTATTTAATTGGGGGATGGTAGACAGAAGTTATTGAATTTATGTTTTATGCTGATTGACACTCGTAAGTAAAGTGTAGGTGCAGCTGTAGTGAACGAAGACTTAGTTGAGATAACCAATTTTTTAATGCAAAATCTTACAGTGGTTTAGTAAAATGTGAAAATCATACATTTTCACATCTTCTTTGAATTGTTTCTCATAAACTTTGTTAGCACTTCATTCTTGTTGCTATCTTGATTGCTTTCAGTTTTCTTTTCTTCATAGTATCTTGCAGGAACTAATTATCTTTATAGGATTTGAAGCTGCACCAAAGATTTTCAGTCTACAATGTCACTGAGCTGCTTGAGCCACAAACTGACCTTCTCCAGGACTTAGACGTCCACAAGTGACTCTTCATTGATCAATGTCAGGTTTGTATTATCCTTTGGTACTAATCGAATTCCATCGACCTGTTATCCTGTTGGTAACCTTATGAATCATACTTTAGAATTCGATAGGTTGATCATTCACATTCTGTGTGCTTTGATAACTAACTTTTTTTCACTTCTCACTTTTCAGTTGGATTTAACAAGTTAAAATGAAGAAAATCTATACAAACTATGTAATTCATTAATTACCTAAATTATCTATGATTAAAATGAAATGTGATAATGGTTTTAGAAATAAGAAATAATACGAAATGCATAAGTCATATTCACCTTTGCATGTTCATCAGCATCAAGTACATAACAAATATCACGCATACATGATTTAATGACATCTTCACGGCCAATTTGACGAAGCGCATAATCTAATTCATTACCTTTTTTTGTGAAATGAAACAAAAATAATAATAAATATAATTACTAACAATGATAATGATGTTATGTATGAATATTAAGTGAACAAGTGGTTCAATAACTAATGAGTCTAACCTCCAGCTACAAAATCACAGGTATGAACCTTGTTTCACCTAACTAAGTTTGAGTTACTGGGTAGTATATCTACTAGCTCATACAATTAGAATATGGCTTAAAGCCAAGTAAACGAATCGCCACTTTATGCAAGTTAATAATGACAACAAAATATATAACTGTAAAATACTTGTGTAATTCAACCAAATATAAAGTCATTAAAACAGTTTCTTTCTAGAATTTTGAAACTCCAGAGATTGAACTAGATTTATTCATTATACTCTCAAATGTTTTTAATAACTATCTCTGAGCATGGAATCCATAAAGAAGTGATTTTATTTCCAATGGGAAATGTTTTCAAAATGAAACCTTCTTTGTAGAAGATTTCGTTCAACATTGCCAATATGGTATGTTCAACGGATCTATTTAATTTAATACAAGTCATTTAAATGTATTATTAGGATAATCAATGAAATTTCATATTGATAACCTTAAAATAAGTTTTCTGTAGAGAAACTTAATTACTTGTCAGTGATCTTACACTTGAAAGAACTGGAAGGGATTACCCAGGACAGGGTTGGATGGAGAGTGATGTTGGGCGGTCTATGCTCCTCCGTGAGGGATAACAGGCGTAAGTAACATTTTAATTTAATTTAGACGACCTTAAACTTGGAATAAAATCATATTTTATCAACTATATTCATAACTAATGATAATAAATATGAAGTTTGTGATTGAGAGACTTTGGTCAGTCATTCAGTCAAGTCAGTGACTTGAAATTATGCTTTTTTCAAAAGGTACCTAAAAATACTTTTTTTCAAAAGTTTTATGAAGAAGCAATTTTTAATCTGGAGGTAGAAATTATTTTCTACTAAGGCTTAACGAATCCCCTTGAAAATCAATAAATGCTAACAAGTGCTGGAGTAAACTATCGAAAACTGACTACTCTGAAGGTGTAAATGCATCATATTAGCAATGAGATTTAAAAATTATCAGTTTTGATCCCGTATACAGTTGATAACATTCATTACAACTAAATAGTATTTTAATTAAAGATAATATAAAATAAACCAATACTGTATCCATTTTTCCTTTGATTTGCACAGAAATACTTGATTTGGACGCCGATGTTCACGACACTATCAGTCGTTTCTAATAATATGTGAAGGTCTAAATAAATTTTAAAAAAGACTATTTTCTGTGAAAATAGAGAAATTTAGAAAACCTATCAAGCTAACTTCTAATTAAAATAATGTGACAATCTAATGAACTAGGTATAGTAAATTAAATACATTTAGATAGTATAATAAGAAGATGAACTTTGTCAAAGAAATGTTTATCTAAAAGTGACAAACAATTCCATTAATCCATTATTCAATAAGTCTATCTGAACACGACTGTAATGAATCATCATATCTGATTGTATCTATATATGTAGGTATTTAAAATGGTATACACATTTTAATATTCAAATAAGAAAGGAAAGTAAGTGAACACGGAAAGAATTGAAGGAAAAGATTACTGTGATTGTTCAGTGACAATATCAAGATCAAATTGAAATGATATATAAAAGCCTGGAAATCGAAATGTAATAAACAATTTCCAAAAACAATATTAAACTAAGGTGTTTTAATTAAAGCCCTCAATGAATATACACATATAGCTCTAAGTGAAGCTGTCTGGGAGAAACTGCAGGCCTCAAAACTGTGTGAAGGAATAGCATTGGGAGTAAAGCCAGCAACATTATCTCGTAGAAAACAACTGGATGCAAAAAAATTAGTTAAACTCATCCTTCGGAGGGAGAAGGATCATCGTATAGAGGAGTTATGACGTCTCATAGTGAAAGTTTTGTTGCACTCAATTGTAGTAAGAAAGTATAATAGAATACGTGAAGCTCAGGCTTAATATTTTATTAAACATGATAAATAAGGGATATAATCAAATTCAGAGATTTATGATTCACAAAATATGTATTTGAATTCTGAGGTTAGTTAGCTTGGAAATAAATAATAAATCTATAAGAACTTTGACATTTTACATTATTAAATGATCTTAGTCAGGAACGATATAAGTCATGAGGGACAAGATCGTTGTTTCGTTCTAGTACTCAGTGCCTTCGCAGTGAGTATCCACGAGCCTATCAGAGATCTAACCCAAAACTCACAAGTTTCACATAGAACACTTAATCTTTAGACTAATGAGTTGGTAACCAATGTTTTACACTTCATCACAGCGCCTAAAGGTCCTTTCAAAGAGATCCACACACATGAAACAGCTGTTCTAGTGCTCCTTTGTTTTAAATGGTTATTTAACTATAGTCAGTACATGAAATAAACTATGAGTCCTTTAATGTTGATAAAGAGGAACTTAGTGTATGCAATTATTATTATTATTATTATTATTATTATTACTATGTATCATACCTGTGGCTGAATCTCCATTTTCTTCACGCCATGCCAATAGTACCGCTAATGCTTGATCTTGTATTGTACGTAATTCATTTACACTAATTGGACCACCAAAACTACCAACTACATCACCTCCGTCATTTTCTCCTGTTATTTTACCCATTTCCATAGCTAACTGATTTCTTTTAATTTGCCATTTTGGTTCATTTTCATTAATCCAATTAACTAATTGATTCACAGTACATGAACTATTTAAATGAGACTGAGGTAAGAGGAATTCGATTAGTTTAGGCCAATCTGAGCCAATTTCACTAGCAACTTGCAGTAAATCAATTTGACTACGAGCAATTACATCTGATGTATAAGCTAATTGAAAGAGAGAGACAGAAAAAAACAAGTTGAGATAAAATACATTTACAGAAGTAGTTGATAAGTAGTACAGGTGTAGGTAGGAAAATACTGTTCGACCCAACAATTTAAGCTAGTTACCACATATCAGTAAAAAGAACCTACAATCTTGAGAGGATTAATGCTCCTTGTGGGATTGAAAGCCGTGCTATCAACCAGTTTCACCATATGAGTTAATACCATCAAGGTGTTTAGGCTTCAACTGAAATCCCCCATTCATTCGAGCTTCAAAAACGACAGCCATCAGACTGATCAAGAGAAGAAAGCAAGAGGACCAAGCAACATTCCAGCAGAGACACTGAAGTCAGAAACAGAAGTAACAACAAGTATGCTTCACGTCCTTTTCAGGAAGATTTGGGAGTAAGAACAAGTGCCGACAGACTGGAAAGAAGGATACCCGATCAAAGTATCAAAGAAAGGAGATAAGAACAAATGTGAGAACTGCAGATGCATCACACTACTATAATTACCAGAAAAAGTTTTCAACAGAGTGTTGTTGAACCGGAAGAAGGATTCAGAAGACGCCCAGATTCGAGATCAACAGGCTGGAGTCAGACAAGTCTAATGACTCTCGCCTTTTCTCTTTCTTCTGGTGGTCGACTGGATTATGAATACCTCCACATCTGAGAGGAAGCAAGGAATACAATGGACTGCTTGAATGCAACTTGACGATTTGAACTTCGTAAATTGCCTAGCTCTTGTATCCCGTACACAGCAACAAATGCATGAGAAGTCAGCCGGCATAGCAGCAGCCTCTACAGCAGTACGTTTCAACATATATAAGGGAGAAAGCAAGATCATGAAATACAACACAGAGCATCAACACCATCACACTTGATGGAGGAACTCCGAATAAAATGGAAAGTTTTACAGACCTGGGAAGCATCACAGATATACAAGGACGACCTAACGCAGATGCAAAGACATTGAACGGCAAAGCAAGGGCAGCATTCCCACAACTCACAAACATGTGGGACTCGAAACAACTATCACCCAACATCACAGTCAGAATCTTCATTACAAACGTCAAAATAGTTCTACTGTATGGAGCTGAAAAAGTACAAGTATTTATAAACAATTGTCGACGCGAGATACTCAATGTCCGTTAACCGAACATTATCAGCAATAACCTACTGTGGGAAAAAACAAACTAGTTTTCAGATAAAGAGGAAATTAGGAAAAGAGGTTGGAGGTGGTTAGGACATACATTGTAGAAATCATCAAACTGCATCACAAGGCAATCCTAACTAACAATCCTAAAGAGACACAGAAAAGAGGAAGATCAAGCAACACATTGTGATAGGAATTGGAGGCAGAAAAGGAAATGACGAGTAGCATTTAGGTAAAACTGGAAAGGAGATCCAAGGATAGAGGTAGTTGGAGAATCCTGATCAGCGGCCTATGCTCCAACGTAGGGTAACAGACGTAAGTAGGTAAGTAATTAATGTACCAGGTTTTGTTTATAATCGACTGACTGACTTAATAAAGAAGCTCAACTTATGACTAGACACATTTAATTTCCTGTTACCACCTCCCCCCCAACTTGAATTCGCTGTGAATGGAAATTTTTAAACTGAAGCATTATTTCGAAGACATTTTTGATTTTGATTAAAAACTAGGCGAAAATCGGATCAGACTGTTGTATAAAATGTTAGACCTATCTAATTTGAATAGTTGACAATTTTACATCTAATTTCTAGCCATCAACTTAGTTTTTATGACAATAATGGTACGTTTAAATTTTGAGTAAGTTGTTCATATAAATTGAACTGTAAAATTAATGATCATTCTAATCTAGTCATAATGTGAACAATACCAGTGCAATACAGGTAGATCCATTGGATAAGTCCCGAATTCTACTGTTTACCATATAATAAATATTTTAGTAAAGTGAATAGTTTAAAAAATTACTATAATTGATTTGAGAAAAAAGGAGAAAAAAACTTACTTGATGCCAAATTACCACCAATAGGTTTATTAATTTCATTATTTTGTCCATTAACAATTTGTTCATCGTTAATAACACGTTTAGGATATGGGAATACACAACTTAATGAACCCATTGTTAATTCAGCTGCACTAGTTTCATTTAATTGATCTAAAAATTCTGGATGATTTTCTAAACCAATCAATGAAAGATCAAGACCATGTTGACCATTAACACCATTATCTGAACTAAGTCGAATTTCTAATGTACATAATGGTTTTTGAACAGGAGTTATTTCATGATAGATATATTGTGAATCACCATCTCCATCCTATGAATAATGAAGAAGAAAAAAGTTAATTGATTCATTTCTTTTTCTCCTTATTAGATTATTTCGTTCATCTTTTGTCTTGGGAATGATTGGAAAATAATAATTTGATAAAGGGATTCATATGATCCTATTCATTTTCACATATTAATAATATAGCTAAAAGCGGTATACATAGACCTGTACTATCCCATATGTCTTGGTATTTGAACGCTTGGATACCTATTTTTTAAACGTTTTATCGTTCGCCAAAATCTTCTACTTTTCAATTCTTAATAAAAACTAAAGGTAGGAAATATGAAAGGTATTTTACTTTCAAGGTTATTTTATGTATTTATTGGATTATATTTGACACTGAGATTCATAAAAATCTGAAAACAAAGATTAGTAAATAATTTTTCCTATCAGGATAACGAAATGATAATTAGCCGTTATCGAGAATTCACTTAGAAGTTTCTATAGAAAGTTAATAATCAGTTACTAGTGAGAATCAGTGACCTGTGGAGTTCAACCGGGTCTGTTGTGAAAAACAATGCTGAATGTATCGATCAATCTCGTGGGTTAGTTGAAGTAAGACATTAACACTGCTGGACGCCGGCTCAGTGGTCTAGAGGTTAGGCGAAACCGAAAGAACACGGGTTCGAATCTCGCTAGGAGGGATGGTGGATGCACATTGCTGAGGAGTCCCACAGTAAGATGAAACGTCCGTCCAGTGCTTCCAGGCGGTCTAGCTTCAATTGACTCATGATCTCAACTATTGAAATTACCATATTATCCACATAAACCCTTTCAATTACTAATTGGTCATCGTATTTTCAACAATTTTTTTCTGTTTTTGAAGAGCTTTTTAAACATTATCGAAGGCTCCTAATATAATGCAAATGAATCACATTAGTGTAGGCGCGAAAAAAACCCAAAAACATTATCACAAACGTTTAAGTCACCTACTTTTTAACTATGAAAATGTTGCAGTAATTTTCCCTGTTTTAAATCAGTTTGAACCGACTAATAATGAATACTAATAGTGTATGCCTTCATGTTTTGTTATAAACAAAATATATATTTATAAGAATATGATTTTTCAATAATAATTATTGAAGGTATTATAAGCAGACATGATGGTGGCTAGCAGTGGAATCCAAGACATGAGTTTTGTTTTATTCCGGACTCGTCAGATGGATATACCTGCATCCCAGAGTTGATGTTCACTCCGAGACTCTGAACAGTATCGTTCGCTTCAAATGCCAACATGTTACCAGTTAGCTACTGTGCCCAATCTCTTACGAGTTAGAGTAAAACTAAAACACTTTGTGCAAGAGAATGGCTTCGCGTACTCAGTAGCTAATTAGATGACGCGTTGGTGTTTGAAGCGGACAGGGCGGGTGTTATGACTTTATGTCCGGCTTTTTATCACTTGATTTATCCACCAATCATAATACGACCTATACAGTCTTAGCACTGTGTCAAACCAATGACGTTCGACCGGTATGGGCAGCCCAGCGTCCTTATTGGTCCTATGTCCGCCTAGCCCGTTCACTTGAGTCCAGAACACCAAATACCAGCTCCCACTATGCGAATCGAATCGAATCATTTATTTCAGGCATACTGGGTTTGTATACCAATCAAACAGACCTCAACGCATCATAAAATAGGAAATAACATTTGTACACAATAAATCCAAAAGTGGCTGTGAACGTGGGAGGCAGTAGTTAATAAACTGAGCATAATTCAGGGACAGTAAATCGTATAATAATAAATTATAGGTCAAAATGAAGCTTATAATAAGAGGAATATAAATATACATAATCTAATTATCGAATAATTATACAATAAGAATATTTATAGAATGTTAGTCCATTAATAGTCCTCGGAAGTTATTCGTAATTTAATCTTCACTAGGATATAACAGAGGGGTTCGAGTCTTTGGATGCAACTACACCCAGATGACGAGTTCTAAATATGACGAAGTGTGTGTCGTGGATTCTGCCGCTAACCATATTCCGTCAACTCCACTTATTATCATTATTATCATATCTGGCTATACGAACATCAAAATCCAGTAAATTTTGGGGGTGAAATAATCAATCCATGCTAGTTTCATTCATTATTAATGTGCACTGCTTATATGCTTAACTAACCATAATAATTCGAAGATAAATTATTAACTTGAAATGGATGATATATAATCTAGTTACAGATCACATTGATGAGTAACTTTGTGACCTATTCACAATGATTAATGATAGAAATAATTATTAGTAAATTGTAGGAACTTTCTGTTAGATGAATTATATTGATAAAAGTGTGATATCATTTGAATCATATAGATTGAAGAAAAATTGTTATGATCTATTTCAACGATAATTCATAAATG
The DNA here is from genome assembly GCF_000699445.3 of Schistosoma haematobium. Taxonomy (NCBI): domain Eukaryota; kingdom Metazoa; phylum Platyhelminthes; class Trematoda; order Strigeidida; family Schistosomatidae; genus Schistosoma; species Schistosoma haematobium. The sequence continues at coordinate 12,889,894 of NC_067200.1, forward strand.
ATTATGAGAACAATATTATTACTGAAAGGTATAATTGCTTTACATAGTTCGATGAATTTTAAGAAGTTCACATCAACGAAAAAAGATTCGAATTTTACAAGTTTAAAAAACAATAAGCAACATATTTTTCGTTATCAGTATACGGTTGTGGAAATTGTGAAATTTCATTGAGATCCTGAACCAATCAAAGTAAATCTGAAAGCACTGAGTGACCGTTTCGTCCTAATATGGTGGGATCGAACCCAGGAACCGCGATTTCGCGTGCGAACGCTTAACTTCTAGACTACTGAGTCAGTATCCAAAGGTATTATTGTCCAACTTCAATCAATCCACGATTTTGGGCGAAATTCTTCAAAGTTAGCTGACTTAATTTGATTGAGTAGATCATGAGTGGGGATATATAACATAAATCTCATTTTACTTCTATTGACAAAGAATCACAGTTTACACGTTATTCAATCATCTCAATATTAGAGTACTCTACACTAAATACCAACATTAATCGCTTTGTAATTCTATCCCCACACTATCAATACTCTGAGGATATCTATCATCAATCTTTGGCAATCTATGCATAGCATTTATCATTACTGACATTCGTAAAGTAATACAGAGTAAACTACTATGCAGTATGCTCGTCACCTGATCGATGAACAAACAACACACTGGCACTATGAACATCAGATAGGTCTGTGAATCTAATCATCCATAACAGACACAACAAAGCGAGTAACCTAACGTTATCACCAAAACTATTACACAAATACACGATCCATAATTTTAGCTGTAACGACATATTTTAATAGTTGGACAACAATATAAATAAAACACGTGTCATATCTATTACTTCCTAAAAATATGAAATTTGAATACAACACAGTCAATAAAAACGTGTCCCATGTTCAGATAACATGAAAGTTTTGTGAAACAGATATCATATAGACTGGCTTTCTATTGGATCACAAATAACTGTTTGGAAAATGTAAAAATAATGTAAAATTTATATTGAGAATAAGTTTGTTTTTACGTTAATTAACTGATTGTATAACCACTATTAGTGAACATCCTCTTTATGTTATTAGTGACGTTTAAGTATAAACTATAAAGAATATTGTACATACATCGCTGAATAATCTTGAACAGCTGAGTGACAATTTATTCATTCAAAGTTACATTCTGCATCTTTGTCATAGCCACAAATAGTTTAATGGGGAAATTCATTTCTACCGACAAAATCTTGGGATTATCAAATTGGCTGAAGAGTTATGTAGATGAATTTACCAGAACTATTGTTTTCTCAATATATGATGAATTGATAAGTAAGTACCGTCGCATATTTTAACATTCCTGCTTCACTAGATCACCTAGTTGACAAATCTTCTGGCTGAACGCTTAAATCAGTTTTCTAAGATCTAATAACCCAAAGCTAAATAAACACGACAACTTCGACGAGAGAGAAAAGGCACTAGATGTGGAAAGAACGCTTTAATCCAAGGTTCGTTTATGTACAGAAAATCAAGGGTATTTACGGCATTTCAGATAGCTTCGGGCTACTGGTAAGTTCTGGAACATAACTCAACATTCTAGCAAAATAGATAATCATCCAGTCAGAAATGTGGCACATGTTTCTGAGAAACTTTCATTCAATGCTAATTGGATCAAATGTTTTACAGCGTTTTCAGGGCCCCTCTAGACCATTTTTGAGGGATACTCTGGATATCCTCAACGCTAGTACTTAGTAATCTTCACAAGTTTCTCTAAAATACTAATCATGTGGTCACTAGTGATTAGGTTTCAGATGCATCTCATGGATTTCTAGTGAGATGTGATCAGTGGAGTTCAACTCTTTCGAGTCTGAGACAGTTATTCACCACAGGCAATAGATGATGGTTGCGCAATACTGCAAATTAATTAAAATTAGACATTATCGTCATTAAATCCCGACTCAGTGGTCTAGATGTTAACCGTTTTCATACATGATCAAAGGTCTTAGTTTCGACCGCCAGATACAGGGTCGTGTATAGGCAATGCAGAGAAGTACTAAAATGAGACGGTTTTTCAATGCTTACAGAGTTTTCACAAAGGTTCAACTAAAACCAGTTAGTGATTTAAACAATCAAAATTCGACCATTTCCACGAATACCCCTTATACTCAAGTAAACTGGAAAAAACTGACTGGTTTACATATTACACTAAATCTTTGGATGAAAACGAAGATAATCAATGCACCTGACAATACCATTTCTCTTAAAATCATGCCGAAAAGAATTTTCTTTCAAATTTTTAAACGTTCTCAGTACTATGCAAATATATATTTCCATAGTGGATTTCATCAGATGAATGATAAAATTCATTCATTACTTTTGAATTTTTACGCAAGACTGAAAATTCATTTACTTCATTCCAAATATTTCGTCCTAGTATTTCAAGATACTCAATATCCGTTAGCCGGATACCATCAACAACAGCCTACTGTGAAAGAGAACAAACCAGCTCCCAGATGAAGAGGAAATTAGGAATAGACGATTGTGGTGGATAGGACATACATTGTGAAAATCAACCAATCGCATCACGAGGCAAGAGCAAACTTAGGATCTTAAAGTGAAGCGAAAAGGAAGAATATCAAGGAACACATTGCGTCGCAAACAGTAGGCAGACATCAAAAGGATGAATAACAATTGGAAAGGATTGCATAGGACAGAGTACAATGGAGAACGCTAGTGAGCGGCCTATGCACCTCTACGAAGGGCAACAGGCGTAAGTAAGTAAGCAAGTAAGTAAGTATTATACTTCTATCTAAATATTTACTATAAAGAATGGTTTTCGAGTACAAAGTACAACTTACCTATTTGTATTTAATATATAAAATGTAATTTTAAGGAACAAAATGTTTTTCCTTAGCCTTGAATAGTTTATTAACAACAATAATAAATAAATAAATAAGATAAACTTACTCGAATTGGTTGTCGTGGTTCACGCATAAATGCTAATTTACTAATAGCTTCTTGTTGAAGATCTTTTACACGTACTGGAAATGCAAGTCTATTCTCATGGAATGCATTGAAATGTAAACGTAATTGTTCACTTAATTTTGCTACAGGTAATAAATTACCAGCTGTTTCCAGCCAAACTGGTCGACTTTCAATTATTTCAACTTCTGGTGAAGCAGCACACAATTCAAAACCTTCTTGACATTCCAATGTCTTCATAGAAATAAGAAAACAAAATAGAAAAAAAATTTTAAACGACACTATTTCCCTAACATCGAAATCCAAAACATAAAATCAACAATTTATTGACTATTGATATAATGATGATGATCGTCATAGAATATTGTGATTAGTCAATTAGTTATAAACAACACAGAATCCGGCAGTACATATTTGCATTGGTTTAAGTTCCTACATTGTATTAACACAGTAAGATGAAATTATCAAGATAAATCACACAGTATTAGAAGTTGTAACAATTTTAGTGATAGCATAGACGATAAGATTTTAAAAGAAACAGTAGATTCAAACCATAAAAGTACAATATAATTTTAGAATTCAAAACCTAAACGAAATTAAAAAGTGCTTTTACATGCACCCAATTTTGACTGATAAAAGTTTAAAAACTACTAAAAGTCATTTCAGTAGTCTAATGTGATTGATCTGTTTGTTCTGCGTTACCTGGATGTCACAGGCCCACTTTCTGTTAAAATTATAAATGATCACCCTTGAAGAGTAGTGAACTAGAACAAAATAATAGCGCATTACTCCTTGGATATTTAAAAGAGACTTTTTTCAGCCAATTTCAAACCATAATTCAAACTAAATTCATCATATTAGATGTTGCTTATTCAGGTTTTAAATTAATATTTAACATAAACGCAAGAGTAATAATAAAGTCCAATCAGTTATTAATGTTATCACTAAAACCTTCATGTTGTTCTAACTTATATTGTCATATTTATCCACTCTGATCACATTCTATAGATTCAGTTTCAATTTAGCTACTAATCTGAGTAACAGGACATCGAGTGCATTATGTTTCTTTGATGTTGAGTGGCTGGAGGCAAGAAACCCTTGACCTAGTTCCTTTGCTTGTTGTTACTTTTCGGCATAACTTACCAACAATTTTGAAGGAAATGATGTGCTCTGTGTTATTTGATAACAAATATTCAGAATCTCACCTACTGCTGAGTGATCAGTTAGTTGTAAATATATTGCTTCTACAGAAGGTCAGTCGTGGCTCAAATATCCCAATAGTAACATTGCATCATTTTAAACTGATTGAATTACACAGAAGACATCAGTCATCTAATGTTTGCAGTTACACTTTGCTGACAAGTACCAACTTGCATAAAACTTACATTCAAGGTTTATTGATGATTATCTCTTACCATACAACATTTAAGTATATCCATAACTATAAAATGACTGAAGTCTAAACTATACTTCATTCAGACGACTAACATTAAATAATTCCAAAGATTATAAACTTTAATTTCATAAAGGTTTTTCCGTGTACACTGACGTGGACAGCATTCCAAATTGAAATAAAACAACTGTCCATTATCATAGTCATCAATTCGACATTATCATGCAATGCAATATAAACAATTTTCTATAAATTCATCTTAAATAATTCATAGAATCAATTAACTGACAGATTACATATATAAACAATTTATAATATAATCCCTTACTATGTTTAACTCATTTCATATACTATATGAATCAAAATAATGGTAAGTTTACATTTGAATAAAGGTAACGTCACCATTATTTCGTTTTTCAAGAATTACCGAGTTAACAAATATGTGTGTGAAATGTTGTGATTTTTAGGAAAAAATAAAAACTTAATAGTCGTACATAGTAGTAATAGTAGTAGTGTGATGTGTGTTACTGATGTCAACAGATATAAGTAGTATGTATCACTGATCGAAAGTAGGATGTCTGGCGACAGAAGGTTAAGAAAATCGAAGAGAAGAGAACGAGAAAATAGAGTAATTGGTATGAAAATGAAGGAACAACAAAGTCTGAGACAACTGATGGACATTTTGCAAATCAACTGTTCACTGTATGGTCCTCAAATTTTACCAAGACATTATGTAATATTGTGTTAGAAAGCATTTGGTTGTCTCTGCCTGTGTTCTCATTCACTACAGTAGTAGTTGTTATAATAGTGGGTCAATGTATAAAATCTTATTAGGTATGAATTATACACTTGTTTGCGTGAGATTTCACACTACTACTTATCGACTAGGTGCAAGTCAAGGTATGGGAGGATAGTTGAATGGTTTGACGACTAAATAATAAGTTCAATAATTAATCTTAAAATATATAAATGATTAAATTTACGAATGTTTATACTGTTTGAATAATGCTTATATGATCAATCTTCAATGGTTTGGATTGTTAGAAAAATCAGTGACAATAATATAAACAAATATCACATCAGACAAAACAATGTGACATTATTTTTATTACTCTCATGATTAACGAATACTAACTATCAAAAGGTACCAGTTCGAATAAACTCCCTAACTGCCATCCTTATCCCCTAAAAAGAATTTTAAAATATCATTAGACTATTGCTTATAAGATCGATAGATTCCTCAAGAACAAATATTAGTCTACTAGTAATGTTGGACAGTTCCTAGCATTGGAATCCAGGATCCATGCTGTATCCTGTTTCTGGACTCGTCAGCTGTCTGTACCTACATCTAAATAGAACAAAATGCTCTTGTAGATTCTACCGATAGCCATCAAAAGAACTTGAGTAAAAACCTGTAATTAAAACACAATATTGAGTAGATTAGCTCAGAAAGCATATATACTGATCAATGGCTGGTCAATTGCAGTCTTTCGTTACTGTTTACATGTTATGTGATTGGTAGAGGAATCTAGAAACAAAAACAGTGAGACATGAGTAATCTCTATCCAACAAGTCTTAAATAGGATGAAATTTGAGTCATGGAAGTTACTATTAGTTCCACATCAGATAAGTTTATAACTCCAGAACGAAAATAATTTTGTATTGTAAAAAGGCGATCAAATAAGTCTTTTAAACAAAATTGTAAAAGTTTGTTTTATTAAATGTGGAAGATTGTGGAGACTGTTTGATTAGTGTGTGTGACAGTGTGCATCCACGACATAAGTTAGTGAATCAACTACGGACTTTCGGGTCTTAAGGGAAACACTTAACCATTAGACCGCTGATTTGGGACTTACCGGTTTATATTTTAGACTTCAGTCTATTAGCGATTTATATTACCATTTAAAAATGTATAGTTTACTAACCTTGTCTACTTTATCATCTGTGACACAGAAACATCGAACTAATGCTTCATCCATATCCAAACGTTTGGTAAATACAACAAATTTACCCATATATGGAACTAATGTGGCTTCGGCATACAGCATACTTGCAAATTCTGCAGCTTCATGTACAGCTGAACAATCCATTAGCCAAAATCTGAAATCAAGACAACGAAATCATTTAAGTCAGTCATTCGTTGAGTCGGTCACAACGTTGAGCCTGTATGTAGGTATATCGGTTCAAGTTGCAATACCACATTAGCACACTGAGATGAGATTATCGCGTCAAATTCCAGAATAGTACAGGTAGTAACAGTATCAGTGGTAATAAGAAAGATTAAGAATTGAAGACACGTATCGAAAACAAATGTAAATTGGTGAAATAAAAACAAGAAAATTTATGGGGATCTTAGAATCTCATGATTTACGAGAAAACAAAGAATGGACGCACATGCGCCATCGCAAACAATGTTGAATCATGTCATTCTAAGTCTCTAACGACTGATTACGATAATCACGAGAAATCCAACAAGGTAACCTGTACCTACTAAGATGGCTAAGTCCGTTTATATGATTACCCATTTGTTCATCAATAAACAATATTATTACCTGTCAGAATGGGGTTGTGCGAACTTCTGAATTCCATGAACCGATCAACATTAGATCACCGTTGAGAACTTGGAAGCACTGGACGACCACTTGTCCTAATGCAGAACTCCTCAACGCACAACCCCATTCCGACAACTACAATATGTTCTACAGTGATTACCTTCGAGAGCAAATTTCCGGATTTATAGATGGAAATCGTGACTTGTAGAGTTCAACCGTGTCGTGTGTAAGGTAGATACTGAGTGAAGACAATGGAAAATAGTAGCACAATATCGTGGGTCGATTGAAACTGGAAAATAATATCATTAAATTATGACTAAGTGGTCTAGACGGAGGTCCCTGGGTTCGATTCTCGCGTGCAGGATTGTAGATGCGCACTGCTGGCGAGTCCCATGATAGGACGAAACGGCCGTCCAGTACTTTTAGGTTCTCAATGGTGGTATAGCTTAGATCGACTAGTGAATTCTCAACTGCTTGATTTAGTTAATCTCAGCGAATCGGGGTCACATTTTTAGTTTTAATGTAAAAGTTGGATTTCATTTTAAATCAAGATCAGTTGAATAACCATCTAGTTCTTTCTGAATAGTATAGAAAATACACGAATATAAAGATTTGAGTAACAGTGTAAATATCTTAACTGTGATTAGCGTAAATCATGCTGAATACTTAGAAACCGAAGGAAAAGTAGCTCCTGTATTTCAATGTATAACACTATCAAAAGTATAGTGAAAAGTTTGACTTTTTTTTACATAGAACATAGGAATTTAATGCAGCATGATTATTATCATACGGCCTCCGAAATTTGATAGATCTGGGATTCTAATCATTTCATATTTTTAACAATTATTTTAGAGCTAAAAACAATACAATGTAATATCAAACTTTCACTGAATATCTTTTTCCAGTACAATGAGAAATATTTTTTTCAAAAGTCAATGAGAACCACGTCAATGACTATCTGTTAATAATTTAAATAAGTATACAAATAAAAATTAAAAACTAACCACTATTTATCCTACCTCGCTGAAACTGTTGTAGTGAAGGAGATACAATCTTTCACTTTAGACAATGGTGTAGATCCAGTAATATCTTCCCATTGTGCTGGCGCTGTACCGCCGGTAATACTGCACAACAATCGTAAACTCGGTACATTTTGTGATTTTAAATCATTCACCGATGGATTCAGCATACCACGAACAACAGCTTTCGGTAATGGTATAGTTAAGGTGATTGGTTTATGAAATTTACGACGACGTGGTTCTAATGTGACAATTGGCGAGACTGTAACACGATTACCAAATAATCGTGTAACTAACTCTGGAGCGATTGGCTGAGCCTAAAATTTAAAAAATATTCAACACAAAAAAATGATTAATTGTAGTTAGATGTTTTCACACAGACTTCTTTATAGTATAGGCGATAATTAATAAGGGCCTATCAATCAAGTCACTTCCACTTATGGAATAGTTACGCTCATATTATAATTCTTTAATTGCGTTGATGTATAGTCAGGATTGTACCCATTATAACTGTATGGGTGATTCATAAATTTGAACTGCTTAATAAGAAGTTATTTGCTAAATGTGATCTGTTCTATTCTGGTTACTGGGCGAGCGAACTTGGGAAGCCGCATTCTGAACCAGTAGTTATCAACTGTTATTTTCGGCTTTCTCAGTATTATCGTAGTAATGATTAGTCGAAGGTCATTGATACTAGATAGATAGTTTACGGAGACTAATCAATACTCAGACTAGATCAATACAAATTCGCTACTGTCTTACAGTTCCATCACATGGGCCTCAAATAAACTACACAAAACAACTATTTATGTATACCGTTACGTTAATAATTATCCCAGAATTTGTTAGAAAGTAATATAATAATGCCACTTCCTAAGGATTAATTTACTATTTTGATGTGTTCTCTTAACGCATGTAAGCACTCTAACCTCTAAGATAAAACTATTTGACTAGTTTGATGAAACACTAAAATCGAATAACCCGTTGAGAGAGATGGTAGAATATATATAATTTACTTACAGAACTGTATCTGGATTTCAAACAAACTGTTATTTAAAGAAAAAGCCAACCAACTATCTGGTTAATTGATAAGGAAATAAAACTCATTTATATTACAAAGCTAGAAAATCGTTGAAAACAAGAGGAACTGAACAAATATTCCATCTTAGAGAATACATCATACATGTCTCGAAGACAGAAAATGTACTTTCATCAACAAAAAGCATAAACCAATGTATTGTAAAACTGACTGCGTGATGATCATACTACCTACTCTACGCTACGCTAGAAAATGATCTTCATTATAATATGATGACAGTCCATGTTATATAATATGATTTCAAAAGCTCAAAGCAGATGTTTAAAAACCTCAAAAAATGCTTAGAAATGATAATCCCTTGGATCAATAGGCGTCGAATACTCACTGTTTGGATTGACATCTTTAAGATTTAGTATACACTTCAATAAAAAGTAGCGTGATACCCAGAATCCTCAGTTGATTATGTCTGCAAATCAAACACTCCATATAATAGCAATTTTCTTAAAAACCAACAGGGTAGTCTAAAAAATAGACGTACTTGTAAACCGACACGGATTCTTTTCTGTAGTGCACCTTCTGGGAATACAGCTTGAACTTGTGGAACAACTGTTGAACTAAGAACACCACCATCTGAACCAACTAAAGATGATTCTTGGCGTATTCTACTAACAACTGCCATATATTGTGGAAAATCATTAGTCAATATACGAATAATACGTTTCGCACGAAGTTCTTCCAGCGTCTCTAACGTATCTGTTTAAATCAAATTCATAACCAAAATGATGCGGATACGAAAACATTATGTCATGATAGATATTATTATAACAAAACAGTAAAACAAAAGAATAGGTTCCAGTAAACTAAGACATAATTTTGTGATAATACTGCTGAATTAGATGATTTCAACTAATCATTCATCCAGTTCCCTTCAACTACTAGACACCAAAAATTCGTCACGCTTACGTGAAATCACTGTGCCCAGAAGCTGCGTCGCGAACTGATCTGCAGAACTTGATTAACACAAAATGCGAAACAAATTAAGCAGTTGATGCTGACCAGTAACCAATCAATGTGAATATTTAAGTCATACAGGTTAATTCAAAATCGTAACTGGTATCTTGACATTGTGATCAGGCTTCCATATACTGGTGACTCAGTCATGCCGTCAAGACCATTCCTAATCTAGTCTCTTTTCCAGGGACGCCACAAAGAGGCATCGTTCTATAGTCTAATCAAGTGGGAAGTGAAATTCCCCTTCCAAACAATAAAGGCTTACGAGATCACTACATTCACAATCAAATCACATAATCGTTTATTATGACATACAGATTAGCTGCAACCCAAGTAGCACCGACTGTAACACTGAATGGCAGAAAAGTTCGAATCACACAGAGAGCACTAGTTTTCTCAATACTACAGATACACCTTGTTAATTAGAAAAAACTAATAAGAGACTAATTCTCAATAATACGTAATCTTGAACAGCAACTTAGAAAAATAAATCAGCTACTCTTTAAAATTTATATTATAGCCAAGTATTTAGCACTAAATACAAGGTATACTGAAAGAAATTACTCTTTGCTGGTGTACTTTTATGGAATGAAGTTGAGCCAATTTAAGTCCTGCTCTTTTCTATTGACATGTCTGTTCATGTGTGATATTAATCCACAACTTGAAAGATATGTTGCCATTTTGACTTATGGGTTATGATCCGAAATAAGAAAATAAAAACTGACTTTACTAATTATCATTAGTTTTGTTTATTAGAAAGTACTATCTATCTATCTAGTAAAACGTACACCTTCATATTCTGAATACTTACCGAAACTTTGACCTACAGCTGACTGAACTGCTTGATCTGTAGCTTCTAGTGAATGTTCACGCCATATTTCAGCATTATCACTACGTAATACAACGAGTTCACGTTGACGACCACGTAATGAAGCAAAATGTGGAATTTCTAACACAACTGGTGAATTGAAACGACATGGATGCGGTCCTAACTCAATGATACTATATGGGATATACAAAAATTAAGGAAATATAGGTTAAACCAATTTAAGAAAAAAAAGACAGATTTCCTCAATAGTAAACTTTCAAAAGAAATAATTAAGCTGAATTATTTGTTGAGATCAATTATCTAAGTTAGACAATCATTGAAAACCTGGAAGCACTAGACTGTCATTTCTTGACAGTGTGAAACTATTCAGCAGTGCGCTGCAGCAACCATGAAACCGGGAATCAAACCTATGACCTGCGGCCTTGAGCGTGAACGCTTGATCTTCAGACCACTGAGCCGACATCCAGTGGTGCACAAGTCAACCTGCGATTTACCGCGAGCATCTTCCATTGTCTTCAATGGGTAGCTTCTACAAAGCCGACGAGGTCTAGATCCACCGTTCACGGCGATGGAAGATGTTCACGCAATATCGTGAATTGTTTGACCTTAAACTTATGTACCATTAAATCCTAGCTCAGTGTTCCAAAGGTTAAGTTTTCGCTTATGAATCCGAAAAAAGTCATGGGTTTGATTCACGGATTACGGGGTCGAGGATACTGAGAAACCCGTACCAGAATTGAATAGTTCTGCTCTTCTTGACGTTTAGTGGTAATCTGAGGGTCAGTTCGTGATATAAACTACCAACGTTTGACACTGACTAAAACAAAACTACTCGAGTGGTACTATAAAGCTTAACAAATTAAATTTGCTGATTATTTAAATGTTCATATCTGTCATTAGAATAAACAGTCTATAGAAATAGTAAAACTTTTAAAATTAAAATTTACCGACAAGCTAATCCTTCACAATCATTCAATTGAGGTGGTCGAGCTGTACGTTCAGGTCGTAACATACGGCAGGTAATACGTGTTGGTGCACTTGCTGCACTTGGTGGGACTAAAATTCGTAGACCTGGATGACGACTACCACGCATCGATCCACCACGTGCATCCACCAAAAATGATACAAGAAAGCTACATGAGGAAATGAAAAGAAATTTGAATACTAAAAACTATATAATGACGATATGTATATTAGTTTATTATAAATCAAACAAAGTTAAATCATTATTCGTTAACCGTTGAATTATTCTGTTGTTAATATTAAGGACTGAATTTTGTTTGTTTTTTTGTTAGTATTTGTATGTTCTGAGTATATTGTCTAGATTTAGCAATTTTGTTATATTTTTTTCTTAATTAGATGGAATGTAGCTAGCAGTGGGACGCTGGACGGGAGTTTTACATTATTTTGAACTCATCAGACAGATATAAATGCATCCCAGTACTGATGTTATTCAGACATTTATTTTGTGGTTCGGATATACTACATATTGAAGGTTTAGATTGTGTATAATGCATGAGATTGATTTCGAATTAAAGGATATAATAAAAGGAATGTATTCAACTGTCAATCTGATATCTCTGTAATAAAAGAACTGATCATTTAGACAGTCATATGTTTAAAAATTCCCACCGTATGTTATCTCGAATCGTTTGTACCAGTTTACATGTACGTGCTAACGCACACATATTGAAAGAACAGAAAGGAAAGTTAGTGTCTTCATTACTGAACAAACGTCACAGAAGCCTAGATTAAAAGGATAACACGTTTCCACGAGATCAACTGTACACTATTCGCTTGACAGTAGTTATAGTTTTTTACATCTTAAATTCTTTCAAGACAATTAATATACAAAGAGCGTCTAATTTACTGTGTTTCTCTAAAATGATTTCCATAAAAAGACTTAAACCAAATTTATTTATTCAAAAAGAGTCAGTTATCAATCCTGCCATGGTAACCTCATTCATAAATGGTTACTACATAATTTTTTTTTATTCTATGATACTAATTATTAATTCTTACTTATCATTAGATGTGTACTGTTATTCAATTTTATTTTAACAACTACATACCTACAATATTAATATTTCATCTCTAATTGATTCTATTCCTATGCTCTTAGTTTTTATCCTAAAATATTCATATAATCAACCTATAATAGTTACACTATAATTAACATATGAACATCTCTTTTACTTCTTCCATACTTATTACTCTTTTCATGAATCTGTATTGATGGAAACTTTTCCATTATAATGAAACTATGATATAAGTTATGTACAGTGATTTTTGATGATTAATGTTATTATGTTTAGACTGTATGAAACAGATGAGAAACTCTGAAACAAAATATTGAATTCAGGTTATTCTACTAGGTTTGGTGTTTATATGCTTTAGTTAAATAAAAACAAATCTGTTTGCTCAAAACGATTGTTTGATGATAAAAGTTTTCTATTGCAGATCCATTAACGTTCAATTGATTAAAGAATGAAATAAGAGCTGAATGCACAACATTACAATGTATTGATCATATTTTCAAAGTATACAATACAAAATCATCGGGTGTATATGTTGATGAACAATGCTGGTGGGCTGCCTATGCTTCTTCACGAGGAGTATCACGCGTACGTAAGCAAATAAACGTCACCTTTTCTGGTTATACGTAAACAACAGTTAAAGTCAACAGTATTAGAAAAACAGTTGGTCACGTACGCATAATGTTAACCACTTTTCATTTCCTTCATATTTAACTTATCACTTCGGAATCATCTCTGCAAATAGTACACATAAAATAAATAACAAACCAGTTCTTTCTCTCTTTTCTATATTGGTCTTTCTAGGCCTCATTGATACCAAAGAAAAGTTTCCCATCTATCTTATTAAATGAGGAGTCTACACGCTTTTGGTATTATTCGATATTTACTTCAACGATTCGTGAATTCTTGTATATTACTTATTATCTTCAAAGTTTACTCATCATTCTTTGGTGAGATTTTGAGAAAAGACTTTACTTTGTTACACAGAGTGAAGAGAGAAGTTAGTAACGTATGTGATAAGTTTTTTTATACTAATATGAATATGGTTATGGATAGACATTCTAAATCTAGCAAAAACCTGCCAAGTATGATTTGATCAGATACTAGCCATTCATTCCACTAACATCTTTCTCTTTGTAAATCTTCTGGTAGAACAAGACGCAGATACATTAGAATCCATGTATACGAGCAGAAGTACAGATGCTCTACAACACCGCTCTTATCTAGCAAATATATTATATGACGAAAAGGTTATAAGAGCTGACCTAATCAAAAACGTATACTCATGAAAATATTAGGAATTTATGGTTGTATGGGTCCTCAATACTTATCTATTAGTTTTTTTCTTTTGTGTAATAAAAGAGTACGAAAACTTTGTGGAAATACTGCATGCTGGGCATTTTAAATTGTATTATACATGTAATTCTGAATAAAACTATTACAATTATTATCAGTATTATTAGTATTATTACTCTCTTTCTGCTCCCTGTCTGTCTTTCTCTTCGAGATAACCAAATTTAATTTATTAGTCCTGAATGAATTTAACCAACTTAAAGAAGTATTCTCACAGTTATAGTACAAAACCATAAACTATGGAACCAACCAAAGTTGTAGTGATGAGGGCACGCATACACATAATGACAACATACGAATCCCGTTGTATTACACAACACAAAATCATTTGAGTTTGTTTTTTTTCACAAAAAAAACACACGATCATATTAACTAGTCATTGTGTACGTGATGAAAATGACCTTCATCACAAACTTCCATCCATATATAATTGAACAAAAATAAAGTACACCTAAAATAATCAAAATTCATTTCATAAATTACGAAACAACAATGTACTTTATGTAATTTTCCATTTCATATTTAGAAATCAGTCAATAAATTATATTTTTAAGAAAATTAAATTGAGAAAGTTTATCATGATTATGATTAGTTTCAATAGTTGAGATCATAAGTTAATTAAAGCTAGACCACCATGGAAAACCTGGAAGCACTGAACGGCCGTTTCATCCTATTATGGGATCCTCAGCAGTGCACAGCCACATCCACTCACTGATGACAATGGTGCATGTGTCGCTCAATTTCGTGGATTAGTTGAAGTTAGACATTAACACCTCTGGATTCCGGCTCACTGGTCTAGTGGTTAAGCGATCGCGCGCGAGACCAATAGGTCCTGAGCTCGAATCCCGTGAGGCGGGGTCGTGGATGCGCACTGCTGAGGAATCTCACAATGGGTTGAAACGGCCGTCCAGTGCTTCCAGGTTTTCCATAGTGGTCTAGCTTCAATTGACTTATGATCTCAACTATTGAAACTACTACAATCTCCACAAAACCCCTTCGGATTATCGTTAGACTAGTAATTGTCTGTTAAATAAAATTAGTTTCTACATTGATTTCTTAAATAAATTCTATTAAAAAAGAAAAAAATTATTGTTATTATGAAAAGCAAAGATTCAAGTAATAAGAATTACTAAGAACGAATTACTCGAATTCAATATAGAATATCAACAACATAATTCATACTCTTAATATCATGAATAATAATATAAGCACCAGACTCGTTCAACAAGTTAGGGACTATATGAAATTCAGTAGCTTGGTGAATAATGCGTTAGACGTTTAAAGTTAAAGGTACTGGTTTATATTTTCAGAATAAATTGTGATACAGATGTGTGCTTAGCTGACAAATCACAAATTGAGTGAAATACACTAGATTCTATTGTTAATTATAATCCATCAATTCTGAAATACTATGTTACAGGCAATTAAGCAAATGTCTATTATTTGGCTGCTGACCCACAGTATATCTAGGCGTATTCATATACAATGATGAAGGAATTTACTTAAACACATACCTGACAGTAAAACAACGCAAATTATTTAGTGTTGGAGTTAGACACGTTTCATTTGAGAAAAAAATGAGTACTACACCGAATCCATCTAACAGAACCAATGTAGTCATAATTGTATGTATGTGGAGATCATTTAAATTGAAGATGTTTTTAGATTACAGACTAGTTCTAACCAGACAATCCCTAAAAACCAAGAAGTTCTGAAAAACTATTTCATTTTAGTATGATACTCATCAGCAAAGCATAAGCACGACGTTTTGATTCAGAATTTTCAATGAGCGCATCACCTTTGTATATCAGTAAGTTCTCATGCCTTGATTCACAATTACAACTGATTTACAATTTAACACTACCATCATGCATTACAAATTGATGCTTATTGTTCAATGAGTAAAATTGCAAACTCTTTACCAATTCTTTATCAACTCAATCATCTCAGGATATACATATAACAACAGAGATTGATCAATTGCAATTCTGAATGTCAATAACTCCAATTTGTCCTATCTGTTTGTTTATTTTATGTTATTTTTGTTTTTGAAAAAAAAAGCGGGCATAATCACGGTCAATCAATTTGAACGCTATACATAGAACATAATGAGAGTAAAATGAAATAAATAATTGTTTAAATATTATTGAATATAGCAACATTTACACATACACACGAATATAATGAAACCATTTTATGACCTTTTTTTTCATTAGTACAACAGAACCATTACAAGTAAACACAAATGCACAATCATGAAAAACACGATTAGTTTTATTTACATAAAAGTTGTAGGAACTAAGCAATTTCTGTAGTAATAGAGTCCTGATTATTGTTAATAGTATTCTATTTAGTAGTACCGAGAGTTTTTCAGTAATTATATATAAACAGATATATAATAACCGTATTCTAATTTATATCATAATTCATAAAAATTAGTTTTCACATAACATATAAAATTTAAAACTGTTAATCGCTGTGATGAAATGAGACAATTCAATGAAAAACTAAAGATTATTGAAACTATGTGATAAACTGTATGGTTAACATTATGGAATAATCTTAGTCAAACAACCATTGTAAACCAGAAGGCAGTAGATGGTTGTTGTTTTGTTTTTCAAGTATAGGACTCTTCAATACGACCCTACCACTAGGGATCGAAACCAGAATGTTCGGTCTCTCAAGTAAACACTTAACCTCTAAACCAAAATCAATTTATATAACATAAAATATTTACTAAACCTTTTATGAAATTGTATGTTATCTGTGCACCAAAAGTACATTGAGAAGATTGATATAAACAACAATAATATAAACACGGATAAATTTGATAGAATATGAATGAATGAAATTTGAAAATACAAACTTTTATTTGGTGGATATAATATTTTTCAGTAAATATGATCAATAGGCAAAAGATATTTGGTAGTATCCTAAATGAGAGTAGATTGTAGTCGCATACATGAATTTACTGCATATCATCTCTATCTCGTAAAATCTTAAATTTTAATAATCCTTCAAACATGCTTACCTTTCATTTGTTCTTTTACAATCATATTCTCAATGTTTATTCATTATCATCACTGTCTTAATTGTAACTTATCTTACTAGCTTCATATTACAACTGAAAGAAATTGATGTTTTTATCCACCACTAACCAGCTTTCACAAATACAACTGCAAATATTTATATTCAAAATGGTTAAGTAAATTGAGGCATAGGTATATAAATGAAGAGGAGATAGTGAAGTGGTCATTATTAGGTGAGACGATAATTCATGAACGACCTTTGAAAGACACTAAAATCACTTTGGAAATGTCCACCTACTTACTAGGACTAAATGAGGGTTATAAAACTATGTGAGATATGAAAATTATGATTTACAGTTGATGTTTAGGATTGGGAATTAAATTTGGGGTTTTCATCACGAACTGACGTCGGCTAAAATGCCAAAACTATTTAGCCAAATGAATGAATGGATTTCTCACCAAAATCCAAGATCTGTTATCTTATATCTGATTGGTTCGCCCATAAAATATAGTCTGGTCGAAGAAAACAATAATATCACAAATTATAAAAAGATTTTCATATTTTTTGTGTTGTGTTTTGTTATTGGGGTTCAGCTGGCCTATGATGTTACGGATCTAGGTACGACAACGATAGAGCTACGCTAATACGATCGGTTCTCGTATATATACTATACACTATATACTATACCCAACACATCAAACCTCGACGGCTAACACAGGAAGAAAACGGAATTGAATGTAACTTGATAGTTATGGTAGGAAATCCAACTCAAACGAAAATGCTACAAAATTCGTTACTAGCAGAATATGATCTGCAAGCGTGTAGCAATTTAGTGAAATAAAAAGACATGATAATCAATCAGTAGGCAAAGGTCATGCGAAAAATCGAATTGGTAGAAAGTGTGCGAGCGGTTATCCTTCTCAAAGAGATTTTAGCCTTTCTAATAAAATTCTATTATTCTTGCTATCGCTTTAGCATTATGAATCCACAATAATGTCTTCTACAGGTTATTATACCAGTTAATCAAAAGAACGATATAAACTAACTACTATGGAAATAGATTATCCGTCTCCTCTAACTTTTATGAAATCCAACTAGATCTTTAAGAGTTCTCACACTGTTACTAGTAAGAGTTAATCATTTAGGGTAAAGATTAGGGGATTTCTAGCAATGTGGATGAATTTCACGCGAAAATTCATAAGGCGCCATATGATTAGTTCGTTTATAAAATATAATGCCAGTAGGTTAAGGTTTGTTTCAAGATTGAAGATTTAGAATGTCAATTTACCCTATCATATACCATACGCAGAAACAATTGAGTATTTGAAACATTTAGCATTATCATTTTCACTCAATGATGGCAAAAATTTAATTTTCAATAGCATTTTAAATCGTTTAAGCACCACATTAAAGTAATTCTACTTCATAATATACGTGATATTTATATGTCGCGTAAAACCCTAAAAGTCTTGTTCTCGATGCTGATAGTCCTGTTCCTATATTATACGTTCATCACTTCAGCTGAAGGTTAGCACTTTTTTATCAATAAATAAGCGAAGATGAAATAATCTAAGTAATTTAAATGTTTTATAAATTACACTTTTTCATTTGGGAATAAATCAAAATTATCGGTGATATATAAAGTTATAAAAACATTGCTGCATTAAACCATGTTCAGCCAATCATGTTTAAATGTTTACAGCTTAATTGCACTAAAAATGAAAGTCGTGTATTGTGAAATGTGTTCGGGTGAGTGAAAGAAAGAAAGAAAGAAAGAAAGAGGGATGGATACATATACGGTCGACTCAGGTAAGTCAATAAGCAATTGGTTTTACATAAATTTCAATCATTATTGAGCATTACATTGCATTGGTAACTAATCAACCACCGATTATTGCAATTGTATTGTGGAAAAAAGGTGATTTGAACATAAATTACGTATGTCTACACACTACCTTCCTCAATCAGTGATGCTTGAGTGTAGATGTAGGCAGAAAAAAATCTAGGAACAGTAAAATGAGAACGTGGCATCGATCCACAAAGTTATTGGTTGAATATAGGAGGTAGGTGAATAGTCCCTGATTGAGCCCCGGACAATTATCATAACTACTGGTTGAAGATATCAGGTGGAAATCGATCAAAATCGGTCCCAAATGTCATATATGCATTCACTCTTTGTCTACTCCCAAATGATTAGTCCCGAAATCTTGCACTTTTCTTTAACCTACAAATTCATTTCACATAAATCATATTTTCCATAACTGGTCCTTTCTTCTGTTACTGAGGTTGTCAGTAGTCCTACTATGTCGGCATTTGTCTTGATTATTTATCGTATAGTGCTGATGTCGTGAAGCAATTTGAACAGAAACACGAATATGTACAATGTTCAGTGTTACTCATGAATGACTTGTATTATTAAAAAAGATGTCTACCCTCTTAAATCTACACATATACTCACATGTAAGAAGTAGTGAGGTGAAGTGATAAAAGAAATTTATAATTCAAATGGATATATTCGATGATGTCATGTTCAATTTTTAAGTTTTCACTAACATTATCATCATTATCATTACTGTCTACTTCATCGAACGGAAGTTATCACAATTAAACCAATCATTTAAATTCATAGACATATCAGTAATAAAAACGACCAGTGACATTTTATCCTTGTTGTTATTTAATACATTTGTTAGATTTTCACAGAATACACATAAAACAAAATAAAAACCGACAAGTAACTATGGCAACAACGGCAAAGACAAAAAAACATTTTATTGATTGTTTACGTCATTCAGAATTTACTTCTAGAAGTAGAAGTACAGGGATAACCAAATGACCTTGAAAAATCCAAACTACTTATTTGGTTTTCAAAATTAGGTTAGGGATTTAGATTAAAAGTTGGGGCTAGGAGTTAGGATAAGAAATTAAGGTAAGAGTTCTCATCAAGAAATGATATCAATAGTAATATCAGTTATTTTTTACTTGACATCGACATATTTAGACCTACTATGATTTCAAATGTACTAAAAATACTCTGCATTGTTTTCCTTCGTACTACTTAAACTTGTGTTAATTTAATGTCGGTTATGTATTTGCTCTGAAGAAATGGCTTACATTAAGTCAAAAAACGTCAGAAATATAATTTATCTACTTGTTGGGATATAACAAAAATATATTTATGATTAACTCTCTGCCCTATTCTCAATTCATTTGAAACCATTAAGTCCAACCATGGTATTGATACGATATAATTAGTTTCGGCATTACTGCTTTGCATTTAAAAACGGAATGTGAATTTATTGCCATGTAAAACAATTTTTGGCGAGACTATAATTTATGGACTGACCAATCAGATATAAGATAACAGATCTTGGATTTTGGTGAGAAATCCATTCATTCATTTGGCTAAATAGTTTTGGCATTTTAGCCGACGTCAGTTCGTGATGAAAACCCCAAATTTAATTCCCAATCCTAAACATCAACTGTAAATCATAATTTTCATATCTCACATAGTTTTATAACCCTCATTTAGTCCTAGTAAGTAGGTGGACATTATCAAGGTGGCTTTTTAGAAATTTCATGCATTTGGTTCCCTTTATGAATTTAAATTGAGCAAGTACAAACATTGATGCAGAATAGTATGAATTCATATTATTTCGAGGATTCTCGTCAGCTGCTGTAAAAAAAATTCTATCACAATTTTGGTTTGTAAGCAGCTGACGAGAAACCTGGAAATAATATGGATTTATAATATTCTGCACCAATGTTTGTTCTTGCTCTATTTAAATTATCAAGGTGATTTTATTGTCTTTCAAAGGTCGTTCATGAATTATAGTTGCACTCAATTCTCATCATTTTTGTGTTTAGAAGCTTTATCTTCAATGTTTTATTCCCTAGATTATTATAATTTTCATCTTGAGCTTTCATTGTCATTCTGAAAAACATGATGAAATTACTTTAACTTATGTAGAGGTTAATAGCTAGAGGTGGCCTAATTACATGGTTCACCCTCATCATGAAAGTGTATTTTTTGAGAAGTCATTATCGATGACTACTTTGTAATGATTAGATCTGCTATCTGACTGAATGTGTTTTACCAATTATTATTGTTAAAACTATCTTGAATGCTTTCAGAATTAAAAAAACACAATCATTAATGAAAACTATACTATAACAATGAGATCGTATATTCACGTGACACAATCGCATTCACTTATTTAACTATTCGATTGAGAATGAGATAATGAACTAGAGCAAAAGTATTATAATATTACACAATACAGAGCAATCGGTAAGTGAAATTAAAAATGGGATGAATTTTACAATATCAGATAGGCTCTTTCATATTTACTGTTGGATAATTTTGTCTTCAATTCTAGACAGGTCACTTGGATTGGATATATCAGACTACTGTCGCTCTTATTTTAAACATGGTAACACGTATCAAGAATACTTACAAATAAATTTTTGACATTTTGATTGGATGAAACTTTTCAACACTTATGAGACTCTCAACTGTCAATTCCTCACTGGTTTTTCAAAGTACTTTGAATGGTGTGCTTACAACCCTCTTTATAATTCCATTTTGTTCCATTTATTTAAAGATTGATAAAAAACTTTATTTTATGGACTGATTTTGTTACATAACTTCTTATTAAATCATTTCCAGAAAACTATGTGGTATCACTTATTATGTGTTTACAAGTGACCAATTTCGAGTGGTGATTATTCCCGGAATTTTATTGAGAAGCCGTGGTTAATGGAATTCAACTGTATCTGATGTGAAGCACCTAATCACCAATGAGACTAGAAGACGGTCGTGTTATATCGTGAATTGAATGAAATTAAAAATAGAAACCATTGAAACCTGATTTAGAAGTTTGAAAGTTGATCGATTTCTGTGAGGTCTGAAGGTACACGACAGTTGTTCAAGGCTTCCTGTCTTCTAATCATTATCAAACCAAATCACTCTGTGATATGAAACTTCACATTCGAAAATCCACACAACATATCAATAATACGAAAAGCTACTCTTCTCAATACATTATTCAAATTATTTCATTGAAGAGGGAACCCAAATACAAGATCAACGTTAATATTCAAATGATTTTCAAACGAAATCTCGGATTAAAAATAGCCCATCTTAACCCATTATCTATTGTGATTGTTTTCAGATATAATATATCATCCCTGTTATAGAGTTAAAAAATAACCTTAGTGCATATATCCCATCATTATTACATATTTCCTACCTATATTTACTTGATTTCTTCATTGAATGGTTTATGCAGATCAGTTTAATGTGATAAATGATTAGATATTTTTTTATTATTACAAGCATAATCAAGTTATTTAATACTCAATCTATTTTTATTCTCTGCTTTAATTTTACACCACTTTTATTAATTGCGTAATCTCTGGTTAGACAATAGTTCATTTTAGTCATTAATTATGTTTGGATTCCTCTCGCCCTATGTTATCTTTACATATTTCGATTTAAACTGGGATAGGATACATGCCTATAAATTTGCAGCGCGTCCACTTCCCATTTCTTTAGTGAGGAAATATGGCACCTAACAGAAAAACGAGACTACACAATATCAATGAAGGTGTTTATCAACTAAGTAACTATAATAATAAACCTTTAGGTAAGCAGATGGAATGTTTAAAATATGTGAATACTGAATAAGGGTTATTTTCATACAATAGCACTTTTCTCTAAAATTACACTAGCTCATACGGCCATAAATTATGTAAAAAAAAGTCACTAGTACAGAGTTTTGTGAATGTTATTTAATTTTGTAGTTTACATAAAAGATTAGTAAAACAACCACTGAAAACTGATAAATACTATTAGTATGTAAGAACTGAAAGTCATAGAAGGATTCAAACGTGCAATTCATTGGTTGAAAATTAATTTCTTTGACATTTGAACCACCATGGTGTCTATTTGGACTGTGTAGCTCAATGGATAAAGCATTACTATTTGTATTGAAACGTACTGGGTCTAAGTCACAGAATGAATAACAACAATAGGATAATAGTACATCCAGCTGACGAATACCGAATTGAATAAAACGGATATCCTGCATTCCATTATAATGGCCCTTAATCAGACTCCAATTTGATCATTTCTGATTGTTATCGAATGATTGCTGTCAAAATATACACTCCGCCAATCCTTGTGTATAATTATCAACGTAACTCCCGTTAGTGAATAACGTGATTAAATAAATCAAATACGAGAATGGAGTTTGAATGAGTATATTTCATACAATCGTTGATCTGAACAGATAATCGTTTGCAGAAAAGACGAGAAGAAAGCGAAGAGAAGAGAGCAAAGCGAAATGACGTGCGATAGAGAAGGCATGTAAGCCAACTTGATTTAATCAAGCGTTAATCGATATTTATAGTCAAAAATATTCATAGACCAAAAAAAGTTACAGATATGTGCTGAAAAGGATAAGCAATACACGCCACTAAACATCCATATAAAAACAGTTAGTAATAATAAGCTCAAAATGTGGCTCAAGAAGGGCGAATAAATTGGCCTGTCTGGAAGTTAGAACAAGCTATGTCGGCTTGACATAGCACCCGACACTACATAATCTCTGACCACACACTGAGTACATCAACCCATGAAGTCATTGTCGATGAACTAGTTGAATGTCTGATATCATATGTTACAATTATGCCAACACCAATTTGTATAGAAAATCATGTCTTCGATCCTAATTAAACACTCAACTGATTTCCTAAATAACAAAATGACAACACGCCATACCAAGTGGATAAGTGTTAGGCAAACAAGAATTGAAATGATGCAGAAAAGCTTTTTCCATTATTATTATTTAACAAAATAGAAACTGGAAGATAATTGTCATCACTGACTAACATGAGATGTAGAACAAACAGTTCAAACTATCAAACAGTACTAAACACTTGTCTCATCTTTGCTTGAGACTCATCAGTTGGGGATATACATGACAACACATAAGATTAGAGTTAATTTAATTTGTAACAAATGCGATATGTGAAATTAATTGAGCTTTGTAAATCTCTTACATAACGAAAACTAAAAATTATCATCAATCTTTCAAGGACAAATTATTCAGAATACAAAACTTAAACTATTCAATATATGTGATGAAATTAGCTCACCGTTCACGAACAATCGGGTATAAAAATGATTCATCTTTATTTTCCTGTTGTTCCTTATCGAAATGTTCGTAATTTATTTGAGAACAATCATGATTCAAAACAAACATATTCCCAAATGGCAATTTAGAATCACAAAGAGTACTGTGAAAGGTTTTCTTTCTGGCATGTATTTTATTAGTGTATCTCAGTTATCTATATACCAATCATAAACATTTTCATAAAGTCATATTGTGGGCGTGAATAAAACAATTTCAAGGTGAAAAATTCTATATGATAATTGGTTAAAATGAGTGCCGGTTATAGAAGTAACCTTGAGATGACCTTAGAGAGAAAGTAAATATGACAATAAAACTTTTCTTAATTCAAAATTAATGAGATTTGAAAAAAAAATTATATGAATTCTTTAGGTGGAAACTTTCCTTTGGTAAAAAGAAAGAAAATTTGGGAGTTTTCTATTGTGACTTTAAAATAAACAGGTTCTTCTAATGTTGTAAGATTAACTATTGAAACGGATGCTTTGATATTAAAAATAGAATTAGGACAGAAAACATGCTTAACAATTCTGAAACTAGAAGTTTAAAACTATAGAAAAATAATGACAACTGTATGACAAGAAACGACTATCATATAACATTTGAAGTGTTGGATAGTGTTGTTCTGTTTATAACAATGAAAATAAAATAAAGATTACTGTACTCACCCTGAAGCTATAGGTCTTCGAGGAATCGGTACATTGTCTGGGGTGAAATCCCATTCGACTAGTCCGGAAAACCCTATTAAACTTGGAGCACCTGCCATACCGAGTTCAGCATAATCTCGACTTATTCGAGTTTCAGACAATCCAACTTCCTGAATTGGAAAAGAAAAGAAATAATATATGAGCACAAATGAGTAATACTTACAGAAAAAAGATTTAGATTTCATTGATTAAAGAATACTACTGTAATTACACATAATACAGCTTACCCGATCTGAATTTATGAACACCTTAATTCATGTCATCTGTTATTAACGCTTTATAATATACATCTCGAAGTAACATCAGTTAAAAGTCAAGAAATTACTAGGAAAATGTATTTTCTTCATCTAGAGTATGTTCAAAAATATGTTACTCAAGGTATCGATTACTCGAATGACAGTACCATTCAACTTGAAACTGTTTGTAAAAAACGTTCCCATTTATTGAAGGTATGTAGTCTATTTATTTAATAGGTAGTTAGATAATTAACATTCTGCCATATTGTATCTGGTGAGACTACCTGACTACATAAACCAAATCAGGAATCGTAAAACTCAAATCTATCAAACAAAGTCTTCTGAAGGCCGAGATACTGTTTCAGTATTGATGCTGTAAATCAGCTCAGAAATTACATTTTATAGAAATTAAAAGGAGTACACTGAACATTTAACATTTCAAAAAACTGGGCAGACTTGATATACTTATCATTTTATCCGATGAATAACCAAGACTATAGTTTATACTGTCCTTATATGGTCATACAAGTAAGGAAATTACAATAAACATTTCCTTCATCAAGAGATATAAGAAAAATAGAAAAATACATCAAGTTGTATTCCAATATAAGAAGAAATCATCGCAATAAATGAATGCATCGATTAGAATGCATGAAAACTTTGAAGAGGGTAGATCTTATCCTTAAAGCCAAGATACCATGATATGCAAATTAATGTCATCAACATTTACTAATCCTGTAAATTATCAGACAAGACATGTTATATTATGAATATTATGATTATTTAACGATATAAGGGAATACAAACGAATTTATATTCGTCATTTCATCAACAAAATATAACAAACATCATAGGGAAAAAATGAACTACATTTAATTAATACTACTTTGGTCAACACCTAATAACCGAGGTGATGTTCAAATGTTAGGCTTATATACATATATATAGCTATAAGATTATGTAAAATTGACCGTAGTCATGGTAAAATAAAATTAGTTAGGAGCAGCTGCCATACGAAATAATGCTGATTGCCCACTGATATTGATTATTGGATTGAGATTGAGCTAATGTCCACAAGATAACTACAATTAACAATCGAAAAAGTGAGACAAGATAGCTCAAGTGGTATACACTTACAATGTTTTATCTACTCTCAAGTATTTTGAGCTATAATTGTTGGGATCTAATCGTACCAGTACTAATACGACCAGGTAACGTTACCGTAACTTTTCACAGTTTGGTACTATCATAACATTCTTAAAACAGGGATGCCCTGTTATTAACACCTACTCCCGTTGGTCACCGTGTCACTGAAATACGAGATATATAGTTTCAAGTGCGAAACCAAAGGTTCCAGATCTGATTCTCGGTCACGAGATCGCGGATGAACACTATTAAGTACAAGGGCAAAATGAAAGTTCAATGATTCAAAGTTCTCACTGACTATTTCAATCACTTGATTGTCTTTAGCTACAAAACTCCTCATGAAAGTTCATTCTTCTCTTGATCACCGGTTTCAGTATTCTTACTGGAGAGTTGAAAATGGATAAAGTTCAATAGCAGTTAGCTGCCTCAATGGACTCAGTAGTATTATTGAGATCAAATGAATTCATATCAGTAACAAGTTCCCTACTTCCTATTCCTTGGTAGTATTCATTCAGTATGGTAGAATTTTCATTAATAATTGTATTATTATTATTTTCTATTCCTTTGACGTGCATATTGTTGATTACTTTTCCTTATGTTTATGTCAAGTGCAATAACTCAAGCGTAGGAAATTCAAATCAGATCCCATATTGTCTATAATATAATGATTAAGTATATGGAATAGGAGTCAAGTCTAAAACACATCAATTAGTTGAAGATAAAGAAGTAAGTAATCGATATGAAATTATTGTCTTGTTATATTCTATCATATTGAACAAATTATACATATATGTATATATTAAAGCCTGCCTTGATTCTAACAACACCGTTTGTGATAAACAATTGAGTTACAACTACTTAAATACTGTTTTTTACGAAAAATTTAAAAAATGATAGAGTCATATACAGTAATTAAAGAAACGTGATCAGAACATTAAACACTAATAAAGACTAATACAAGCGGATAATCTTACCCTGGTACCATAATTTAAATGTCCATCACGCCAATTCAGTGCGTGAGCATTTTCGGCTGTTGTGCCTTCATGTATACTATCTTCACCTGAGTAGATCAATGAATAAATAAATAAAAACATAAATTGAATATGAAGCAAGAAAACTGATAGACTCATAATGATTTAAGGGTAATAATCAGTATCATCAATAATTGTAAGAGGAGCAAGCGTGGGAAGTTAATGTTAACAAAAAATAAAATTCAGAGGTAAGCATTCGAATGTTAGGTTAGTGGAGATAATTGATGACGCTGGGCGTAGGCTTCGCACTAATTGTTACTTATCAGCAAAACTGGATTTTTAAAAACCGATGTTTCTTATACAACAAGAACCTGGGTCGCTCAGGCTTACGGTCTGAGACATGGTCACTGTGCGTAGCGCACACGGTGTCAAGGTATATAGACTAATGGCTACATTGCAATTTGATTGATATAATTCCATCAGTAACAAAGGACTAGACAAAAATGATATTACAAGTTGAAATCATGAGCCAATTGAAGCTAGACCACCATGGAAAACCTGAAAGCAGTGGACGGCCGTTTCGTCCTAATATGGGACTCCTCAGCAGTACGCATCCACGAACCCGCCCCCCGCGGGATTCGAACCCAGGACCTACTGGCTTCGCGCGCGAGACCACTGAGCCGGCACCCAACGGTGTTAATGTCTAACTTCAACCAATCCACGAAGTTGCGCCACCATATACCATTGTCTTCAGTGAGTTCCTATCTCACAACAGACCTGGTTGAACTCCACTGGTAACGACTTCTCACTAGAACTCCAGGAGTGTCTCCTGAAGTCAGTCACTAGTGAGCAGGTGATTATTATTATCAGAATGGGTTTTGTGGAGATTTTTAGAAATTTCACAAGTTGAAATCATGAGCCAACTTGTGAAATTTCTAAAAATCTCCACAAAACCCATTCTGATAAAAATGATATTAGTTAATTCTCAATGATCAATCAGTTGCTTAGCTTCCTCTCTTAAACTTTATTATTGTCCAACTTCTTTTGATCCCCATTTTTTATTTAACAATAAAGACAAGTTATAAATAGTTCCACCGTAAAGTTAATCTCTTAGTTTACTGATCCGTAAAATTTGATCATGAGTGATTGCTTCTAAAACACTGAGAAATGATCAAATAATTTAAGTTATAACATACGAAATATAGTAAATTTGAAGAAACGATATTGGCTTATTCTGACCTTCATTTTCACCAGATTTCAGTGATTATCTCCATATATATATAACATAGGATCAAAAAAACCAGTAGGATTATGAATAAACGTGATTTAAATACTTTTATGGAACAGATGGATTATGGCTAGTAGTGGGATTCAGGATACTTGTTCAGTCTTATTTGGGACTCATCAGTTAGATATACCTTTCATGATTTATTTATTTATTATTATTAGCTTTATTCAATAATATATATATATATATATATATATATATATATATATATATATATATATATATATATATATTATCAGCACAAAGTATTTCAGCGCGTTTCCGTTTCCTATTTCTTGATCGATCATTGCGATAAATATTGAGTGATCACAAGCTAGATATCAACATTTCAGAAGTCGATAGCTGAATAACATTCATTCTTTTCAATGTGTATTGCTAGCCATCATGATGTCTCCGATTGTACATTTTTGTAACTTGTACAGATAAAGGTCATAAACTTTTCACAAACGCACCTGAATAGGTTATGCAATTAATCGACATAACGTTGTGTTAAAACAAACAAGAAGACAGATGACTTGTTGAAATATCTAGGCGGCAGGAACAGGTAGACCAGATATTCTAATATAAACTTGTAACAAAATAGCTTTACCGAGGCAGACCACACAGAATTCAAACATACCAACTGAAACCGATAAAATTTCAGTCGAAAACATCAACGTCAAGATAATTTAAACACTTTCTAAGTTCAGTGATAATATCAAACAATTATTCAGTATTTCTTGATTTCCAGTCATTATGTAGGTGAAATCTGCCTGTGATGTGAAGTGTCTCTATTAGGTGAACAACTTCTACAAAACGCCTTTTCAACAACATTGATACACCGAAATCGCAAATCGATCTAAGCAAGATCATCATTGGAAACCTGAAAGCACTGAACGATCGTTTCATCCTAGTATGAAATTCCTAGATAGTGTGCATCAGTGGTCCTGCAAGCGAGAATAAAATCCAGAAACTTTAGTC
This sequence comes from Schistosoma haematobium, assembly GCF_000699445.3. Classification (NCBI taxonomy): domain Eukaryota; kingdom Metazoa; phylum Platyhelminthes; class Trematoda; order Strigeidida; family Schistosomatidae; genus Schistosoma; species Schistosoma haematobium. The sequence goes on from NC_067200.1 coordinate 12,919,626, forward strand.
TCGTGAGCGAACGTTTAACCCACAAACCACTGAGTTGGCATTCAATGATGTTAGCGTCTAACTTCAACCAATCCACGATATTGCACGACCATCTTACATTATCTTCGGTGGGTCACTGCCCCAAACCCGACACGGTCGAACTCTACAAGTCACGGCTTCTCTCAAAAAATTCGGAAATCTGCTCTGAAAGCCAGTCACTATAGAGCACATGAATTCAATGATATTCGATAATCACCACGACCCATTACTGACAATTCTGAAACGTTTTGAAAATATCAGAAAAAGAAATGAACAAACTACAAAACAAAAATTAAAAGATTGAATGAACTAACATCATTACCTACCTGATACATTTGATAATTTATCTGGAGCTATTTTAACGTGATTCACACCACCACTACGATGACCATAATGCTGTTGTTCATCAGAATGTTTGTTATCTGATTTGTGATGAGATTGTGGATGATGTTGAACATATTGTTGTTGTTGTTGTGGTTGTATGTGTATTTGTTGACTAAGACTCTGTCTACTTTGTGCACGTGAAAATAATGGTGATGATGGCATAATTGTGAAATCCGGTTCAACTAAAGTAGAAAAATCAATAAATATTCCAGCAACTGTAGTATACAGAAGTAAATAAGGCGAGTTGAAGTGAAAAATCAGAGTATAATACATACAAAAGTAACTACGACTGCCACTACTACTACTACCAATACAAATACTAATACATTGCCTAGAATAACACTACACTAAGACGACTAGATAAGTAGCAATGTTTCTTATAACTATGATGATAGACAACGTGAATGGTGTTTATTACGTTATTGAGCACTGTTTTTCAATCAGGTCTGTTGATAAAACGCACTGGTACACTCTAACAAGTAGGCAAATAAGTTTATAAATTGTAAATTGTTCATAATTATAGTGAATTGGTGAAAAGTTTAGTATAGGATTCCTCAGAAGTGCAGATCCACGACCCAAGCACTGGTCGAACCCACAATTTTGAAACCATATGATGAGTGTTCCTTATTTATCAATTATAATTTCATTAATCATTGAATTCAAAAGTATCATATTCTAAATACAATATTCCTTAAAACAAAACTGTCCAACTATAACAAATTAACTTTTCATATTCAATCTTTATAAGGAATCGTTACCCCTTCTCATCAGACGCACATCGAGAAATCATTATTATTACTGCATTTCTCCCTATACTTATGTCTCATATACTCATTATTTTATTCACAATTGCTCGTGATATGACTTCATTTATTTCGCACCTCTATTACCTTTAATTACCTATAATTAATGTAACACAAACATTTTATTCATCTTACTACATTCACGTTATAATTCGTTACTAACTTATTATGTCTACTGTTATTATTCGTATTACGTAATCTAATATTATAATCTTTCTATTACGTCATCTTAGTTATTCCTTGTTCACATTTCCTCACGGAATTAGTACTTTAACAAAAATATTTTCATATATATATACGATAGTACAGCTTGATAACAAATTCATTGAAAAGAGATCCCTTCTCTGGACTTCATATTTCTAATCTTTAAATAACTGATCATTCAGTAGTAATCAATGTCATGCTTGTTTATTCCTTCAGTTTTTCATCATGACTCTACACTAATATATATATGATTTAGAATAATGAAATAATATTCATCGAGTAGATACGTTATGCAATAATTATATGATGACATATCGATTATAAATTAACATTGAGTAATTGGAAGAAAGAGGGTTAACAATAACCAAAGTAATTATTCGAAAATCAAGTAGTTGCTACGTTGCATAATATATAAAAAAGGGAAGGAACTAACAAAATATTTTGATGAATGGTCAGTAGTAGTTATGTAGGAATCAAGAAACAAATGTTGGGAATAAGTAAAATACTAAAAATACAAAAAGTGGAAGTTTATCAAAGTTCTGCTACGAACTCCCCCATACCGATGGCCAAAGTAGCTAGAATGGTTGTGCAAACTTCTTTTGGATGCAAAGGTTAAGTTTGTGAACATGGATTGTAATGGTTTCAACAATGTGCAAAAGACGCACTCGTAAACCATGTGACAAATTTGATGGAATATGGTGGATAACCTTAAAAGTTTTATTTAGTTCAACTTGATGATTTGTGTCCATCACGTGAGCGAGAATAGAACTCTTAATCACTCTTACCTGCCCTTTGCTCAACCACGACGGATGGTGTTCTGTTATACGATGACGAACTTGCCGAATTGTACGCCCTATATAACTGGCTCCATAGGAGCAGCTAAAACGATAAATACACATGGATGTGACGAATTCAAACAATCTGTCTTTACTAACTGTTTTTATTGTGTAGCGGTTGCAGAAGGCGGCACTCAGTTTGGCTGCATTAAATGTTTTTTGTACCGCCTTCCTTGACCTCTGAGTCACAATCTCTTCAGCAGTATCATTTAGGAATTGTAATTTTAAGAACAGTAGGTACCCTTGTCCTTATTTTCATCTCCTTCATGTGTTTGTCGATGAATTTAGTTGGGTATACATTCCTACTAAGCAAGTTACGTATATTAAACAATTCATCTACAATAATGTCATCTTAGCAAATCATTCTAGCACGATGAGTCAGGATCTTTATCAAGTTTCTTTTGCATCTGATCGGTACGGCACTATAGGAACGAGTGTATTGTCCAGATGTAAACTTTCTGTGTGACCCTCTTTTTAAAGTTCCATCTGCTCGTCTAGTTAGTTGGACATCTAAAAATGATGTTATTGTTCTGTTCTTCCTCTAGTGTAAGTTAACTGATAGATGAATATTATTAATTTTCGAAAAATTACTTTGATTATTATTAGCCTTCTTTCTTCCAATTACTCAATGTTAATTGATAATCAGTATGTCATTATATAATTATTGCGTATTGTATCTAATCGATGAGTATTATTTCATTATTTAGACCATATTTATATTAGTGTAGAACCATGATGAAAAACTAACTGAAAAGAAATTTCTTTGCTCGATTCGTTCCTTTTTTATTTACCAAATATCAAAATGGGATTTTCACGATATTCCTTTAGTGTCCATCGGATTCTGTCGATTAAATTGTAATGTGTGCGTTAGTCAAAATGATATCAAGTGGAATATGTTCGGAAGTTTGCTAGACGCTCTTGACATAGGTTTTGTGCTAGTTAATATTCATTAGAATTTTCCGCTAATTACCTTCAACTCCTTTACAAGAAACAGCTTTGTTAAATAACATACATCGAAATAAAAATATCACCTAAAAAGCCAAAAAACACGGTGTAACATACTACATTCTTCTTCAGTATCTGTAATTGGATTATCTCTCATCATGTCTGGATGTTCAAGGCCAAGTCGATTAGCAGAGATATGTTGTTGTCTACTCAAAGAAGAATTATGATACTCTGGACCAGATGATATAGATGATGCCAATTCTGCATTCATTGGCAATTCATCAGTATTTTCATGCTCCCATGATTCTACACATGTAGTTACCTGACGTAATGCTTCAAATATATTTAAATAATGTTGATGACGAGCAACATGAGCTGGTGTCCAACCATACTAAAAAGAAAATAATAGTTATTATTATTATTATTTTTATAGAAATGACAATATGACATTAAATATGATAAGTATTAAAAATATTGTGGTGTAAAATGAATTCATTAACAGTTTCCAAAATTTAAAATGAAAATGGAAAAGTATATGTAAGTAGCAGATTTCCCTAATATCTATGATTGTAAATAAACAGAGGTATTAGGCATGAGAAATCCTATATACAATAAACGAACAATCATTGTGTCATATCCACACCATAATTGATACAGAATAAACCAGAGGAAAGTTTTTTAAGGGACGGTGATAATCCAGATAATGCCGGAGATATTGTATTTATTCTCAAGTCTGTATGATGATATGTAAATGTGAACAGAGCTCTGCTTAAACTTTAGATTAGTCGGAACACTACCACATAGGCTAATAAATGACATTCCATTAGAATCTTAGATTAATGTTTTGCTCACGAGTTGTAAGCACAATATCTGTCTTACAGGAGATCAACTGCTGCCCTATTAGCTCAGTAGTGTGAAGTTAGGTGACTCAGGTTTGAATTTCATAGAGATTACCAGTTATCTCAAGGTTGCAAATAGGCTTTTCTTGACGAGTGCCAACTTGTACGAATACCAGATTCGGGGTTTCCTGTCGACTACATTTAACCACATGACAATACCTTTGTTATTACTATTAGCATATTTCATTGATATTTTTATTTACATTGTTGGCATCAACCAGCGTTTTATCATACACTACATTAGCGACTATTTAACACTTAACCGACCTAGGTCTACCGATGTACATATGTACACGTATAATACCACATCTAAATCTGAATAGTACATTAATAAACCAATCATACTCAGATGATTGAACAGCTGAAACTATTTCTACATTTACAACAAAATAAAAATAAATGTCGGCTCAATGGTCTAGTAGTTAAGCGCTCGTGTGCGAGACCGATAGGTCCTGGGTTCGAGCCCCGTGTGGTGCGGGATCGTGGATGCGCACTGCTGAGGAGTCCCATGCTGGGACGAAACGGCCGTCCAGTGCTTCCAGGTTTTCCATGGTGGTCTAGCTTCAACTGACTCATGATTTCAGTCTGTGAAAATTTTTTAATGAATAAATACATCAATTTTCACTAAATCTACACACCAATTGTCACTTCTTTCAGCTGTAGAATTAAACAAATAAAAACAATTAAAGACAGGAATACTAGTTAATAATATATATATATATATATATGATATTAAAAGGATTTGATTTGATAAATTTACATAAAATGATCATTGAGATAGCTTGTTTTAATAATACAATTATCATATAAATACATACATCAAGAGTATTTTACTTAGTTCTCCTTACAATTAACAAGACTAATTAGTCACTGTATTCATTAAGAAAGAAAAATACATAGAAACAAGAATAAACACGATCAGTTCTATATAGATATTTATTTATGGTGAAATTCAATTACATTGTTGACCTTGTTTATATGCATTTCAAAATTACTAACATGATAGACACGTATGTAATATACGTGAAAATATGAAATTATATTAAGTGGAATAAAATAGGTTGGTAGTTCAACAACTAGGTGTTGTATACCTAATACTTTGGATACAGTATATAACTACTGTATTGTACATAATTGTGAATTAGTTTTATTGATTAATTAAAGTATTTTTTGTTGGGTATAATAATAATAATCCGTGTAAAATTTTAAGTTCAATAGTTGAAAAAAACGTACAGGAGTGGTTACATATATTTTTTCCAATGTCCAATATATGTGTCCTATCTATCATTTTCAAGTATTTTCCGTTCATCTCATGGGTGTGTATTGTATAGAAGGGGGAAATTTTCAATGAGAATTTCGTTTAGAACCATAACTCCAACTTTATCAGTCTTTTTCCATACAACATGTTGAAATGCGTCACATTGCAGTATTCATAAAAAACAGATGTTGATGGGTTCACTAAATGGATGAAAACGCTAGACACTGTACACTTGTTGAAAAGATTTTACTGGGATCTCGATGTGAAGTCGTAGGTACCCACTTACTGGAAAAGTCAGGCTAAGATGAAACAGCTGTCTGGAATTCTCTGGTTTTCAAAAACTCTTTAACTAAGATCAGTCTATGATGCCAACTATGTGACCATAGTAATCTAGTTTATTCCAGAACATTGTTCCGTAAATTTCCTAGCTATATATATATATATATATATATATATATATATATATCATTTTAACTTATTAGTAAATTAAAAGGATGATTGTTACGGTATTGAACAGACAAATAAAACTATCTGTTATTGACGGAGAGACTATCTAAAAAACTTAATTACATCTGTAGACTAAACTTAATTCAAGTTAAGCAGTAAATATACAAACAAATTTAGAACTAGTTTCAAGTTCGTTGTCTAAAAATATAATCCTATATATCAGTGACGAACTAGATGTACGCAATTTTAAAAACTAATACACTTTGTTGGATCAGATTTCTTTTTTGACGATAATCAATAAACCACAATATACTTCTGGAAGTATTTAATTCAAGAGTTTATTATTTTCAGAATGGTGATTTGTGGAGATTGTACTTGTTTTAAGAGTTGAATTCCTGAGTGGATCTAAGCAAGACCACCATTAAAAAACTGGAAGCACTGGATGGCCATTTCGCCCTTGTACGGCACTCATCAGTAGTACGCGTCCACGATCACGTACACGAGACTCGAACACAGGACCTTCGGTATCGCACTCAAACAATTAACCTCTAGACCACTGAGCCGGCATCCAACAGTATTGATGTCTATCTTCAATTGATCCATGATCTTTTGAGACCCTTCATTCATTGTCTGAGGTGGATAACTGTTTCCACCCGACATGAGTTGGACTCCACTGGTCACGGCTTCTCACTAGAGAAATGTAATTAGTTGGAGTGAACACCAACACTGGGGTGCAGGTACATTCAGCTGATTAGTCCCAAATGTGACAAAACACGTGCCCTGGATTTTACTGCTGGCCACCATCCATTTTTGCCAATAAAGTTTGAAAGATACTTTTGATTTTATTGAATAGGAATCAGCGCATTAATTTAAGAACTAATTGAATAGTTTCTTTTGGTGTGAAGTTATTATTTTTGAATGTTTCCTCAGAAGAAAAACAATTTTGATATAATATGTTGTTGTACTGATAGACTAAGGTGTTTCTTGCCGAACAACAATTCAAGTATGGATTGTCATCATCATCGAATAGGTCAGCCTCATGTTGATTTTGATAAACAAAACCTTTTTTTGACTGATGAATATGTTGAAGTTTGTCTGTTCATATCCATTGTCATATAATAGAAGTAGTGTGATATCATCGCTTTTTTGATGCAACAGAATTACATACTGAAGATTAAGATGAAAATTTAATAGGAAATATCATAAATATACGTAATTAATCACCTTGTTACGCATATTTGGATTAGCGCCACTTTCTAATAAAATGTAAATAACTGTCGAATGACCTTGTTGTGCAGCTAAATGTAAAGCATTTGATCCCATACATGTTATAGCATTCACATCAGCACCTTTGCCAAGTAAAAATCGAACCATATTTACCTAGTGAAAAGAGATAATACAAAATACATCATAGGTAAAAAATTTAGTGTTTTCGTTATTAACTCATTTACCAGGTATAGAGAATTATTGTACTTTGCACCGAGGTACACTTCAAGCGTTAGAAAGGAAGAAGCTATTAGGTTAAATAAGGTCGATAGGGTGAGAGTTAGAATCTGGGAACAAGTAACTGGAAGTTTAACGCTTTGATCGCTAAGCCACAGCTTTACGAGAATTTAAGAAGACGAATAAAGTAACCAGATGGTCGCTTGGAATGCACTACACCATGCTTAAACTATTCACATCAAGAATTCTTAACGACAATGTATTAAGCTAGCAAGAAAAGTTAATATTTACATTATGATGTTAGTTGTTTCAACCGATTTTTGATCGTTCGAAGTTTCAGTCTGTTAGACGATTATTGGTTGGGTTGAACTTTTGTTTGTTAAATGCATTACTCTCACCATGGACTGATATAATCTGGTGAACCACTGAAAATAAGACAACACTGAACATATCTACTTTGAATAACTGTGAAATTATTCATCAGAGCTCAACCACAACCCTGTTCGACGTTAGATAAATGGTTTGTTTACCGTACAGTAATCAAGATACGTTTAACAATGGGATTTGGATTTAAAGGTTTACAATTTCATTTCTCTAAGTAAACCCATAATTAGACAATATCAGGGGTATGACCTAACTACACAAGTCACATAGTTTCTTACTAGAACTTGATCAGAACCATTTTAGAGGTAGTCACCGGTGAACATATGATTATCACATCGTTTAGGTAGATTATGGCTTATGGTTTGAAGACGGTTTTCAACATAATCCGTTATCAATTAGGGAGTTACTCAATACTCATGAAAACTCAGACCTAGTCATAGGTTCGATCTGGTACGGAGATTGTATGAATGAATTACTGAGTAGTTATTCATAGACTAGTTGTTGCTTTTAAATTGTTTACTAAATGAAATTATTCAGCAGACAAAATCTATCTTTTCAAATTGATAATTTGATAGCATACAATAAAATTGCTTTCATTTGACTCCTCAATTTCATATGACTTATCATTCCTCAAAAGTTATCCAAACATAAATAGTTGCACACACATAAACAGAGGAATTAGCAGCAACGTAAGATAGTTATGATATGAAATCGCTTTAATACCATATATATATATATATATATATATATATATATATATATATATATATATATATATATATATATATATATATATATATATATATATATATATATATATATTACTCACTTGACCAAAATGGCAAGCTGTATGTAAAGGAGTATATCCTGCTTTTGTTTTCAAATCTAACTCAGAACCAGCGTTAAATAATAATTCTGCAGCTTTAACACTATCCTCTTGTGCTGCTAAATGCATTGCTGTAAGGCCATTCTAGACATAAAAATAAATAAATAAATTGTAAGTTTAAATTAAATATTGAAAATTAGTTATTTATTGTACACACATGAGACAGTAAATTGTTGTCAGATGATTTTATTTTAATAAGCCCTCATACTGATATATATTCTCTACAAATAATTAACATGAGTCCCATATGATGACGAAACAACCGTCCAGTGCATTCAGGTTTCCAATGGCAATCTAGTTAAGATCACTTCATGATTTCAACTGTGAAAATATAAGTGATTAGTTTGATAATTTAGTAATGCAGTCTATCAAATGCCAATAAATCTAGTGTTGTGAATAAAAATTCGCCTTAATAATGATGTGGTGTATGCTACTTATGTCGACAGACGGAAATTATAACCACCGCAAGAGCAACTGTTTAAAGGGGGAACGAGTGTGGTGTATGCTACTTACGTCTGTCGACATAAGTAGTATGTAACACCAAGCACAAGTGGAACGCTTGACATCAGAAAGTTGGGAAGATCGTATCGAAGAGAACGGGAACAGAGCGTAATTGTAATAGCAATAAAGGAACGATGAAGATTCAAACAATCGATGGGGGATTTGGAAATGAAATATTTAATGTATGGACTTCACAATAAATTGGTCTTCTCCACCTGTATTTCCGTTTACAACAATGAGATTGGAAGAAAAAGAAAACCATTGTACTGAGAACTAAAACAACTTATCTTTTATAAACAATATATGTAACTGAAACTCTACAACTCTTTTAAATATCACATAATATATACGATTAATAGTGGATTAAGGCAAAAATTATAAAAGGATTTGGTAAAATCGTACTTCTGCTCATTTGGACGCCGAGTTATGTTCACTAGGAATAAATCTACGATTAGATCGACAAACCATTCAGTAATAGCATTGCTAAACACCAGGTACGATCTCATACTGAAGGTCTACAAAGTAGTTCTTTAAAGGCGAATAGAACATGACTACTTGGAAAGTAAGGTTGGTAAGTGGCTAAATAATTCTGAGATGAACTATACTTCTCAGTCAAGTCACTTAGTTTGCAAACTATTTACACACATCTAGTTACTGATCAACTGCTAGTTTTATTCACCCATATTTATTGTTTGATTGAACATTGTAAATGATCCTTAGTTTTTACTACAATCATTGTAGATGTCGTCTAATGAGTGATTGGTAAATAAATTATTCTTCTTCAGTCTCGTTTTCTTCCTTGAGTTGCAATAGGTAGCAGATAACGGTTATTCTGCAGTCATAGTGAACAGCTATATCTCAGTAGTCGTAATCAGCATTTAATTCGACTCACAACACTAATAAATCAATCTTGTTTCAAGTCAAAATATTTTTAAGATGCCTATTTCAGAACGATGTCAACTGACTTGAAATTGTTGCCTATGCAGCAAATGAAGCCGATAAAAATTTCGTCGACACGTCTATATGCTACAATCTACGCGACGTCGTCAGCTGTGTAGATTCCTTATCATATTTCGGATTTTTTGTATGATTCACTTGATGGCATTATTTTTTATTTTTGGCTCAAAAGTTATGAAGGTATGATCAGATTTAGATTTGAATATAAAGACAGCGCGTGGAAGTTACAATTACTGCTATGCAAACGTGGCATCAAACAGCATAAAAAGTACTCAAATCTCATACTGTCATGTCAGCCAAGGGACCAAAAATCTAGAAATACGGTAAAAACACTGACAAAAGTTTTAGAGATCAGTCTAGACTTTTCAACACATGAAATAGGTGCACGAAGCCTACTAAACGAGAATCTAATGATCATAACCCTTGTGCAGGTATTTTTAACTGACAATGTGAACGCTTTAAGTTACAATCCTTCTCTGACGACCAATTCAAATATCTACATTCTCCCAAAAAATCCAAGTAACCTCACATATAACCACAAGATACGAGTGGCATGGTTATAGTTAAAAACGTTAACAATCAACAAGCAAAAGATTTTACTACTCAAGAGTACAACAAGTCAAGCTTTCCTTTTTGAATGAATACTAATGAGATTATAAAGCACAATGAAATGCAGTCCATATGGATTATGGATTTACATGAACCGGGGTATAAACTTCCTCAGCTTTTTCCTATTAGAATCTCAATAAAATTTCGTGAAATTTGTGATTCACTGATCCAAAACAATCTATTTAGATTATATTAACGATATAAGGTTGAGAAGTGTCAGTATTCCATCATTAAAATATAGATCTCCATTAATCTACCGAATAAAATATGCAATCTAATCGAAAACTAAAGCGAAAGTATTAAGTATTTCTAGGAAACGTCCTTTATTGAAACCACTGGATTTAAAGTATACATTGTAGATTTAACAGAATTTCCGAAAAGTACATTTACAAGAACATTATAATAAAGTTATACTCTTTAATCCAAAATGAGATCATGAGATATGAAAAAATTGTTGACATTTTATTGTAAACTTCATATGCATTTACTGATGGATCTAGTTGTATTGTTTAAATTATTAGACATGTTCAACCTCTATCGTTCAAAAAGCGATAAAAGATAACGATTAGAACATTTAGACTTGAATATGAAGTTAATTCTGGAAAGCAAACTGATTTCGGTAAGCAGATTTTAAAAGCTATCCATTGTACGTCACCTATTGTATGTTATATATAAGTAAATAAAATTTTAGTTAGAACAAATTTAACACGCATTTGCCCTTAACACATATTTTACCTGTGTTCAGCATTTTCATCACCAAATATTTTGATTCAGATTAAACATACAACTTGTGAAAATAATATCCTCCACCATACCCCACAACTTAAATAACATTTTTACTTAGCTTTTATTACTGAAATAATAACTCACTGTTACCAATTGATGTTATTAACTGTAAAAATGTCTTCTAACTATTATGGTCTAATGCTGTATATGTAAGCAAATATGCTGTTTTTAATATTTCTTATCTTAATTTCAATAGTTATTCATTCTAATATTGAATAAACTCTATTAATAAACTCACTACTACTAGTATTTTACACTTGAAAAAGAGGTAGCAAACTCATATTCTAGTGTACACTGATGGAATAAGAAGATAAAGGAAATGAAATTAGTTCAACTACTGAACGCTATTCTTCACAAGTATTTAAACACATGTATTTTTTAAAACTCATCTAACTACTATAATCAAAATAAGTAGTTAGAAATTGAAATGTTATTAAATTGTAGTTAAGTGTATAGATTTACTAATTAATTTATCCTACATGCACGTGCAAAGATGTCCCAAAAAGTGCTTAAGAATTCAAGAATTAGGATACATCAGTGAATGTGTATACTAAGTTACTACATTAGCTGGACTCTTTGAATCTAGAGAATAAGGTGAATAAATTTATAAATAACAACATTTCTAATATAACTGTATAGAGATGTGAGTTACATTCGGTGTAGTGGGGTGTTATAACTAATATAAAACTGAAATTGGACTAAATATTTGTAATGGTGTATGAAGTTCGACTTACATTAACAGTTTTGAATTAACTGTAAACAAAGCTGTAGTTGGAATAACATCATTTGCATGCCAACAAAAAAATAATAACATAATACTACAGTCATTATGTGTAAAAAACGAAAATTTCAAACCACTATTAATAAATTCTTACACGTTGAATAGGTTAGCAGACATCTTAACTCAATTGTTCAATAGAGAAAGAAGTATAAGGTCGAAGTTTCAGTGTAAAAATCAACTTTGGGATGTAGGTATATCCAGTCAAAAAGTCTCTGATAAGAAATAACATCCGTTCTCAATTCCACCGCTAACCACATACCAAATATACCAACATTTATGACATAACCCTATCTCAAAATATTATGCTCGCGATGTTCATATGACAACAGCCACTGATAAATTACTATACTAAATATCAACTATGGAAAGTTATTCTAAACCCTTACTAGTACTACTACTTCTACTATTATTACTACTACTACTGCTACTACTACTACTAATAACAATAATAATAATAATACAGTGGCTTACTTTCGCTAAAGCATTTACTTTAGATCCAGAATCAATTAGTAATTTAGTCATTTTCTCATTTCCATCTTGACAAGCTAAATGTAACGGAGTGAAACCATTACGTGATTGTATACTACAACAACCACCATCGACACCACAACCGCCATTATCATTAGTATTTTTCTTATTCTTATTATTACTGTCAACAGTAGCTTCAATTAATAATTTGCCAATATCCACTAAATGTTTTTCTGCGGCAATATGCAATGGAATAAAACCATTTTTAGCTTGTGAAACTGGAGATGCCTAAAATTTAAAAAAAAATAGAGGAGGACAGAAACAATTATACTATTTTTAAAGTAATGTGTTGGTATGTTCGGATGTATAACTACTGAAGAAAAATAAACCTAGATTTATTAAGCCTTTGTAAATACATAATTGTTTAGACTCGCGAGGAAGTCTGTAGTATCTTTTATCTAGGTCATATTACAATGCTAAAATTTCGCTGTTATCTAATTGTCTGTTTTCGCTTTTGGTTCACTATTTTTAGCTCAAGATTACATTCGTTATTACGTAAACGAGGTTGTTATAGTATAATTTTTGACTTTTTCTTCACCCTTTCCCAATGTTAGTGGGAAAGTGTTGTGTATAAATCAGCTGATCTATTTAGTTTTCAGAGATCATGTTCTTATCAAAAGAATCTCTCAGTTGTTTATAATTCGAGATTATCGTAAGTTAAAACCACATATTAGTGATCAAAAAACGAATCAGGAATCGAACAATGAGTAAAGCTTAATCGGTTCTAAAATAACAAATCAAACTATACATATCAATCACAGAATAAAAAAACAGTTTTGTCACTTACTCTGAAGAAGTGGCTTACATTCAGTCACGAAACGTCAGAAATACGATTTTCTACTCATTGGAATGTAACAAAAATTATGTTTATTATTAAAAAAGATAGTTGTTCATTTTAGTAAATCACTAGAGTCCTTTTAAACTTAAGCAGTGATTGAGTATCACTATATAGTATTCATGATATGTGAATTGATGTATATTCACAACCACACATACATAGACTAACCTAACTTTATTGGAACTGAAATTTCAGAAGCGTGGATAATGATCATTCAATACTTCTACTATCCTAAATCCTAATGTTTCGAGTATGATATATAAATAAAGACGTCTCAAATGAAAAGCCCTAAATCAAGTTTGTAAAAAAAAGATATGAACTTCAGAATTATAAACAGAATTCGATAGTGGGTAACAGTGGAATCAAGGAGGCTCTCTCGTCAGCTGGATGCACTAGCACCCGTGTTAGTGTTCACACGATGACTAGAACCTGATAGCTTTCGTTTTAAATAATCAGTACGTTTTTAAGTTAGCTACTGAGTCCAGATAAATACTGACTTGAGCAGTGGGATAGACTGCAATTGACCGAATATCCTTTTGGCATACATAGATCCTGTGTGAATTGCCTCGTTATTGCTATCAAGCTACAAACATTTTAACTGCAGTCAGTAACATCAACGAGAACATTTAAAAAAATACCAATACAGATGAATATGGACGTAAGGTTTAGATACAAAAAGTATCAACCAAGAAATGTGTCAAGAAGATGAAGCAGAGAGGAATGAAGGCAAATAATTAAGAATTGTCCATGATTTAATGATTCTGTCAAGTTCCAAATGAGTATAATCAATAATAAAATCCTTTAAATTTTGTTGAAATTCTCGGAGAACTTTGGAAATGTTTGTGAGAAATGTTTAAAACCAGTGATAATGAAAAAATAAGTCTAAATAATCCTACAATCTTTATTCTATTCTCATGCCCAAGGTAGATTGTTTCAAGACTACAAAAAACTTCTTCACGATTACAAATACACCTAGGATGAGATAGATGTCAACAAATTTAAAATAATTTGGGCTAAAAAAGGTTTACTGTAGTGCAGTTTACTGTGACCTCTTACATTACTTAGTTTAATAGCTACTATGCAGATAAGTCAATCATGTTCAGCGAATTATTTTTACTTGGCAAAAATCGATCATTAAAATGTCACCAATTAAATCGATCAGTTAAAAGATGATCCTTTTTCAATACCTTATTATTATAATAGTAACAACTAATCAGTCCATTAACTAGTAGGAAAAAAGGATATAGAATTGACTATATGAAACTTATTTGTTAAAAGCAGCGTTATAATCAATAAAAATAACTTTAAGAGCAACGATATTTGAAATGCAGGTAGTCTAAACCAAGTTTCTATTCGCTTATTTTTCTTCATATTCCTAATTAATACAGTTCTTGTCTGACGGTTTATACACACCATTTAGTTAAATCAGCACTTCATGTACGTAGTCAGCGGTTGGACTGAGCCGTGATGGTAGGTAGGTAAAGATTACCTAGTTAGAGTTTACACGATTATCTTAATCAATAGTTTCAGATGGTGGATAAAATGACTCAAGCTCAGACACAATGAAGAATATGCATTCACTCTTTGTCTTCCCTCAAACCTCAGCTTTCGAAACCATCTTCATTATTCCCTCTCGAATCATAGTATCTGTTCCTAACTTCTTCTACTTCTTCTTCTACTACTGCTACTGTTTCTACTACAACTATTCTGGTATCTCACTATACTGATCTAGTGTCGTAACGTGAGCCAATCCACATATCTCCCAGGTCCTGCAATGTCCATGCCTAACTGACTTATGTTCAATAAAACCATTTAAAAATAGATTATGTACATAATCAACTTAGTTATTTGTACGAAAAACCTGTTTCCTGGGTTTAACACCCATGGATAAACACTAGGATAGAACAGCTATCCAGTGTTCCCCAGTATTCAGTGATTCTTCAACTAAGATCAGTTCATGATGTTAACTATGAAGTGATATTTAACTGAATTCTACGTGAACATGATGAAATTGATTGGTTTTATGATTAAGTCACAGGAGAAAGCTTTAGTATAAAAAACAACTCACTTTATGTTCAAGTAATAATTCAACCATAGGTAAACATCCGTAATGTGTAGCCAAATGTAATGGTGTTAAACCATTACGTCCAACTGCATTCATATCAGCACCGGATAAAAGTAAAAATTTAGCTGTTTCTAAATGCGAATGTTTCACAGCTAAGTGTAATGGAGTGAAACCAGACTACATGATTGTGAATGAAGAGAGATACAAACAAAAACTTTTATTAGTAGTATGGAAAAAGATTTGAGAACATTGTAGAATTTTCGCAGTTCAAATTATGAAATGCTCTTAGTTAGACTAACGTATAAAACCTGGAAGTAAATGATAGTTCGCTCGTCCTAGCATGGGACTCCTCAGCAGATCCTAGGTTCGATCCTCGGATGCCGAGTGGTGAATGGGCACTGCTGAAACGTTTCATATTAATACGAAATGGACGTTCAGTGCTTTCAGGTTTTTAATGGTGATCCAACTAAGAACACTCCGTGATTTATACTGTGGAAACAATTTATACGAAATTAAAGAAGGAAGTTGGAAATAAATAATGAATTTATTGAAATAAAAAATGACATGTATCAAACAAAATAACCTGTTTTGATCTTTTTTCAACTGTATTTATTCCATTACTACGTTAAGAGGGTAGACTGAGCAATTCTAGTCAAATCTAAGCAACCTAACATTTTGGGACAACTGGGCATCTGTACGAGATACCACTACTTTATGTCTTTTTGCACATTAATATGAGATTAATAAAATGAATACCGAGGTAGCAGAATTAATAGTACTAGTGATAACGAAAATGGTTAAACATAGAGATTCTGAGTGGAGAAAAAAGAATGAACCCTCAGAACAAAAAGTATGAAATCTTATTGAAACTCTGGATCTACGAGTAAACTAGGAGTAAATGGACTTAAACTGCTATGACTGACTTCAACCACTGATCGCAACAATCAAGCGAACCGCAACTAAATATTCTGTACATACTCATGATCTATGGGAGAGCTATGAATAGACATTATCGAGGCTTTTCGAACTATGTTTAAAAACAACTGTTAAATGATTCCTATTTTCTATACACAGCATATTTATAAAGTACACATTAAATAACTTATGATTCAGATCATCATTACCAAAAACTCTCGAAGCGAGAGCGTACTGAACAGTTGGTTCGCCTGAACATGGAACAGTTCGGCAGCACATAAATGCTATCGTACTCAGGACCTTCAGGTTTCCGACCAACTGCTCAACCTTTAGGCAGACACGTCAGCGTGATGTAGACGATAGGATTCAACCATTTCCATAAACCTCTTACACAAACATTAATCCGTTTAAGCAAAGATGTATGGTGACGAGCAGTGGAATCAAGGACGCGCGTTCCATTCCGTTTGGGAATCGTCAGCTGGATGTCCCTACATCCCAGAGTTGATGTTCACTCTAGGACTCGAACCTATAACCTTTCGCTCCAAACGCCATTGTGTTATCCACTTAGCTACAGGTACACCAGGTTGACGAGTCCCAAAGAGGACGAAACGCACGTCCTGAATTTTACCGCAAACCATCATCCATTTTGCTTATAATACTTTAGATTTAGGGTAATATCGAGGCAATCCATAAAGAATGCACATATGCAAATAAGAGACTGATCAATTGCAGTCCTAAACATTATTGGGAAGATTCAAACAAACAGTACGAAATGTAATTAAAAAAGCACATTTTAAATCATTATCAAGAATATAGAGAAATATGAAACCAATATCCTAAAACTGATAACAACTAAAGAAGGCTCGTCATAACAATCCCTTTGAGTATTTTCCCCATAGATATCAACTCGATCATCTTTATTTCTGAATTATTGTATTCAAGTATCCATTACGTTTATTAGGAAAGTAACATAAATAGAAAATAAACTACAAAATGCACAGTCAGGTTGCGTAAATTCTTTTATAATAAGATAAAGATAAATAAACCAAAATGAATACTGGACAGTTATTTCTTTCTTGTGTTATTTAATTTTACCACAACAAAAATGTTTGATAACATATATAAATGGGAAATACAGCATAACTGTTAATTTCATGGTTGGTGTGCAGGCCATAATAATACCAGAACACTTTGGATAATTTGACCCGGAATTTCAATCTACAAGATAATGTGTTTATATCAGAATGATTTTTTTTATTTGAACACATATCTATTGGTACAGGAGTGCGCCAAATATATATGCGCCACACAATTTCAGTTCATTAATTGCGTGTGGGCTGCGATACTGCCCGGGTGCCCAGACCGAATCAGGTGGTTATCTTAGGGGGCCACACCCCGAGCCTTTGACCTAAAGGTCTAACCCACAAGGCAGTGGAGCATCGTAAGGAGATGCAGTCCCATGGTAGCCGGTGACCAACTATTGGTTCATACGCCATTTGTTCCCGCAGGATACTGGTGCCCATGTGCACCATAGATTTGGAATCCGGTTAAAGCGCCGGACATTCGCTTTTCGTCCTCTCATTTTCGTAAACAACACCCCCGCCACAAGAAGGCAGTGAGTAGGACTTCCCTGGCAGAGTCTGCATCCATTTTGATGGTAGCCAGTGACTAAAATAGGTGCATACACAACTCGTTCGTCTAACATTCTAAAGACCACGTCCACTATCGGTTTGAAATCAAGGTTTCTCAATTGATCAATTACTTATGTGAACCGGACATTGGTTTTCACTTTCTCATGTCCGTGTTAATATTGCCCTACCTCAAGTAAACAGAGTGTATGATCTTTCCTCACTATGGAGGATATAAACGATCGGCTTATCAATTCCCATTCAGGGTTCCTCATGTGAACCATTCACACCATTAGAATCTAGCATGTTGTCATTTACAGACATAGTCAAAGATAATATTTATAGTTAAATAAATTAAAATATTTTATAATAAACAATAATATTTAATTACCTTCGTTGTTATTTCTAATTCTGCTCCATTTTTTAATAATAATTCACATATCTCTTTATGATTACCTTTTGCAGCTAAATGTAATGCTGCATAAGTATCTTTGGTTGAACACTGTACATTAGCAGCATATTCCAATAGTAAAGTGACTAATTCTAAATTACCAATACGTGATGCTATATGAAGTGGTGTCTGATTGCCCTGATTTTATAAATGATTAGAAAGAGAGAGGAAGAGAAAGATGAATAAAGGAGAAGAGAAAAGGATGATTTATTGATCTTTTCTCATTAATCATCTATGAAAAAAAAATATTACTGTGCATTTTTCAATTAATAAGTAATACTTGTTCTATAACAGCAACATTTGATTGAAAACTAAGATTTTGAAGGATGTAATCAGTTTAATTTCATAGTTTACTTCATGAATTGATTTCAGTTAAACAATCGTTGAAAACTAGTTAGCACTGATTGAACCAGTGACTAGTGGAATTCAACTGTATCGAGTGTCAGACAATCTCCCACTAATATCACTGGGAAATGGTTACGTGAAATCATGAATTGAATGAAAATAGATATTCAATCAATTGAATTCCAACTCAGTAGTTCCGATGTGAAATGCTCGCGGTGAGAACTGAAAATTCTGAGTTTGATCCCTGGTGTGGTTGCAGAGAAACAGTGTTAGGAAGTCTCATATACGAAAGAGACAGCTATATAGTGCTTAGTGGTTTTCACTAACTGTTTAATTGAAGTCAATTAGTTAGTTCAACTATAAAATCCAATAATCTACACAAATCCCTTACGCTGATAAAAGTCTTTTTGATGCTGAAAGAACAGTTTGCCACATTTTTGAACCCATCAAACTAGAAAATAAACGATCTTGTAGCTGGAATGTTCTGTAACAAGTATTAGATTATATTTGATAAGAAGACATTTTTTCAAACATCTTGAAGCAATATCTCAAGTTTAAATGATGAGATTCAATGATCTCTGAGAACTAGTACGAAGAGGCAGTTGATAATTGAATTCGAATTATATGTTAGTTCACTTACCACAGTTTAATTGAATAGATTATGTTTATGGTTTGAAACTAAAATCACAATAATCTGTTGTCTTATTGTAGAAGTATATGTTCACGTACATGAATTAAGTAGTAAACACTTAAGAGCTTTACTTATCATCAAAAACAACCAGAGATTAAATGACGACTTTATCACAGAACACAAAGTAAACTCTCTTTTTGTTTACAAACTCTAAGGGTAAGAGCATAGATTTGGATTAAGACCTGTAGGTTTATGGACACGGTGCTATATTTGTTCATGATTATGAAATGAACAGAAATTCTTAAGCTTTGAAGAAATAACTATACAATGCTTACTATTGGTAATTCCAGCATTTTTAAGTCGGAAAAAACATCAAACAAAAGAATAAACAATAATGATTTATTGGTAATAATTTTGTGAACTGTGACTTATTTGACAGTATTAAAACATTATTTTATTACGTCTATATTACATGGGAAACAAATCTAATACGTGATATAAACGTATACATTTTAGCATAAGTCTTGTTCCATAAAGGGAAAAAGACAATGCATAATATTGAATAATATAAGTATCAATACTACGGTTGAACTTGATCATTTCAAATAAGTTGAGTATTGGGTAGAGAGTTAATCATAAATACATTTTTGTCATATCCCATTGAGTAGAAAAATTATATTTCTAACGTTTCATGATTTAATGCAAGTCACTTTTTCAGTGTAAATAAATAACTGAAATAATCATTATTATTGAATAATATATAGTTGAGATTCAGATTTGATAAGAATGAAATCGTTGATTATTTAACGAATTCCATACTGGTTTTTTATTAAACAATTATCGGTGTTCCTCTCACTTATATAAACTAGTCTCTTAAAAATACATTTAAACATTTCATTACAAAAATAGTGGATCAGTTTCATTCAATTAATTATATAACTTACTCTAGCTTTCACATCCACTTGAGCACCATTACGTAAGAGTAAACGAGCTACATCAGTTTGTCCAGCACGTGTTGCCAAGTGTAAACTAGTTTCACAACGTACAGTTGGTGCATTTGCATTAGCACCATGTTGTAATAATAAAACGACAATATTTAGATGCCCCATGAAACATGCAACGTGTAATGGTGTTAAACCAGACTAAAATGAAAATAAATACTGACGTGATATAATAATGCAATGATATAACAAACAAAAGAACAGTCCCATTAGTTTTTTCTGTGATCTTTATTGTCATGTTTTATTAATTATTTGCCATCTGATTATATTTTAAGTAAAAATGATACTTTTAATTGGCTGAAGTCTATTCAGCTGACTGATAACCTTATTTTGTGAAATTAAATTCCATGGATGTTTCGACCACCTTATTCATAAGAGTATTTTAGTATTTGATTTCGCCACCATAGATATGGATATCATCAGTCGATCAGAATAATATTCATTCATTTTAATAACCGAAAATTCTCCCGTAAAATCATCAAACACAAATTCGCAATACGTTCATGAATGAAGTCAGTATTCTCAAGGGTCAGTGCCCATATGGAGTCAACCAATTTAGGAATGAGTCAGTATATAGCTAGTGACAATCATTGATGACCATGGAATAGAACAGATCAACCGAAGTTAGACCATTGAACATATACTCGATGGTGATTGGATGATTTGGTTTTCTTCATGAAACATGAATGACCCGAGTTCACTTCAATGTAGGTGGACATATGTGTACTCTACTAAACAGTACCAGATAACTTCAATTAAATATTTTCTCAGTGCTTCTTGATGACAAACGGTTCTCTAGTTGATGCTGGTCATTCGGTGGTGTTTTGTTCCTCGTACCAGAGGGTTTGGTTACAAATCTCTCATTGTCGTTATGAAATAGCACCCGAGTAGGCACGAAGTAGGGGCTGATGTTGGCCAGGACGACAATGAGATCTCTTCAATGAAACTGTCTGGTTCAGAGAACGCAACACCACCCAATGCATCTACCTGAGTTACGAATCTTCATAATGTCAGCCGCTGTTGAAAAATTTGCCTCGAAAAAATTTACATAATTGAATAAGTAAGTAGAAAAGAATTATTTTTTATAACTCACCTCTGTTGTAGCTTGAATCAAACAATTATATTTCAATAACAGTTCAACAATTTTAATTCGATTTTTTTGACATGCGATATGTAAAGGTGTAAATCCATTCTAACAAAGCAAAAGAGGAAAATAATAAAACTTTTAGTTATTGCAGACTTTTCTTTATTCATAAATGTAGTTATTAGTTGCTACGTATTAATTGTAGCAGTATTGTTATACACCATGAAGCTCTAGACTGTTGTTTAGTCCCAGTATGGGATTTCTTACACTCACAACCCAGTCAGGAACCTAAATCAAGAACTTCATAGGTTTGCCATTAAATGCTTAACATCTAAACCATCTGTTTGAGATCCAGTAATACACATTTCTGACTGCAATCAATCCAGGATGTAATTTGGCCATCGTATATTATTAATATTCCATCAGAGTATGCTAACCAATGACTAACTTCAAAATGGATCTTCAAAGTTATAATGAGAAGTTTCAACTGATGAATTTCAAAAATTCCGAAAATGAGTGAGTAATTAATGATGATATTAGATGAATGTAACGCAATACAAAGAATCAAGTAGTGTTTTAAATACAAACAATTAATTTTCCACTTAAATGTGAAATGTTACTACAATTGATCCTAAACCGCTAGGTGCTTGGCTAAAAGTTATAAAGAAAAATGCTGATACACTACAGAAAAAACCTTGAACTAATATGACACAATTGTCAAATACCCTCCCAATTTTAAGCAGCTTAGCAGATAATATCAATCTGCAATGAAATTTCCATATATATATAAAACTGAAATGCAAATACTAGCGAGTGATTCTTTCAGGTACACATGTTATTACCATGCAGCTTAAAAGCTCTCTATTTGAATGTCAATTCAAAATAATTCAACTGTATCACACAATTAAATTCTACTTACACTAAAATTAGTGCTTCTAAAAAAAATTTTGTTTACTCACTAAAACTAATGAAAATGTCTAGCCAAGAAAATTTATAAAAGGAACACTAGTAACAGCATTATTGATGAATAAAGAGATACTAATTAATTCAAAGAAAAAAATAAAGATGAAATTGAATAAAACCATTTTAATATAGAGTTCTGATGAATTTAAGATTTTAGGACCTTACTTTCGAGTTATACCAGTTATTGTTCATGTACTTGAAACCCTACTTCTATCCAATCACTTAAAAAGAAATATTCTAGTAAGAAAGAATATGAATTCATGAGGTAATAACTAACATTTTAACGCTGAAATCAACTATTACTAAGACAGTTTTATTTATGTGCCGGGACTAAGTTCAAGGAGTTGAAGTATAAAATAGAAAATAATCCATATTACGTAAGAGATAGTTATTATTACTGTGTGGTCTAGTTGATAACTTCTGAAACCTGAATCAAATAGTATTCTTATTTATTCTCATTAAGATTCAGCTAAGGACAAACAATTTAAATTCCGATGGTTACTGACAATAACAATCAGAAATACAATTAAAATAGTGACAATAATAATCTGGTGGTCTGCCTGAATATCTCGGCTACCTGTTCCTCCCATTTAGATATTTCAACAAGTTATCTGTATTTTTTTTGTTTATTTTAATAAATCATTATGCCTATTAGTCTCATAACCTATTCAGCTGCTTTTGTGAAACGTTTACAACCATTCTCTGTACAAGTTACAAAAATGTACAATCGGAAACATAGTGACGACTGGCAATATGCACTGAAATGTTAACATCTAACTGGCAATCACTCAATATTTATCCCAAGGATCGATCAAGAAATAAGAAACGGAAAGTTGTTGAAATACTCTGTGCTGAGAATTTTATTCTGTACCAAAAAAATAATATTGAATAAACCCATGAATAATAATAATAAATAAATAAATTTCACTGATTTAAATCATGAGTCAATTGAAGCTAGACCACCATGGAAAGCCTGGAAGCACTGGACCGCCGTTTCGTTATAGTATGGGAGTCCTCAGCAGTGCGCATCCACGACCTCGCCCCCTGAGAGACTCGAACCCAGGACCTACTGGTTTCGCGCGCAAGCACTTAACCACTAGACCACTGAGCCGGCATCCAACGGTGTTAATGTCTAACTTCAACCAATCCACGAAGTTGCGCCAACGTACACCATTGTCTTCAGTGAGTTGATATCTCACAACCAACCTGGTTGAAATCCACGGGTAACGGCTTCTCACTAGAACTCCAGGAGTGCCTCTTGAGGTCAGTCACTAGTGAGCAGATGATTATTATCAGAAGGGGTTTTGTGGAGATTTTAGAAATTTCCATGGTTGTCTAGCTTCAATTGACTCATGATTTCAACCAGTGAAATTTCTAAAATCTGAACAAAACCCCTTCTGAAAATAAATAAATAACAAAAAGTCATCTATGAACAATGTTTACAGAATAGAAAAAGTCAACCAATTAAAAAGTACAAGTTAGAATTCATGCCACTCAATATCACCAAAAGATAAACTGTAAATAAAATGAAACATATGTATCATCCCAATTTTTTCTTATTGATATATGCAAGCACATAAAATCGAATACCAATGTTTTCCTTTAGATGAATAATTCACACGATTGTGAAAAATAAGCACTTCATAGGATAACTGGAAATTTTTTGTCAGGTTATGATAGGAAAGAAATGATAATGATATTCATAATAATAAAAGTATTATACATTTGATATCCTTTGTTCTAACCTACCAATTGCAAATTGTTTGAGGTCAAGTGACCTTGGGAAGTGACAAAACAATCTATATTAATCATATCTTATAATATCCAAAAGAGATATTCGTATCTATTACAATCATTAAGTGTGAAAATCAAATTTCTTGATTTGGTATTTATCGCAGAATAACATCAGCTGAAGAATCACTGAAAACCAAGAATTAGTAGATAGTTGTGTGAGATGGTTAGAGATGATCGATAAAAAATCCCAAACCTACGTTTCGTGTTATTTGGAACACTTCAGCAATTTGTACCTGTGACCTGCAGGAAACGAATGATCCCATTGGGATTTTAACTTGAATAACCCAGCTTCATAGTATGAGATATTATCACAAAGCTATTTGGACAATGACTATCTTCCTGTGAGGCTGAGATAATTATGACTGGTGACTGAGTAGTGGCCAATGTTATGATCGTCTTGTCCTTTAACACCGATCGACCAAATTGTTATGTGGCCACTCGATCAACTAATTATACAGACAGTTATTTTGTTCTACTTTGGGACAATGTTAAGATACATACCCTCAAATAAGACTAAGAATGAACCTCAAAAAAACTTCAAGTTTCATATCAAATACTTTAAATGTAGAACAATGAATTCTGTGGTTCAAAAATTTTCAATTAATTTGTGATACAATGAGATCTTTCTAACAATGTCACCACTCAGTTACGGTCTCATCGCTAAACAAGTTTACCTTACAAGTCAGAGTTTCATTGTAATATCGTTTCTTTATTTTGTAGTTAATGAATATCAATCTATAGTAGAATTAGTTTGGGACAAAGATCATCTGTAAACTCTAGAAAACATTTTCACAAAACCATTATTTATGAAAAAATATATTTTCAAATATAACCTGAATAATTCTTAGTCTGCTATGAAGTTCTAAGGATAAATCAATATTCCCAGTCATGTATAACAATTTATAAATTTAACTATTCTCCCTTGTCTACATATCCCATTCACAATGCTGTTTATATTTTATTCATCTGTCAGTGGTACATTAAAGTAAATAAGTGAAGTGTAACTAGATTAAAATATAGATAAGTTATTTAAGCTAGAAATTCAACAGATAAACGGTGCATAACACTACAATCATACACACACAGGCACGCATGAATTATTTAATAATATTTGGGATTACGATAGTAACACTAGGAAGTGGAGCAGAAAGAAATAAGAATATATGCATAAAAAATCCCAAACTTATCAGGATAGTCGTCTTACAATGCAATCTTGGGCGTAACAGAATTAGTTTGACTTGAATCAGCATAGCATTGATTAAATGATTAAATAATAGCAGTATATATGGGCAACAAGGTAAAGAAAAAAGTACTAGGGAGGACATATATATTGTATATATATATGTATCGTAGTGTAAACAACAATCTTTGTTTTCTTTCATGTTTTTTTCTTACAAATTATATAATTTAAAGAGTGATTATAAGCACTCAGCTAACTGTTATGAGTTAAGGTCTACTACTTAAAAAAATAAGGTAAGTAATAGAAGTGGTTGTATTAAAATCAATCAGTATTTTTTCAAATATTTAGTGTTATATTTGTAATTGGCATTTCTTAC
This sequence comes from Schistosoma haematobium, assembly GCF_000699445.3. NCBI lineage: Eukaryota > Metazoa > Platyhelminthes > Trematoda > Strigeidida > Schistosomatidae > Schistosoma > Schistosoma haematobium. Next base: position 12,945,566 of record NC_067200.1, read on the forward strand.
AAAAAACGCACCCTACTACAAATGATTTGTACGATTGTATAGACTGAAAGGACTGAAGTAAGATAGGATTGTACATTCAGAAAAAACTATAAACTCATATAGTGAGATGTCACTGAATTTATTAATCTGTAGTATAGAGTATTAAAATAATGTAATCATTTTAATTTTGAATAAATAAATCTTAGTATAAAACGTTAGAGGAGATTGTTGAGTTTCATAATTTGAATCATCAGTCGATTTCGATTAGACAATCACTAAAAGCTGGAATGCACTAGACAATTATGTTATCCATTTTCAACAATCCGCACCTGCAACCCTACCGGAAATCATACCCTACACATTCAAGTCGCTCAGCAAACTCTTAGTCTCTAGACCACTGTGATGGTATTCTGTCGTTTATATTTGTAGCTTCAATTAATTTGCGATACTGAACAACTTTTTATCAATTTCACTAGTAGTTAACCGGTACATACCCAAAATGGTTGAACTCGATTGGTCATAGCTTCTCATGATGAGCCAGAGAATTATTTCTCAAAATTGGTCAATAATTAGTGTACAAATTGTTATGAAGGCCTAAAACACCAAACGGATTTATACTAAATTTAGGATTGAATTGTATATCATTTCTTTTTCACTCAAATCAGAGTAGTGAATAGATTATTTTGATAGTTAACCGGAATTAGTTGTACTCTTCTAAAACAAGTTTAAACAATATACTACTTTAATACACATATATGCATTTATAAATAAGGAATATTCTTTCCAACAAATTCTCATCAGGTTCAACAGATATAAGTGCAAATTAATGATTTAAAGGAATATGTAAGTTTAAGATAAATATATATTTCAAAGTTACACGTTATAAATTTAGTGATGTGACTATTTATCTTAACATGACTGGTATGTAATGCTTAGTTGAATCACTTTATTTTCCAATGAAATTAGTAAATTAATCAATGGAACTATAGTTTATGGAAGACCTTTGTGCGACGCTTCAGCGACTTTGAGAATGTCCACCCACGAATTAGAACTAAATGAGGGTAATAAAACATTGTGAGGAATTAAAATTATGATTTACAGTTGATGGTCAGAGTGAGGAACTAAATTTAGGGTTTCAATCACAAACTGACATCAGCTAAAATGTCAAAACATTATTTAGCCAAATGGATGAATGAATTTCGCGCCAAAATCCATGACTCATTTTCTTATATCTGACTGGTTCGTCTATAAATTATAGTCTCTTCAATTAATCATCAAAATAAATATGGGTAACTTAGATCACAAGACATAGTATTGTAACCATAATTCAAACCAATCATTCAATCACTGCCTACATAATATACGGAATGATATAATTAAGTAGGAAATAGTAATATAGGATAAAAGGTTAATAATTATTTTTATATTTATACGAAATTAAAAATCATAAGTGAATTGAATGAAATTATAGAGCGGAAGAAGCTATATGTACAGTAATTGGATCAAGTTATCTGATACTTGAGATAAATATCCACTTATTGGACATAATGTTGATGATAGTAGGAGATGTGGAACATGTTTTTTTACAAAATATACTACTTATTTCATGCACATTTAAAGGACTCTGAATTTGATTTAAGTAAACAATACATATCAGTCATTTCAATATCAGCAATCTTAAACTCATCCATGGTCATACTGTAGTATTTTCATAGCTGAATTCACGAGTCAGTCTAAGCTAGACCAATAATGAAAACCTGGAAGCACTGGATCGATTTAAGTTAGATATTAACACCGGTGAATACTGGCTCAGTGGTCTAGAGGTTAAGCGTTTGCACACGAGACCAAAGTTCCTCGGTTCTATTCCGCATGAAGGATCGTGGATGTGTATTGCTGGGAAGTCCCAGGCTAGAACGAAACGGCTGTCCAGTCTTTACAGGTTTGCAATGGAGATTTAGCTTAGATTGACTTGTGAACTCAATTTCGACAATATTACTAGTTCTCAGTAGAATGTATACTACAAGTTGATAAATCATTTGTCATCAATAGTATATGCAGGTTCAATATTTATTTAAATAGTATAAAGACTTGAAAATTAAAATAATATCTCCCAGTGGTGGTTCTACATTGTGTTACAAACTAATAACCAGTTAAAGATTCATAAAAACCCGAGCGACATTAAAACTCACAAAAGTTTACCTTCACAGTCACGTTTGAAACCAAACCTCCTCTCTTCCACACACAAGAGTTCCCACACTCTTAGTTAGTATGACAGACAACCCAGTTATAAGCTTGAAGTTATAATGCATTACATGTTTGCACCTCAATTATTTTATTATATTGCGTAATCCTCATTCATTTTGACTTTTTGAGCATCCATTTCAAACTGGCAAGTAAACTGAGCTTCCCAAACAATAATTTCAAATTAAAATTTTTAAGAGACTCAGAAGGAAGTCTTTGCTCAGAATATAATTGTTAATAATGAACGACTATATTGTGAACTAACACGAATGAAGAGCACCACAGAACAGTTATTCTGTCAGAAGATTTGTAGCACAGGAGGATTATTTTGATGGAGCTAAGTTCTCGAAGTGGGATAGTCTAGTCATCAGGCCTCTAAACAACATATTTAATCAAATTTTATGCTAAAGATGTTCTTTAGAAAGAATAAAATTTTCACGATTAAGCCTTCCAACTCAATGAACTCAACTCCACCAAAAAACTGTTCAAGAATATCCAGTTTCAATAAGATGTAAACAAGTTTTTTTTACGAATCATTAAGATATATACTACTATAGTTCCATTGTTAATTGACAAAAACCATTAGTGAAAAGTTCATGTTTCAATTGTTCTTATCTCATAATATGAAGTTGATATCCTAATTCATTTAGTCTCTATATTTTTTGCATCATTTATTCAAATGTCAATAAGACAATCAAACTGAACTAACTAACAACTCAGTGCATTTTTATGAATTATTTTCATTATAAAATAATACATAAAAACATATAGAGATATTATTATTATTATTATTATTATTATTATTATTATTATTATTAAGTAATGGTTAACAACATAACTAATATGCCAAAACTGATATAAATAGAAAAGGCCATACGAAGTTTTGACCTAGTTAGATATATGTATATATATTAGAACTTAGTAACTAAATTCAATTTTCAAGTGACAACTAATTCGAAAAATAAAATCATTTTATATATGAAACTAATTATTCACATAAATAGAGAGAAGAATTTCAACAGTTTCCTAATTCTACATAAACATGAATCATATTCACTTTTTAATGAAACAATTCAATAGATAAATAAAAGTAATTCATAACTAAAGATTTAAGATTCTAATAATGATAGAAATCATTGTCAATACAGTGCAAGAAACAAAGAAAATTAATCACAAAAATAATGATAAAGAAATAGGTTAATTAAAAGTTGAAGAAATGGAAACGGAGAAGAAGAAGAAGAAGAAGAAGAAGAAGAAGAAGAAGGAGAATATTGAAAGCAAAAAATGACAATCCATTAAATTATATCAACTTAGGTTCTTTAATAAGTGATTTTTAACATTGTAAGAACAGTACTCAGGAAGTCAACATATTATTCACACAGCTTAACATCAAATCGAATTGTAGCTTTATGATTTATTCTGATAGACTCTTGATTTAAACACAATCGAGATATAAAACAGACCATGGCTTGGTGTATTCAACATCTATCAAAGGGGTGTCGAATCAATAATTTATACACTGCTGAAGCATTGGCAATCAACGAACCCAAGCCCAAACTTTGCGTTCAAAAACGATTCGTCCAGCCTCTCATCCTTCCTTGGCCCTAATTCCCTTAATGAGTATGTTTCTGGGTGTTTTTTTTTCTTTCTTTCTGCACTTTTATTTGATTATTATTGAATTTTTTAAAATTATCATTCTGCAATTTTAAACTCTAATCAGTTATTATTATTATTATTACCTTATACAAGTTTTCTTGATCATTATTCACTTTATTGTCATGACCTTTATGTTTGTCGTTTTTTCTGTCAACTGGACAATTATCTGACCCGTAAATTATTTTCTTCCTTACCCATTGATTAGTGTGTAACCTTGTTTGTTATCTAGTCTCGAATCCATTTTATGATGCAAACCTTCTATAGACATATATTTTCCATATAACTATATATACGAATGTACAGCTTAAGTAGATGGTTTCGTCGAAAAGAAAATTTACTTCGCTTAATTTTTTTTCTTATTCTGTCCTAAACACTTTGATGATTGCAAATGTAAAAAATCTATTGACTAACATACAATTAATGTAAACATTACTTACTTAGTAAACTCCCTACATATGAGTAACGCTTTAAATATTTATTGATGATACTCGAGTCTCATATCTATAAAGTTGTAAGTAAAGGAATTTTCAACAATGAAGTTCTCCTTTGATAGTTAATGTATTTCTACCCCTATGCTAAGTATGATATGGACTATCAAGTTTCAGACTTGTCTTTAACATTCATACCGATTCAAGCATTGTTTTGTTATCAACGAACGCAAATGATATAAAGCTATTTAAGGTCGACAATTAAATTTTAACCAAAATTTATCTCAATTATTAAGTAGTATCTTATTACTTACAAATTGAATTCACTAAGTAATAATGCTATGTCAACTAAACTGACCAAGAATTCGTTTACAGTAAATGCTTTTTTGTTTTTTTGTCATCCTACAAAATATTGGGAAAAATTATCTTAGTATTAAATGTATTTTAGTGAGTAAAGGATTAATCATCAAGTATCTCTTTTAATTTTTATTTATTTAATCAAATCTATTCGCACCTTCGTTGTCATCCCAACTGATAATTAAATACACAATAGATTAATTTAAATGTTAAAAAAATATTTTCTTATATAAATGTAACGTGACTCCTACACTTCTTTCAACAAATAACAGGTGTATTTAGAGGAAATTTATGAAGATTTTTTGAATTTCGCATTTTACATCACGAGCTTTTCTCAGTCATACAACCACTGTAAATAAGGAAGCGCTGGAAAATGTTCTCATCCTGGTATGAGACTTACCATCGGTCTGTATACACAATCCTACTGAGAATCGAATCCGGAAGCAAGTTAATGCTGGCTCAGTAGTCTAAAGCACTAGATTCTCATTGAATGGTTATGTATTGCTGAATCGTCCAGAACTAAAACAAACCAGCTGTCCAATAGTTCATAGTTTATAACGGTTGTTTAACTGTGACCAGTCTATGATGTTAACTTGAAAATATCAACCGTCCAAAGAGTGAAATTTCTTAATACCATTTTTGGATACGAGACAAAAATAACGAAATATTGTCAGTGCAAGAAAAGATTGATGATGCTTAGCAGTGGAATCCAGGACGGGCCTATTTAAGAACCATCAGCTGAATGTAACTGCATCCCATAGTTGACGTTCACCCCGGGACTTGATCCCCGTACCGTTCGCTTCAAATGCAGGTACATCCAGCCGACGAATCCTCAATAAAACAAAACACACTTCCTAGATCCCACTATCAACCACCATCCATCTCTGTTTATAAAGCTTTTGATTTAAAGCAATATCGAGGCAATTCGCACAAGATGCACATATGCCAATAAGAGACTGATCAATTGCAGTCCTAAACATCAACGGGAAGATTCAAACAAACAATACAAAAATGAATTGTCAACACAGCTTCTTTCCATAAAAATAAATCAATGCTTATGTTAATTTATACGTATGTGATATTGAAATGTAGTTTAAATCTAGAGATCTTTGAAACTAAATAATATGACTTTATTAACTCATTAACTTGGGAGGATAACACCTGAAATTTAAATCAAATACAGTATGAATATAATAATTACAATCATAGTAAAATGTATATCTTATTAAGAAATCTAAACAACGTTGCATTTTTAAAAAATCACCAAATGTATTTTTTTGACTTAACTAATTAAAGAATAGCGGAGAAAACTGAATACAAAGTTAACTTACCAATGCTCTTGCATTGACATCACATCCACGCTCAAGTAATAATTTTGCTACACGTACATTACCACAATGTGCAGCAACATGTAACGCGGTTAAAAAGTCAATTGTTGGATCGTCAGATTGTGCTCCATGTTGTAAAAGTAAACGTGCAGTATCTACATGATCACCTTGAGCGGCCATATGTAATGAATTTAAACCACTCTAAATGAAAGTTACGGCATAAATCAACACCAAAAAAGAGTTCAAATATGTATTGTTATTAAACTTCAAACGTTTCAATAACTGTAAATAATAGAGGACAGACAAAAAACAGTTGATTTTCAGTACTTTTGTCTAATATATATATATATATATATATATATATATATATATATATATATATATATATATATATATATATATATATATATATATATATATGCGTAAGTAAGGATAATGAACAGATGGGTCGATGTTAAATCGAATAAGAATTTTTGTTGTAACTTAGTTTGACCATATAGATTGTGTGGTTTTACAATCATTTAGTTATTATGTAGTGAAAGAACACTCAGGTAGGAAGAATAAATTTATTATTGAATACAAAATTACAAAGTATCTTCATAAAATATGGAAACTATGACAGTAAATACTTCATTTGCATATCTTCCATCACTTGTCTCTTACAAACTCCATCATTCCTTCAATCCTGTTGCTACTGCAATTTCTCTCTCTTCATATTCCTGTTCTCTTTAGTTCAATCTCCTAAAAATCTTCTGCTACCACATATTCCACTTCTGATTAGTGTTACATACTACTTATATCTATCGACATAATTAGCATCCAACACAATTATACACTGTATTACATTATTATGCAAATGGTATATAGAGACTATCAAGATCTTATAATTCCATGTAGAACTACTATTAATAACTTTATTTGTTCATACAGTTCCTTTTTTTAGTCACATGTACACACTATGGTCATGTGTTAAAAAAAAGAACTAATCAATAAAATTTTATCAGGAAATTATGAAATTCGAAAAATAATACAACTTAATCAGCATCATTTATGTGTTTTGGCACATGGCATAGAATTTCACTTTGTTTACATAAATCTAATTTAAGATTAATTTAATTAAGAATAATTTTTTGTTAAACTGAATATTTATTGAAATCCAAAGAGAAAATCAAGTTCTGTATCATAAATATTGTATCATTGTATACTATCATGTATAGCAGAAATTTTAACCTTTCATCAGTAACTGTAATGATGAGAACATGTACGAACTCATATAATTTGGCGTCATTTATTTATCCTTGATTTAAGTTTATTGGCAGATAAGCTAACTTGAATTGTACTAAAGTAGAGATGCTTGTCAGTATAGCAGTAAGGTGAAGGAAAATAGGGACTGGCAAAACCAGGGGATGAAATCAGTCCATAATGTCATTAACTGTTGAATTCAGAAACGTTAGTAAATGAAGACTAACATATTCGGATCTGTAAAAATATCGTAACCAATGATTGGAGACTTTGGATAACACGGTTCAGAATAAATCTCAATAACACAGATGCATTCATTCTTCATCTTGCCTTAGATATTGAGTTTTAAATGTCCTTATAATTGTCGTTCTGCAAACAATCATTTTTCTAGAATTATATCAAATTCGCCTAATATTTTGTAATGCCACTGATAATTATACTACTTCTATTTTGATATTTTTCTTGGCAATTTCTTCTCTCTGTATTGAATTAGTGTATCAAGTTGAATCGATTCACATATGTATCAGGTAATAAGCTGCTTACGAACGACTAACTAAATGTAGAAAGTGTTAAGATTAGCTAGTGCTATCAATATCACACTCTCCACAGTAAAAAAAATTCATGTCAGATGAACATAGAATTTCAGTATTCCACATTTATAACATGATTGAAACAGTTGAAAGCTGCTTTATTGATTAGATACATTGTTTATTACAAACAAATGTAAGACTTCATTCTTATTACTAAAATATTTAATAAACAATTTGTCTGAATAAAAACATGATGTAAATTTTGTATAAAGTTTCTTAAAAAATCATTTGCAAATTATGATAAACAGATCTTTGTTTCTTAAACTAAAAGTACCTATCACTTGATCATTTCAAAGTTATTAAATTGTGTACATGAAAACAATATTATCTAGTATTGTTGAATGCATAAACATCTAGAATTGTTTCTTTAATAATTGAATTCCTGACTATTTACATCCAAAAGTGACATTAACTACGCAACCAATGGAAATGAAGAAGTATTGGACAATTTTTTTTACCTCTACATAGAACTCCTCGTCAATGACTATCCATGACTTCATCAAGTATTAAACGCAAAACCTCTAGATCTCGTGACGAGCGATTGGTCACATATTTTTTTTACATTTCTCACTTCAATCAACTCTTGATGGTGCAAAACCATCTTTCAATGCCTATAGTGGGTGATATGATAGTCCTGGGTTCGAGTCTTGAAAGGATTGTAAATGCATGCTGCTAAAGATTCCGATAATTGGACGAATCAATTTTCTACTACTTTCTAGTTTTTCATATTTGTCTTTATTATATCAATCCGTGAAGAAAACTATTGAATAAATACATCGTGGTGAAATTTAATTGTTTTGGACTAATATATCAACTGATGCAATATATTTTTTGTGTGCATATTTTATTTATGACTAGAATAGGGGTTAATAGAGATTGTAGTAATTTTTAATGGTTGATTTAAGCTATTGAAAGCCTGGAAACAGTGGATGGCTGTTTCGTCCTAGTATAAGACTTCTCAGCAGTATCAGATAAGACAGATTCGTAAAGTGTTTAGAATTACACCATTCAATTTTAACGACAATAGAAATTACCATCTATTAAACAACTTCTGATGCTATCCGATGATGTAAAGAAAAATATAATCTTCATCTGAATGTTATTTGAAAACATTAGAAAAAGTAACCAAATGTACATCCATATACTAGTAATTCAATCATATATTTTTTATCAAAGAATCATTAAAAATACTGAACTTGACTGGTCCAAATAAATCAAGACAAACTTCGGAACCACTGAGTAAAACATTAAGTGATTTCTTTTTTCTACAAAGAAATCCTGTACAACAAACATTTGAATTAAAAAAACAAACTGCATAAATACACCATTGAAAATAATTTTAAATCTTACCCTTGTTTTAGCAGAGATATGTGCTCCAGCACTTAATAATAATTGAACAACTGTATCATGTCCAGATCTAGCAGCACAGTGTAATGGTGTCAATCCATCACGTGTACGACAGTCAAGTTCCGCACCAGCTGTAATTAAACGTTCAGCTACACCTTGATTACCCCATTTAGATGCTACATGCAATGGAGTTATATTGTTCTGTATTAAGAAAAACATACATAATGTGTTTGTGTATGTGTGTGAGTGAAGGTAAAAACAAAAATAAAAACTTTACAAAGCATTTCAACATAATTTACGCAAATCAATCTCATAGGAATTAAATGTTTGACAACAACTTAATAGTAACACAAATAATAACTTCAAAATGTATTTATTTCACAAAAGTCGGTGCCTTTCTACATTCGTATATACAGCAAAAGTAAACAGTTCAATTATTCATCATATCTTATAGGCGAAATGACAATAAAGATAAGTTGGAATTCTGTTGTGATTCAATTTAAATGAAATGCTTAATCATAATTTTAACATCTTGTGATTCCTAATAAAAGCTTATTAGTTAACTATTATTATTATTATTATTATTATTATTATTATTATTATTATTATTATTGATAACCTTTTATGAATCAGTTTTAAAGAAGTAATTCATTGAAATTTATAAAAATTATAACAATGAACATATTGTAAAAATTGAAAGGAAGGATGTATCAGGTTTTAATTGAGATGTCAATGAGAGCCAGGAGTGAATGGACAACTTTTTAGTTCTAGCATGGAACTGTTTATCGCTGAGTACCAACTACTCGACCAGGGATAGTATCCAGGATTTTCAAGGTTATTACTAAGAAATTAACCAACAAAATCACTAGATTCCTGTCAAATAGGACAATTCCGACTTCAATTAGTTTGTGTTATATTGAAGCGACCATTCAATATGACTGGTAACAATTATTTCACTTTCGACATCTCTGAAATCAGTTTGTGACGAATACAATCTCAAAATTAGACAAGAATTTATAAAACTCCTTTAACCAAACTGTAAACGATAGTGAACCTGATTTCTCATGACGAATCAACATTGGATTGAGATCTGTTGAAACCATGAGACGATATATAACTTAGAAATCATGGCTACCAATATTCACTCATGAGATCATACAATCACCGAACCTATGACATTATATTCGAGTGATTATATTGTTCTATTTAATTATTATTCAACATAATGTATGAGATATAAGTCAGTGTTTATGAAATTGAATACGCTGAAATATTTGAATAATAAATAATAAATACAGAAGTATGATTTGATAGAATTTGTCAACTAATAAACCTTTGATAGATGAATAGATATGATAAAAACCCCGAGAAAAAAATATCACGGTATAAACGATAGATTATACTCTCATAGCATATATGGAAGTGGTTCGAACTAGAATTTATGACTCATAATTAAGATGACAGGTGGTTGGAGGTAATCGACAATGAAAATTGCCTTACATAGGTCTCTTGCTAGTTAGCACTTACTGGCAAAGCGTACTCAGAAGCTTGAGGGAAATGACAGTCACTATTGGACTCCAATCCACGTTCCATAGCTATATGGTCTGAAACTCTGCCACATAACTGTTTGGGCAGAGAATTATGAGCGTTCAAATTCACCAGAAAGCATCTATTCCACCAACATTTGAGGTACACCCTGCCAATAATAGCTAACTAGTACAAAATCGAGGTCAAGTAAGGTTTCCTATAGACAGCTTAACAACTAAACATAGTCCAACCAATAACTAGTCACTTAAAATTAATCAATAGAGTTCAGCCAGCACTAAAAGGAATAGAAAAACATAACATTGTTCACTTTCCGAATAAACAGTCAATTGTAAACTCTACATGAAGCTTTGTAGTTTCATTGTTTAAACTAATTAATTTTCAATTAAGGCTCTGTAAAAATTGTCAATAATAAATGAATACATATTTATTTATATTTATGATCATTATTAAATTTTGGAATTATTGAAAAGATAATCCTAAATGATTTTCTTGTTACTTACTTTAGCTTGAAAATTAATATTAGCACCACGTGATATCAATAATTCAGTCATATTCACATTACCATAATGTGCAGCGATGTGAAGTGGAGTGAATCCACTCTAAAACAAAACAGACATAAATGAAGAAAAAATCAAGAAAATTTTCTAAAAATTCATAAGTAATTTGTGGTGATTTTTAATTGAAATCATAAACCGATCAATGTCAGACCACCAGTGAAAACTTGGAAGCACTGGATAGCAGTTACCCATCGAAGATAATGAAAGATAGTCACACAATCCCGTGGATTGGTTGAAGTTAGACATTAACACCGTTGGGCGCCAGATCAGTGGTCTAGAGGTTAAGTGTTCCCGTGCGAGACCGAAGGTCCTGGGTTTGGATCCCGTGTGCGGGGTCGTGGATGCGCACTTCTGAAGAGTCCCATACTAGGATGAGTCAGTCAGAGGGAGGTTCGAAAGCACCGACGTATGATTTAATACTAAAAACCTATAAATATCTTCTACTTTCAAACTCCAGGTTTCACACCCATAAAGTAATACTGAATGAACTCCTGAGCAGTTTACTGACTTCGGTTGGCAGAAATGTATCTCAGCTACAAATAACCCAGATTGATTAAAGCCAGTTGAGCATTCTGAATTTATGTGAAGCTTTTATTGGACACTAACTGATGTGTGGGCGAGTATGATAATGATTGTTTGCTTGCTTAGTCAGATTTGTAGATAGTCTGACAGGTACTAGATGAGTTACATATTCTCCTATCCTTATTATTATTCTGATTGTGTTGGATTGTTGTCGGTTTTCGGTGTGGAAATATATTTATATTCTAGTCAGGTTAATTAAGTGTTTTTGATCTGAGTTGTGTTGAAATCCGGTAGAACAGACACTGGAAAGGAACCTAGTGTAGATATTCGTCTGAAGCAAATTAACGTCCTATTCATAAAGACGAAGAAAATCCAAGCTTCATAACACTAACCTACTACAGCTGAAAAGACTTGCAAGAGAAGTAGTAAGTCATTCAATGCGGTCAACTACTTCACTCAACAAAACAAGAAAATTGTAGCCAGTAAACATTTTAAAACATCAGTGCTAATGTTCAATGTTATACCATTTCACGCTGATGATTCTTCTCATACTTACTACTACTACTCGGACATATATAAAGTGAATGTTATCTACAAAGTCAATTAAATAATCGTTTTGACAACCAGTCATGTAATAACTGAAGAAGCCATTATGAACTAACCAATCATAATCTCAGAGAACTATCTTTCATTTAATTGCTTAGTTTGTGAAGACTTTTTAAACATGGAAATAGATCTCTCTTCTAATTTACATAAGCTAGAAAACTTTTGAAAAACATGCAACACTTAACACATTCTTTGCAGTAGTTTGTCACCTACAATCTCATACGGAATCGAACCCAGGTAGTGTATACCATTGGATTTCGACTTGTTGTTTTGGTTGAGGTCATGAACCGATTGATGTTAGACCATCATTGAAAACCTGGAGGCACTGGACGGCCGTTTCTTCCTATTATGGGACTCCTCAGCGGTGCGTATTTACGATCACGCTCGCGGAATTCGAACCCATGGCCTTCAGTCTCGCGCGCGAACGCTTAACCTCCAGACCACCGAGTCCGGGTGATGAAAATGAACTGTTCAAAAAATTCCAAAGTAGGATAAAATACCTCTTTATTTGTTTATGATTTTCTTTGAATGTTTTGCAACAAAAACTATTCACAGTTTCATTTTTCATTCGGCAATGTATTATTTTACACCGCATCCCTATCTAATCTTCTCAACTAGGTAAAATAGCATATCAACTTTACAATTACAATAATAATTAAAGGGGAAAATGACAATTAATGAAAATATAAATTTTCAAATTTGTATAACAAGAAGCCGTCTATTTGTTTTTTTAAAAATTTAGTTATATGTTTAACAGTAATTAATTATAGCAGTTTAACATAATTGAAATCGAAATGTCAAACCGCCGCCAACTTCAACAACACATATTTACTAGGGTAGGGGGTAGATTGAAAGAAAGTTAGGGACAGTTAGACTAAGAAGTTGGATTAGTCCACGAAGTCATTAACTACTGAACGAAGTTGTAAGCACATTATCATAACCGAAGGTTGAGGGTGCTAAATGAAATAGTTTAGAACAGATGACAATGACAGATTTATTTACTGTTTGTAGAAAAACACTTTTCATCCTTTCCTTTTAAATCATGTTGGCTATGTATGATCTTTTCTACCAGTACTACTAATCGTAAGGATACTACTTCTTCTAATCCGGCAAATGTTTTGATAATTTCATCTCGTTGTGCTGATGTTATGTAATAATATGAATTGATGCACTTATGTGCCAGGTTACATATAATTAACTAATTAATCAAATAATATACTATTATGAATAACAGTATAAAAAATGAAATAAATTATCACTTTAAACACACAACTTACAGCTGATTGATGATCTACATTGACATCGCTATTTAATAATAAATTGGCAGCTTTAATATCATCCTTTTTAGATGCAATATGTAAAGCTGGTAAACAGATTTTACCACGAGAATCACTTTCTAATAATAAAGCAACTACACGATCATGACCTTGTTGTAAAGCTACAGCAAGTGGTGTAAAACCATCATCTGTAGTTAAACCAGGATTGGCACCATTGGCTAATAGTAGACGTACAACTTCCAAATGATTTTCTTGAGCAGCCATATACAATGGAGTGAAACCATTCTGAGAATAAAACGTAAAACAATGAATAAATTAATAAACTATGAAATAAAATCATTGTAAATTTAAATAAAGTAGTTTGAAAATATAAGTTTGTTTATTTGGCTTTATGGTGAAAGTTTGTTTTGAAAGCTAGTCATTCATTCATTCGTAGTTAATATTATCTGGTATAAACGAAGGTTAGTCAAAATTCCCATTACCATATCAGCACAATGAAATAGAATTAATATAAACAGTGCCAAAAAATGAGTCGAAATAATGATAGAATCAATGATATTGAGAAATAATCAACAATGAAAAATGCTCTTCGAAAAGAATGGGTGAATGCTAGGCATAAAATGCATGAAATAATGTTGTAGCTCATGAATTTGAGGAAAGTAAAGAGTGAACGCAGCTGAGACACTGTGATGTGTCATGTTACCCAATATCTTCAACCACTGATGAGCAAAGGCTGTATTACCCAGTAATTTAAACTAAGGTATGCAGAGTGGAACTCAAAATTATCACTCATAAATCAATAGTTAAAAGGTGGATGCTTCAGCTATTTAGTTATCTCTCACTACTTAAGATTCATGTGAATCCTTGAGTGGAGGAACAGTAGTGAAGAAATCGATGATCAAAACATAAACAAATTTAAATAACTAATGCAATAATCAAGCTATTCCAGTTGCCAAGATACATAGACATCAATGGGATAAAAAGAACAGATTAGTAATAAAGAAATTAACTTGATAAAATAACTTGCGAAACAAGAGAAATCTAATATTAATTGTTTAAAATATTTGTGATGATCAGTATGCCTTTGATTTACTTCGCGGACTAACCTTGGCTATAGACAGGTATTGAAAACCCGAAGATAATGGATATTTGTTTCAACATAGTATTGAATTTTCCAACAATGAACATCTATAAACTAATCAAGAATCAACTTGAGATCGTCAAGTTTCATGATGAACGCACAAGTTTCAAACAAACAGGTTGACATTCAGTCGTTCACATCTACTACTTCAATCGAGTAACGATATAATTTCATTTCATCCGCTTCGCAACTTGTTAAACACGTTTTATTGGGCTAATGTAAATCGTAGTGACTTGGTTGGATACACATTCATACTTAACTACTGAGTTGTTCATTAAACTATTTAAAATATCATACCTTAATAACTATTAACATTTATACACAAGATTAGGATTGAAGACAGGGTAAAACTGGGTTAGTGAAGTATTTAATCCTTCAGATTAGTTATTTTATCTCCATCAATTCAGAGGGATATAGATTATGATTTTTCTTATCTATCGAACGTCCTTCACAGCTATTGCGTTAATGTTATGGGAGATAAAGTGATTCACGTTCCTTCAAACCACTGTGTTCAGAACAATGAAAATAACCTGGAAAGATTCATCACAGACAATAAAAACTAAATTTTACTACAGCATTAATCTCTTAAGGTTTTAAATAAAAACAAAACGTAACAAAAATAATGAGATGTTAGTAATATCTCTATGAAGGAACTTTATTTATAAACAGTAAGCTACTAATCAAAATAGATCTAAGAAAAAATATTCCTTGAAATGACAGGTTCGACTACAGAATAATAAACAAATAAATGAGAAATCGAAAGTTGGAACTTTCTAATGAAAAAAAGCATATGTTTTCTGGTGACTACATCTGGGTTCTACTGGGAAATAGTGGTTTTTAAAGTCAACCAAATCGGCAGTGAGTTAGCTTATAGCGATGAACTTGAATAATGGTCGTCGTCTAACCCGATCATGAACTGACTGAATGGATGAACAGTTTCATGCTTACCGTGGATGTCCTTAAATGTTACAATTCCTATACTCTGTGAAATTAAGAGTATTTAATACTGAAGAGTCCTAAACTAGGACGAAATTTTTGTCTTTTACTTTCGGGTTTTCAGGGGTTAATAAATGATAAGAAGTGTTTTCAAAGTGAAAAAGTCTTCTTAACTCCTCTAACTATGCAAAATTATGAATAGTTGTACGTTACTGAAATAAATTAGATTACATTTAATATTTGACTGCATATAATGTGCCACTTCTATTCGTCTATCATAGTGGTTAATCAACACAAAAAAAAGACAGATAATAAAAACTATGCTACAAGACTATTTGACAGATATTCTTAAAAGTTAAAACAGTTATAAATATCGCAGTACCCTATTCTCATAATTTTTCTTAGGTGTAACTGTTTACTTCAAAAGGCTTTGTAAGAACTAATTTTAATCTTAAAAAAAGCAAACGACGAAATGGTAATAAAACAAGTGTTCATAAGATAAAGAAACAACGAACTGAAAAAAAATGAGTGGTGCGACTACTACCCCGCTCATCGACAGTGATTAGCAATTAGAGTAGTAGAATAAATCGGTACCTCTGACCAATAACGACCAACTGTAACTATGAACTGAAGAAACTGTAAAAATGCTAGTAAAAAAGATTTATAGATACCTGATACTTCTAAAACGAATCGAAACGAATAGACATACTTAAAAAACACTAACTTCACTAAACTAATATAAAGGGTCTTAAAGTGTTACAATTTAACAAAGTGAGTCGCTACACGATACGACAGTAATGAGATGATAGTACTAATACAAACACTAGAGTAAAAGAATTAGTAACAGTAGTAGTTTCCTTGGTAAGACCAAGGAAACGGAGAGCCAGGTCTCCCTCTCCAAATTCTCTCACATGGCCACGCGTATACAGCCACTACCACAGAATCCCTACTCACTACCTTCATGTGGTGAGGGTATTGTTTACGAACTCGAGAGGACGAAAAGCAGACATCCGGCGTTTTAACTAGGTTAGTGGACGCGGAGAATTCACGCAGGGGAGTTGGAAAACCCTAATTCCAAACCAATGGTGTGCATGCGCTCCAGGATTCTAAAAGAATAAATAGCATATAAACCTATTTTTGGTCAACAGCTACCATTGGACTGCATCTCCTAACGCAGCTCCACTGCCTTGTGTATTTGACCTGTAGGTCAAAGGCTCGGCGTGTGACCCCCTAAGAAAACCACTTGCTTCGGTTTGGTCACCTGGGCAGTATTCAAGCCCTCATACAAATCGAATGACGAAGTGTGGCGCCTCCTTGTACCAATGTTTATGTATTTAGATAAATAAATGTAGTATTATTACTATCATCATATTTATCATTATTGTTATAAATGGTAGTAGCGCGAGCAGTCGTATTAACTGGTCGTCAGTTTTATAACGCAAGTTAACAAGTAGTTTACAGTTAACAAAATTCTATGTTACTGATAACAAAATAGTATTTGAGACAATCAAACGTATTCAGCATCTTCATGAGAAAAAGTAGAATTAAACTTTCTTCAAGAAAGTTTTGGGAAGAAATACTTTTAAAGTTAATACTACTAATGATACCTGAAAATGACAGAAAAATAAAATCTCTTTAAGCAAATCAATCATTTTAAAGAGAGTAACACAATATTCAATTAGAACAAAATTATCATTTAATTCCACACAACAATCAACTACCTCATATTAATAATAATTCAAACACAATTAATATCGCTTAAGTAAACCAGCTCTAAGAGTTTAAGACCACACACACATACATACATACATACATACATACATACATACGCACATATTTATGCTCTTATATACATTCTAACTATTCAGGTATAAACTTGTCGAAGAAAAAATCCGTCATGTTTTACATTAGTTAGTGAAAATGTCTTTCTTGAATAGATACTTTAACAGTTGGTAGCAAACTTATATTTTTTATGTTATTATGTTACGGCTACATTTATTTTTTTCTATTACTGATAACTAATCTGTATATTTTTAGTGATAAGGAAAGAGAAGAGTAGAAATAGAAACCGGAGAGATAGTGAAATGAAAAATTCAACTGTTGTCAATTTACAACTGTGTGCATCATACTAGTTACTTATTTTGACAGTAAATTTTTGTCTCTTCTTTCTGCCAAACACATACACACAGTACTTTGTATTTCTTCTTAGGGTATGTATTATGCTTTATTCATTATTAATCAATAAAATTAATTTACTTATTAAGTCAATGTAAAAAATAATCTTCCATAACTAAATAGTAAGCTAATTTTTTATTGAGATCATGAACCTATTGATGTTAGACCACCATTGAAAACCTGAAAGCACTGAACGGCCGTTTCGTCCTATTGTGGGACTCCTCGGCCGTAAGCTAATTAATAAATTGACCAACTGTCTGTGTTGTCACACCGTCAGACAGTCAACTTCACATTTATGATAAATTTCTCCAAAAATAATATTATTATATTGTCAATTCAATAAGTAATTGCGTATCCATGTTGTATGTATGTATATAGCATGTATGTATGTATAACTATGTAAGTGTATTCAAAATGGAGTGCTTAAAGTAGAAAGAATAAAAGAAATGCATAGATGACACCCATCGATTTAGAAGAAAAGAGATCATAACAACAACGTTCATATATATATATATATATATATATATATATATATATATATATATATATATACACATGCAAGTATGTACGCATATCATGAAGATCAATGAGTTTAAATTGGAAACTGTGCGTGAAAGTAATTAATTAGCTGAACTAGTGATCAAATGATCTCTACAAACTACATTTGTGATGAATTTTACTAAGTTCTAATATATTGCCAGTAATTGGTTGAGTCAACCAATGATATTGGGTGGTTGATATACGACTACAAAGTTGAACGATTGAAATCAGTAATATGGATGTTATGGGTTCATGATAATGTTGACTTGTAGGCGGCGCACTCCTGAATGGTATAATGTTATGATAATGACACAAGTATTAATTCTTGATTGTTTTTAAATCATTTTCCTGTTGATATCGTCTCGCAATAAAAACGCTACTTGAAATTTAAAAGTTTCTACTAAATCAGCTTAATGTAAATTTACTAGAGAGAAAAAAAAAGCTATCAATTATGAACTACACTAAAACGAAAATTTCTCATAAATAATAAAAGAGTGATTTATGATGGCAATTACCAACCAATAGAATTAAACAATGGTTAAGCAATATTGTGAATTGATTGTGTTTATGAATATAAATCTTTGGATACCGATTCAATTTTCTAAAGGCTTAGCACTAACCATAAAACTTAATAGTTCTGGGGTCAATCCCATGTAGTATCATGTATGTCCATTACTGAAGAGTTACTTGCTAGGATAAAACAGCTGTTCAGGCCTTTCTAGTCTCAAATAGTTGTTTTATTGAGGCCAATTCATGGTGTAAACTGACAGAATGACACTATTAGCATAACAACAACAAAAAGTTAGTGTTATAAACCAACCTGAGCTTGAATATTCACTTCAGCTCCAGCCTCTAGTAATAACTTAACCACTTCGAATTGACCAGCTAAACTTGCAATATGTAAAGCTGTATTCCCTTTTTTTGTAGCAGTATTCGGTTTTGCACCACGTTCAATTAATTCACGTACAACTTCTGAATGACCTTCTTTTGAAGCTAAATGAAGCGCATTCAACCCATTCTAAACAAAACGAAAAAAATGAAAATGGTTTATACAATAGAAGAGGACTTTCTTCATTGGAGAAAATAAAATCGCAAAATAGCAAATTATTGAATAGAATGAAATTAATTTACTATTGAAAAGAACTTTAGTAAGGATTAAGATTTGCATAAAATTTAATCACTTTCCTTAATTTAGCTCTGTGTTATGTGGAGCTCTGTTAGTATATTATGTAAAATAAAGCACAAATAATTCCATTTTTTGATGTTATTGTTTTCTCTATGTAAGATAGTTTTACTAAAATTCTTTCATTAACGTTCTGGATACTATCATCAGCGCTTTCACACAAAGTAAGCGCTGATGATGCTCAGGATTACAGTGAAAACTTTGCTATTGCACAATTTCTCTGACACAACTCAACAACACTGAATGCATTTATCGAATCTACAAATCTTTTTCAAGTACCTGTTACATACATCATAAGTAACATTGTGATTTTAATAAAATTTCTGAATCGGTGATTGCTACGTCAAAAAGAATCTTCATCTTTAGTCACTCATTCCTTTTTAAATAGAGTCATATTGGTTTTATTCTGTTGAACAAGCAACAAATAGTAGATCATTCAATGGACATAACAAACAGTCATACTAGTAATATATATATTACCAAGTTCACTACATCAAATTATAAATATTTATCTCAGTATACTTTTAGAAGGGGAATATAAAATGAAATATGAGATAAATAAACAAACATTTATGTCATATTAATTAGATATGTATAGATTATAATCACTGAACGTATAAATTACAACATGAAATAATAAAACAAATGAACATTCGATAGATGGAAACACAAACCAGAACATGTGTAAATAAATACATTTCAGCATTTGTTTATTAACTAAGTAGAGAAGTGTACAAAGAATGAAGTACCATTTATTTGTTGCTTTTTTTTTCTTTTCTTTCCATCATTTGTGTTCATTAACAAATTTCAGTCTATTTTTTTTTTCATTGTTACTTAAGTGATAATAATTTGAGATCATTATTTTTGTTTATTTGTTTTATTCTAATTGACTAATTAATTGTTTTTAAAAGAATTCAAACTATGTTTTGCAAGTAATAATATGAACATAATAAATGAACATTCTCAACTTTCCTTCACTTTTAAATTGAATGAAGTATAGGTAAAGATATAAACAAAAAGATTTATTCATTAGGAAATTACTACTTCATTCTTCTAATATTATTGGTTGACTTTGATTAAACTAGGAATGTAATACAGGTTGAATATATTGAATTTTAATCTAAAACTATTAATACTACTTAATATATATATATCTGGATAACAAATTCGTTAAAAAAAGATCCCTTCGTTGAATTTCTTATTTCCAATGTTTAAATAAAAATTACAAATAAGGTGTTTGATGTCTATTGGAGGCGAATAAGTTTTGAAACTAATTTTAATTTCCAATGGTACACCTACTGATCTAAACCATAGTTCCTCCTTGGTTTAGACAGATGTCAATCTATTTAGGAATTAAAATTAGTTATAATAAATTACTTAATCAATCGTTATTTTCCACAGGGGACTATTTGTTACTTGGATAAAATCTTAGAACTAACGATAACGGAATGAGTGGTGTCAGTTTGGCTAGACGAAGGACGGAGAGATAGTTGGATAAAAACAGATACATCAAACTAATATGTATTAACTAATAAAATGAGTCTATAATCCCCCAATATTGAACTCAAACCTGAGAAAGACTTACACATTCAATTGTAAGATCACTGGAACGATATGACTACTACACTGATTTGAATAATAAAATTACATCATCTTAAGGTTTATAGTATGTGACAAGAACATACTTACATTGCATGTACTGGACTAAATTAATAAAATATATTTCGCACTTGATCATACCTTCAAAAAGGGCTATATAAGTGTCAGAATTAGAGCTGATAGAAGTTATTGAATACCGCTAAGATTAAAAATCGACATATTTTAATTGAGCAGCATTACAAATCCATTGAGATCAAAAATTTAAACCACTAGATATCAGCTTAATGGTTTTAAAGTTGAGCGCTTGTCATGGAATCCGATCCCTTGGAGAGTCTTAGACGAACAGTGCTAAGGAGTCCCATACTAAGCCGAAACAGATGTCTAGTATTTCTGGTTTTCAAAGACCATATAACTTAAGTAGGTTAGTAATTTTAATAAAAAGGTGATCATTTACTTGAAGCAAATAATATGCATACATATGTTTGCAATTGATAACCAACAATAATTAAACAAATCACAAATAAACAAAATTAAGTAAAAAACAATCGGATAACCATTCTGAGGAATCGAATACCGAGTATTACTTTTTATTGACAAGCATAAGTTAGTTGGGTTAGTCATAAACAATAACAATTTGATATATATATATATATATATATATATATATATATATATATATATATATATATAGCCCTGAATTTTCTACATGGCCTTGTAAAAAAGAGTGGAAATCAAGAAGAGGTATTGAGAACAAATAATTAAGAATTATTTCAATAATACCAGAAGTAACTAAAAGTAAGGAATGCGGTTCGAAGAGGAAGAATTGGACTGAAAAACAAAAATGTAAGCAACAGTTCTAAGACTTAAGATCTTAATGAAGATAAGTAACAAAAGCGTTTGTACAGCGATTTGTTGGCGAGAGTCCCACGCCACATGCTGCGGTTCGGGAAACCTGGAACTATTTTCAGTCCTTATTTATAAAGTATGGATCATACCTAAGTACTTTTTGTATGAGTTTATTTGGCTGTTTTTATATTCACGTCCAAGTCAGTGTAAACCATTTTGAGTTATTTCACCAAGATCCCTCCAATCATCGATTATAATTATCGCTTAAACCTTATATCAATAAGTTTGTACTTTCTAACACAGCTCAAATCAACAATCAGTAACTTTGAAGACTGATGCTACGCCTTGATTTGGTAGTCATTAGCTTTGTTAAAACCTACAAACTTACTGGCTAGTATTGTGAAGAGATTTGTTGTGCTGTAATATGCTTAACATAGATTTTAACTCACTTTTTTAAAGTAAATACTAAAAATATACGAATATTCTCTACAATTATTTCAAGATGACTTTAAAAGTTTAAAAAGTATCAATGACGATCTCCATATTCACATTTCTACAAGAATTTATAATGACTTAATATGTGAATTTGAATAGCACAGAATGGTCATACAAAAATGATGCTGACAGTTAACCACTGACCAAATTCTTATCAACATGTCAGTCCTAAGGGAGGTTAGCTGAGGCTTGAATAACTCAGTGGTAACGTCTTACATTATGAAGCCGGATGATACGGTTTCTAATACCGCAGGTAGAACTAGTTCCTTAAAGACTAAAGTAACGTATTGCTAGCGAGTACCAACTACCAAGATATCTGAGTTTATGGTCTCCCATCTTCCTTCAACCGATTAGCAGAATAAAACTTAAAATAATTCATTAGTCAGTGATAAATATTAAATTACTACGATAATTCAAACAAATTCACAATTAAACATAATACATCGATATATAAAATAGTGAAAATTACAAGCAAAACATAAAATACACAAATATTTATTTTTTACTATCCTCTTGAACTTACTGCATTACAGGCATGTACATCTGCGTTGTGCTCATTGATGAGTATCAAAACCTTTTGAATATTTCCAGCACGTGCAGCACGTAAAAAATGCTGACCTATATCTGACTAAATATTTAAAAAAAGAAGTCAAATTAGTAATTTTATACGGGACTTTTAACAATTTTAGTTGTAAATTATACTTGAAACTCTTTTGTAAGCTACTAACCTTAGCATATCAAAATAATGATACGATCATGACACTTCGTAGTTAAAACTAAAATAAAGCTTTGATGAAGAATTAGAAAGGTTAAGAATAACTATCAACCCTACTGAATACAAAAGATCAGTTATTCAAGTTTTATATGCCTCGGAAATTAGTTTAACAAGCAAAGTTTATGAAAACGACTAAAATTTACTATGTTTGTTCAATATAACTAGCCGAGAAAAACTTGTAGTTGTCTTGGAGACTTGCCTTCAGGTTCATCTGTTTACAACCCTTTAAAGTTCAGACAAACATGCTGATAACGTGGAAACATGGCTTTCCACGTTGGCTATCTCCTACTTTTAACGAACACTTCAGTTTGATCGTGTATAAATGACCAGTGATTTGTAACCGGTATATTAGTACTTTTAGCTCTAGGGTTTAGTTCAGCGCCTGGACCTGTATGGTCTTTTCTAGACAACGCAGGGACCTTAGATAAATGTAAACATGCAACACTTGATCCAAAGGTCTATTTCACAAGGGAGTGGGTCAACTTTACAATGCTTGTTTTCACTCTAGCCAGTGTTTGATAAATTCAATATTATTTTTTTCTGCTGCAACGCAGCTTAGGTTCACCGTTTATCGGAAAATTGTGATATTACAGTTATTTCCGGTTAGTCTGTTGCGTTCTTTGGTGTGAATCTAATCCTAAGTGCTATCTTATCCTCACCACGTTGTGAATATGCTAATTGGTAAAAAGCAACGAGTATCACATACCCCAAAACTTTAACTTGAATACATTCCCAGGAAACAGGTCTTTTTCTGCACAAATTGTATTAAAACGTTCAAAATAATAAATGAAGGTGATTATATGATCCAACTCTATCTGAATGCAGCTTAAAACACGCACATATATGTCTATTAACGCCATGAAATGACACAATCCCAGAAAATTGTTTAATAAAGCAAAGCCAGAAACAAAAGCAACAATAACTCTCACTTTGCATAATATTAGCGGTAAAACAGCCCACATAAATAATACAAACGTGCTCTGAATGCAGCAGTTTTTCTCACAAACCAGTTTTACAACATCTAACAGTCTGTTCACAATGACAGCACAATATCAACTACATAAGCTAGATTTTGTAGTCACTTCCTTGACACCTGATAAAAGTTTCTTAAAAATCACTTCTATTTATCGTTCGAATATTCCGCATCCAATGACTCAATGCAAAGAATGAGAGTTTGCGTGTTATAAACTCATGACATTAGGCTACTTACAAGTTTCCTCATACAAAACATAAGAGATAAATGTCAATTGCTAATAAAAATGAAAACTAAAGTCCATGTTTGCGATTTTTAAATGGAGTTTAAGTGAGTCACTTCAGTCACGACTAATAAATAAACTTTTTCAAGTGAATATGACAGGGGAACAAAAGTTAACTACGAACTTCCTACTTCGGCCTTAAAACGGTAGCTATGATAAATAACAAAGAACAAAGCGCATGAAGTATCGTGATCGACGACAGAATTGATAGACAGGACTGATATTCCATGCTTATAGACCAATACCTCGTTGGAAATAAGTACACTAACTGCACAAACAAAAATAAGGAAACCAAAAGGAAAAATATTTATCAGGTATTAAGGTTTTGAGTGTATTCAAAAGCGAATATCTCTGGATTATTTTTCTCAGGCATGGGCCATGATTTAATAGCTTAGGAACAAAATTTCCAGTGGTTAACACACATTTATACGACACTAATCATCACTCAATGAGCTTCTTTTGCATATTGTTGGTCAGGTATATATACTCCTATCCCATATTTAAATATAAATACAGTATATTACATCTGAAGTCAGTTTAGTATCGGCAGTGAAAACAACTTACCTTGTACCTATATTCGATCAATATATTCAACTAAACACTGATACTTAGTCTAAACTTATTCAATTAAGATTTATGTGGAACGTATATGTCTTTCCCACCCCATATATGGGACGTTCATATATGAACAATATTGAAGGATTTGCGGCTAAACGGGAATTGGTTCAAAAGACTGGTGTTGTTCACGTTTTCTTAAAAGTTGAAAGACTGGAAAATTCTTTAATTTAAAACAACTTGTAGAATTCATGATATTTATATGTATGAACACTATAGTGTTCATACGGCTAAATGAGGGTTACGAGCCGCCCTTCACCGAAACATTTCCCCAGAATTCAAATTGTCTTCGGGGTAAAGTAGAATTTCTCACAATACTTCTTCGCATCATTTCCCTTCTCTGCTGCTCGAGTAAGTTATTATTTAGATAAAGCCAAATATATCGGAACCCCGTTTTCCGCTTTGTAAACCCAGTGTGTTATACAATATTTTGATCAACGTTCTATATGTTTAGCTCAGTGAATTATTTACTGGAATACATAGATGTTGAAATTTCAACATCTATGTATGTACATGTATGTACATACATTTTTTTAATTATGAATATCATAAGAACTTTAAGTCACATGCCCGAGTCGATAGCTTTAAGAATATACCAGCTTACTTTCTTAGTTATGACAGATGTATCGTCTTCTCCCAGATTCGTACTATCCCTACTTTTGGTCATTTGTGAAGAAATTCAATAAGCGCAGAATTATGAAGCGAAACACCATTGATGTAGTTTGAAGTTTTAAAACACCTATGATCTCATAAATACGGAATATGTATTGTGTTCATTTTCATGAAAACCATCTCCTATAAAATCGAATGCCTCCGCCAAGTTGTTATTTCATTTGTCTGAAACAACTTATCGAAGTAAGTAGTCTCAGGTATAAATGGAACAGTAAAACTGAAAGTCTATCAAATCCCTATTTAGGGTATTTGGATTGAGTTATAAGGCAACGGGTAATTAGACAGATCTCACTACGCTGGTTTAGAAGGTGGATTATATGGGTTCTCAGTGAACTGGTGACAAGCAAAGTATGTTCATGATTACATTCAATGAAATGTGAGGTGGTTGCTGGTATAAAATATTGTAAGGGGAGTTCCGAATTTTTAAAGATTGGAGTGTCAAATGCTTCAACTCTAAAGCCTTTGATAAATGTTTAAAATGGTCTAAATATTCAATTATTCCTTTGCTAGCTGATGGCCGTACTATGCAGTTAACTTTTCAGTGGTCCGTGATCGGACTTCAATTTGATCGTATGAAGGTCAAAATGTATATCCTGACCATTCTTGTATATCTTTATCGACTTATTCGGAGTTGAGTAAATAACAGAATTACGTAAGTCAAATAACGAGAATGAACTTCTGGGTAATGAATGATACGTATATTTTGAATATGAAGCGAATGGAATAGAGCGAAGCGAAATGTTGCGCGATGGAGAAGGCATGTGAGCCAACTCAATTCAGTCAAGCGTTAACTAATATTCATTATCGCACGGAAATAAGTTACAAACATGTGATGAATAGGACAGGAAATGTACGCACACATACGTTTATATAAAAAGTCAAGATTAAGCGAATAATTAACGATGTCAAAATATGACTCAACTAGAATGAATAGATTGGCCGGAAGCTAGAATAAAGTATATGGGGTCAACATAATAACCAACACTATAACTTTAAACCTGAAAGGATTAAGAGTTAACCAGGAACCGCATATTACGATTCAAACATAATAACTAAAGCACTTATTTACCATCTTATTTTGTGTAGAAATTACATTTCTTATTACTGACTTACTCCTGTTACTTCCAATGGAGCATAGGCTGTTGACCAGTATTCTTCAACCTACTCTGTACTGAGCCTTTTTTAGTTCTATCCAATTCTTGTTCATTTTTTTCATGCCTACCTCCATTTCCCGGCGTAATGTGTTCTTTGGTTTTCCTCTTTTTCTTTGGCTTTGAGGATTCCATGTGAGGGCTTGTCTTGTGGCGCAGTCGGGTACTTTCCTCAGCATGTGTCCTATCCACTTCCAGTGCTTCTCCCTGATTTCGTTCTCCGCTGGGATCTGGTTTGTTCTCTCCCACAGTAGGTTATTGCTAATAGTGTCCGGCCAACAGATCCGAAGTATTTTGCGCAGACAACTGTGAATAAATATTTGTATCTTCTGGATGATGGATTTCTTGATTCTCCAAGTTTCCGCCCCATACGGTAGAACTGTCTTGACATTTGTATTGAAAATACTGACCTTGGTGTTGCTTCGATGTCGGGTGGGTTCAGTCGAATCAAGAGCTTTTGAAGTGTCCTACCCACCTGTTTCGTTGTTCTTCAATGTTGGTGATTAGCTTACCTTCCTTGCTTCTCACTGCTCGTTCTGGCTTACGGCGATTTCCAGAGAGTTTCTTTGTTATGTCATACAGTTGTCTCATGTTCCCTTCTCTTGCAGCCTTTTCCGCCGTCATTGCTAAATCTTCAACATATTTACGTTTGACAGTTCTGCTGCTCTTCTTCACTCGCTTGTTCACTTCTGTGTATTCAGCTTGTGCCTTGGCTTTTTCTGCTCTTGTTCTGCTGGTATTGATTGCTGTCTTTTTGTTCCTCCTTTCTTGACTATTCCGTGTACCTAAATAAATGGTTGCTCTGGTTGTCAGAAGGGGCATCGTCCCAGTGACCTCCGAAGGAACTCGGCTTTCATCATGAGGCATCATAACTCTTCTAAATGAAGACCTTCTGAATCCCAGGGCAGAGTTTAAAAAGCTTGAATAATCTTTTCTGGCTAGCGTTTTTTAACGAGTTAGTTTTCTACGGGATTGGGTCACTAACCTCAAGCCCAACCCTCCTCCTTTATCCGGGCTTCGGACCGGCAAGACTTGTGTTTATAAATCAGGACGTTATGCTAAAACTATGCCCTGATAGTGCAACAAAAAAACATATTACAAACATCGCTATAAAGATATAAATGAGCACTGATCCGACAAGATTACACTGAATTTAATCTAGTTGGTCATCTTTTAAATTTAGGTCCACAACTATAATCCACATGTACATGGCATACTTTTTTTGAAAGATTATTCTTGGCTACACAAATCATCTCATTTGCCCAGAGGGATTTACGTGCACTGAACAAAAGTAAAAACGTAGACGGTTAATATTTTTGATTTTTTATCGACGAAAGGTTTGGGCTAGCAATAAAAAATAACTAGTTTCAAAGACTTTTGTGTAAGTCCCCCAACAACTTATCATAAGGAACGTACCACATTTTTCTAATTTGTGTATTTCCCAATCTCACTAGAATTTTCGTTATTTTAGACTTATGTGCGTGACGCGTGTGCTGGTATGACAGTTTGTTATCATGTGGAACGGAGTCACATGGACTGGACAGTGTAAATTAGGTAAAAGCGAACTACAGCTCCCCATGAATTACCTACATAACCAGTAAACCCACATTAGTAACAGGTATTGTCTGTGAGTTACTTATGCTAATGTACTGCCCTTCACATATGCTAAACGAAGGTCAAAAATAAATATTACATGGCTAGAATATACTCACCAAATTTGTTCATACAAAACTTGTTATTCTGTTATTTCAAACCATATTTGAAACCCTTAGTCTTTCTCATTATCATTGCTAATACAATTATTTCTCATAGTGTGAATCTCGTGTGGACACCAAGGGCTCGTATAAATATATACCATGCTGTACGTAAATTATAGCTGATTGGCTGTATAGTTAACTACTCATGCTCCAGAATCGAGTACAGTTTACACCGAAATCGCACATGACATAATCAAATGCAATTGGCCACCTGTAAGTTTGTGATTTTCTCACATGAATATTAAGATGAAAATGTAGAAGTCGAAACACTTTTTATGCACAACTTGTACAACATTTATCTTCTTTACACTAAATCATACACCATTTTATACGCTACGCATAAATTTAATCTTACTTTATAGCTCCTTTCAAAGTAAACTTCTTTATTCAGTTGTTTATTTGCAGCCGCTTCGCCTAATGGACTTCGTAAACCCGGTCCCATACATATGTACATGAAACCGGTATCTAATACAAGACTTCAGTGTACACAATAAAGAGGACTGAAAATCGCTACCAAACTTCTTTTAATTTATGAATCGTTTATAAGCTTCTTCAAGCGAGATCTGCTTTCTGGTAATCAGCAACGACAGCTGGCTTATAGACTAAACCATTGTTTCCCACATCCCACTTCGATGGATGGAAGATGGTAGATTTAATTGGCTTTGAATCAACTTTGATATTATCTTGTCACTTTTTTGTGATTGCAATTTTGAGAGAACTATCGTAGTTCAGTAACCAGAACTCCGAAATTCAAATTATTTCGGATTATTTTACCACAGACATCTCTCTCCTCCCAAAAAAGCAATAACGATATCATAAACGAATAAGCGTTTTTCCAAGTCAAGACAGTGTTGAAACTAACTTCATTCAGTTTAGCTAACGATCTCAAGGTGGATAGGATTCGTGTTACCTAACACGCACTCCGATCCTAATCATCAACCTTATATGCGGTATGAATATCTATTTCTTGACAGAGAATGAAGTACAGTGTAATTAACTATCTTCAAATGCCAAGCCAGAACTAGTAAACAACCAATGACACGGTGATCTGTTTACTCAACAATTACAGGAATTTTGTTCACTGGTACAA
This sequence comes from Schistosoma haematobium, assembly GCF_000699445.3. Lineage (NCBI taxonomy): Eukaryota > Metazoa > Platyhelminthes > Trematoda > Strigeidida > Schistosomatidae > Schistosoma > Schistosoma haematobium. The sequence continues at coordinate 12,975,475 of NC_067200.1, forward strand.
CAATACTAGCGCGATGTCGATTACAACCGACCATAATTCAACCATGAGCTACAGATCCTATACGAAACAATCACAAACGGTAACAATGTAGTGATACTGGCGTTAGGAAATTAAATATTGGCACAGTCGAACATGATAAGTGGTTCAGCATATCATCGCCTTTAACAGCCGTTCAAGCCCGAAATTCAGAGTTGGACATTCCAAGTGCTCCGAAGAAACGTCCGCCTTATCGTCCTCCAAAAACTCAGAAACTTCGAACAACTTTCAAGTTCATTCCCCTCTTATGGGCCTCGGAAGGTCCTATCTTGTGTGATGTGCTCACGCTTCCTGTAAAACCACTGGTTTACTGGATAATATCCGTGAATTGTAGACAAGCGACTAGTTATAAGCGTACAATACCTACTTCCTGTGTTCCTGAAATAATAGAGCATAATCAACGAACCAACTCAAAAACACGCTTAGCAAAGAAACCCGGAAGACCCATAATGTTTACACTGAAGACCGTGACCGCCAACTAATGACCCGTTTTACTGGCGCCATCGTATATGTTGTCCCTGTGAACTGATGCTTGCCCAGGTAATCGGTCTATACCCACCTTCTGATTCACTGCTGAAGACGTACAACCCCCCTTTGTGTTACCATCCACACATTTTCACTTTGACTTGGTCCAGTTGTTGCATAAACCCCATTCACTCCCCTCATAAGTAGACATTTACAATGTCTGATGGTTGACCCAATGCCAACTTCAGGTTGGACAGTTTTGGAAGGAGTGAACGTTGTTCTTCTGGAAGATTGAAGTACGAAGCAGGACACCAAAGTTTTTGGGATTTAATATGGTGGCTTGTAGAGCAGTGCTCTAGTTAATTGAATAACAACTCAGAGTTACTAAGGTTACAACGTGGCCCCCATAAATCGTCAAATTTATTATTACAGTTTACTAGCATTATCTATATTCTTATGTTTTCTAGGTTATCCCCCCGTTTCCATGACCTGTTGTCTTACCTAAACAACGTATGACAATAAATCAGGCATACTTTGTAATCTTTTGACCTTCTTTGTAGTCTGACGTGTCTCTCAAAACGAGTTTTTATTGAACAAAAATGTTATTATTGCCATTACGATGAAACTCTCGGAGTCTATGTAATTTTGGTCGAAACAGAATCTATATTCCTCGACGGAAAAAAATTACACTTATTTTCCTCATTTCTATTTTCTACTGAGTAATAACAACAATAAAAACATATTGACCACATAGCGGTTATATATCATTCTCACAGGTATGATCAACACTGTACGACAGGCGAGCTGTTTAGCGAGTTTATAGCAATTATACAGTAACAATTAAAATGCCCTTAGCACAGTCTGTGGCCTTGGAAAACACAGTCAGATTCTTATTCCAGGCTTAGTAAATGTACGGCTGTATACCGCAAGCGTTTTGATGAAACAGACAAAAGTGAAGTAAGTCAGTGGAGGAAACGGTGAGACTATACTTTCCTGACCAACCAAATGGACTTTAAGTTCCGATTCTTATTTCTTACATTATTTCATGACCCTTCTCAAACCCCAATAGGTATGTGGATATCCGAAAGATCATTTTAGCGTCCTTTAATGGCTGTGCATAAATTAAAGTCTCACCAATGGAGACCATGCTATCTGCTACTTATAGACCGAATTGTGGTCAGATAGTCCTAAGACAAAAGAATACAACAGTAAAGAACGATGTGTTGGGACGTGTAAGAAGGTGGAATGAGTTCGAATAATAGGGGAGAAGTCGAATCTGTAAACGGAAAAGCTGTTTATCTAGGTCGAAGTCACATCTAAAGAGAGTGGGATGTTTGGAAGCTATTGTGACATTTAACCCGGCTAGTTATCAAACGATTTGTTCGCCAATCATAGTACTAACTACACAATTCTAGTACTGTCCCAAACCAACGGCGTATGGACCGGTATTATTGGTCCACCAAGTTACTTACCCACTTCAAGTAAAAATAAGGGATGTCGTGTAGCTACGAAGAAGTATGTAAACAAAGCCTCAAAGAAGGAGAAAAAAGAAACGAAACAGATTCTGATATGATTTAAACATGTAGAGAGTCTAACTAACCACGGTGCTGATGTGTTCGCGCGTGCCAGGATATAAGTACAAGTGGAGGGTTCATCAAAGAATCTTGCAAACGTAGGCAACTTATCCATATATTCTGAATGGAAGACTGTTCCATATCAGTGAGCACTTGCTGAAGAAAAGGTAATTCAGAGTTCTGCTTTGTATTTTTCAACTTCGACCTTAAATACTTTATCTCTAACGTCGTATGTGTGTGCCATGGGTAAAGACATAATTACAAGAGGACTGGATAAGTTTGTACTGGAGTTTGAAGTAAAAAATCGAATTAGAACCCAAAAGGATTCAAGTCTTAGGATTCCATCGTATTCATCTCAGCCTCAGTATATTAGGCACAAGCTTGACAATAAAAACTAACAATATTCAACGATAGAGCTTAAACTTATCGCGTAGGCCATGTTTTTAGGTGAATGAAACCTGGCAGCTTTCACATTTTAGATGCTTTGGTGGGCAATTCACCCCAAGGTCGGTTGCTGATATGAGTTTGAGAAACACGTATTGTCATGTGTGAGTTTCAATTTAACAGTTCCTCCAACGCACAGCCACTCACATTTATCATTGAGCCCTAAAATCTAATCCTTTCATTGGCGTTACTGAATTCATGCAAGATTGTTTATGTCATAATTTGTACGTTCTAAAGGGCAGAGGCAGCTATCACCTTTATCGAAACATTACCCGGGACAAAACCATTGTTTTATGTCGAGATTAAGATGTTGTAGAGCTAATTTTAGTCATTTGGTTTCTGTTCATGAAAGATATAAACCGTGAGATAGGATGATATTAATTCAATGAAATGAAGTCCATTGATTAGAATATTGTAGGACAACTTTTCAAAAGCTTTCTTAATATAATGATAATGTATTCTCGAATAACATTATGTTACGTGAGACATGCCAGTTTACAGGTAAGATCAAACCGTTACACATGATACAGGCTTCACTGTTGCAAGTCAATTACGTTTATATTTATTAATAATAATGACAATAATTTATTCTCAAATAACAGTTTGTTACACGAGACATCCCAGTTTACAGGTAAGATCGAATTATTGCAAAAGATACAATTTTCACTGTACTAAATTACTCAAATAGGTTGATATTTTATAAAATATGAATGTAGATGGTTTTAGTGAGAATCCTATTGTCAGTATCACAGGTGGCGCGCTTTACGAAGGTTGCTTTGGGACGTGCAACTGATGGTCGATAATAGATCCATGTGAAGATGAGAGCTTTTAGAAGCTACAGCCTTATGTCCCTCCGAAATATCTGAGGCTTTGATGATGGTGAAGGACGAAGTCACCCGTTCTATATCTGCTTTCGGTGGCATACCTCAAGGGGGCTGAAAAAAGTTGCAAGAAAAAGAAAGGACGAGAAGCAGAGCAGACAGTATTCATGAAGAAATAGTTAAGGTATGACTACTCGATCTAATTCTCTTTTATTAAGGTACTTATTAAACAAGATCATTCTAATATGCTAAAGAAAATGAGTGTAAACAGGGTATGAGTGGACAAACAACTGACAAATGGAAGTGGTTCAGCAAGAAGCTCAAAGTATGGGATTATATGTAGTCATAAAATATAGTGCTGAAAATAGTATTCTGCTACACAAATGGCGGTCTTCCTTCTCTGTCGAAGTTATTTGAGCCCTTTTTGTAGATTTTATAGGGTCTTCAGTAGGGTTCATTTTAGCCTTCTGAACACTATTTAAAGAGGTATTTTGCATAATAAATCAGCATCAATACCATTGGATCGTGGCATTCCACTAAACCACAATGAACCGTAATTAGACAAAATATTCTACGGTACTTTGGTCATGGGTTTCGGGGATATCACTTCTCACACATGAATGTACATAATATTAGTAAGACTCAAACTGTCAGCATGAGAGTTGGCGCGTTTTGTGGGGTTGCGTTGAGACAGGCAACTGATGGTCGAGAATAAATCCACATAACGTCGAAGGCTTCTAGAACCCATAGCATTATATCCTCCTGGAACATCTGAGACATTAATGATGGTGAAGTACTAAGTCACTCTTTTCATATGCGTTTGCAGCAGCACATCCCGATAGGAGGAGAAAAAGAAAGTAAAAATGAAAGGACGAATAGCAGAGAAGACAATGTTCATGACTGGTGAAGTTGGGTCATTTGGGGTGGAATAATTAAGGTATGACTACTCAGTCTACTCCTCTTTTCTAAAGGCAATTTTCGAGCAAGGTATGAATAGAAGTGGTTCAAAAAAGTGCCGAAAGTTCAGAATTACGTATAGTTTGAAAACACAGTAAGAAAGATAGTATTCGGATACACCAATGGCTCTCTCCTCTCTTTGATTTCTTTTCATTAAAGCTATCTCAGATCATTTTTAATATAATGTATTTTGTAGGTTAATGAGTGGACTTCATTTCAGTGTGATTGTACAGTTTTGCTTGTACCAGTATTTCTTGACAGAAATTGAAGCCGCTTCAAGTCTACAAACATTGGCGGAAGACGTATTTTGCACAATACCATTGAATAGCTACATCTCGCCAGACTACAATGATTCGTAATCCAACAAAAGGTCTCTCTGTACAGACAAGGGTAGATTGATGTTGTCTCCCCACATTCATGTTTGCTCGCCACCTTCATAAAAATACGACACGACCATTATTTGCTTCTGACATCAATTTAATCCACCAGATATGTGCGACTCAGTCAGTCAGTCAGTAACAACGTAGAACTTCGTACGTACGTACATCAGTTCGAGTTGCCACACCACCTTAGCACAGAGATGCAGTTGTCGATTCAAATCCCGTAGTGGTAGAGGTAGCAAGAGTATAAGCAGTAATCGGGAAGATTAGGGTTTGGAGATGTTACTTAAAGAGTATAATACAGTGAAATAAATTTGGGAGGAGAAAAAAAGACGAGGAGGAATTAGGAGATCAAAATTTGGGAGAACACAAAGAGTGGATGCACCTGCGCCATTGCAAACGTTTTTGAGCCATGTCATTCAGGGTCTCTAACCATCGGTTGCTATCATCTCGCGGTCCCCAACCAGGTAGTCTACACCTACTAACAAGACTCAGTCCACTTGTCAGTGACTTCATGAACTTGTGCCATGTTTTGGTCTGGCCGCCCCTAGCTTTCTTCCAACCTACTCCTATACCATTGAACATCGCACGTCGAGGTAGTCGGTCGTTGGGCATACGTAACACGTGTCCCAGCCATCTCAACTGATGAAGTTTCACTACTTCATCAATTGATTTGCCATCCTTACCTAGTACCCGTTTCCTAACAACTGTGTTACTTACTCGATGGTCGCATGATATACGGGCAATGTTTCGAAGACACCTATGATCGAATACTAGTAACCTACGACTACTTTTTCTGATGAGGCTGATTGACGATGGGTTGATTAGGCTTTCTCTAAGTAGGTTACCAGATAAGTGGACTTTTATCACTTTCCACAATATACGTGAAACAACTGTGATGAGAACAATCGGTCTACATTTCTGGATTAGGTTTTTCAGTCATGATCTGTGTTCAAGGTTAAGTTACGTTATCTTCTAGATTTAGGGGTATGCATCAGCCGCTAATTATGGTGTAAATATTTTGGTTTTAAGATATGCTTGGCCCTGCTATTTTGTAGAGTCGATGAGATATCATTTGTGTCCGTACTTTCGCTGAGCCTAAGGGTTTTAATGTTTGAGTGGATATTACTTAGCTCATTGTTGATCCCCCTAAGATTATGTTAATTAATGCAGCTGAAATCAATATCTGAGGCATTAGATTAATTTCCAATGTAGGTAAACCATTCAATACGTAGTTCATTGATGTCAGTTTGATCGTGATATGTCTCTATATGGAGAAGTATGAAGTGAATCCCTTGATCTCTAGTCTTTCTTATGAGCATTTCAGGCAGACGACAGAGGTTTTGAAATTTCAGTGAGATAGAGAGCACAGTACGATCCTCTTTTTTTCATATTTTATACACTGACATTTCATATATTCAAATGCCCAGTAAATTTGCTGCAAGGCTATGAAATCGTTTGATATGCGATACATCATATTTAGTTTTCGTCGATTAATCCTTGTTTCTTGGTTGATATAAGGGGTTGTACACCTAGCTCCGACAGCTTGTAGAGCAAGCTCTGAGCATATGAGTAGCATATACGATGAAAATTTGAACGGTATTGCGATGCACCAAAAGTGATTCCAGGACCATCCTCTGTCGAAGCCTTAATATGCGAAAACTTACAATACTAACGTCCTTTCCTCCTGCATCTAACTCTAGTTTTAGTAGCTTTTCAGCTTGTTTTTTTATGCGGTCTGTGAGCGGCAAGTCTTTATGCACAAAAACGTCTGACATCTCAAGTGTACTTCCATTTTTTACTATTAGGTTTCTATCTTAAGGATATTTAAACACCACTCTTAGCAGTGTGGTTTGATTTTTTTTCAACAGTGTATAGCTATCTTGTCCGTAAACCTTCAACAAGCTGACTCCTGGAACATTATGAGGCACTAGCCAATTAGGTAGATCTTTTATTAATCCAATACCATGCTCAAAGCAAGTTCTGGATCCTGATCTTTCACTCTTCTTAAACCTACGGAAGATAATGACCTGCCATCACAAACACCCTTTGATTTCTTAACCACTGTTAGAGAGACTGGCTTTTCTATGATACATTAGGTGGTTTCTTATTCTTGATTTGTACCCAGTTATCAACTTTCACTTGAGCAGCAATCACAGTCGCGTGATGTACACTGTGAGATCCTGGGTGATTGTCGATGACTTGAATGGTCAGGTTGTTGTTTTTCCTGATAGAACCAGATCTAGCCTTACGATTAGGTTTCTGGTTCTTTCCTGCCTGCTGCCATTTAGGGTACAGGGAACAGAAAAACCTTTTTCTTAAGTTTTTACTCCCAACAAGCCCTTTGGGAGTCGGTTTTTCCACCTTCGGTCAATGTAATACAATAAAATCTTGGCTTATTTGGGTTGACTTCACATCGATATGTGTATCTACGTTACGAGTACCATTTGATCCATCTAGATTACGCTCGATAATACGCATTTCATCAGCATTTACCTTTGAAAGGGCTTCGGATGATAAGCTGCTGCGTTCCAACAATAAGACCGGAAACCTTAGAATCTAAAAGTGCTACGAACAAAAAACCCTAGAAGTACATAGTGCAAAGTACGTTGGAAAAATAACGATATACTTGACATTACTTTATATGAGATTGGTTAGATAATAGTGAACAATAGTAGTCTTGGTGCGTAACAATAGATCAACACCATAAATCTAACTCAGAGTAATCATACCACTTACCTTTAAAATAGAGCGCGAGATAAGGTGGTTGCTAGATGGATTCGTCATTACTAAACGAACATCAGCAAACAGAAAGCAGACGCAACAAACATAAACGAACTACTATTTAGAAATCAGTTCGGATGTTGGATAAAAGAAAATCTGTTTCATTACGTCAAAAGTCAATTGAAACATAGTATTGCCGTTGACGTAGAAGTTGGAACCGCGCACATCGAGGGGTCGTGTTACCCATGCAGCATGCAGCACTGTGAAGTTAGTGAAATCGTAAGTCGGTAGTTGAACCACCATAAACTGAATCATTTGCCTCCATAATACATGATGTTCATGCTCCAAGAAATCCAACCATGAAATATACTTCAAATAGTGAGTATTGTAAACAGGCCAGAAACAATATAAAATCCATGAAATACAAAATATACAGATAATACTCCCAACAGAAAGGACTGCATCCTTCAAGAAATGTCCTTAATAAAATGACATTACTGTGGGTCCATTTAGCGGGACAACCAATTATGTATGCATGTATGTGTTTCTATGTTTTGTTATATGATGTGTTACCTACATTGTGTAATCAGTTTGAAATGAACTGAAATGGTGCTGAATAATGAATAATAATGATAATGTCAATATTGGAGTTTGTTTTATAATTAATAATAATAATAATAATATTGTTGTTGTTATTATTGTTCAGGTATACACTGGTGGGTGACCACCTCCGTTGGGTTGTGACCAGTGAGGGAATAATTGTTTACAATGTGAGATGTTGAGATAGGTGAGTGTTGTGTGCTTGTTTTATTCGAGTGTTTTGGTTACATTGTAAATAGTAAATACTGGTGTAATAAGTAATAAGTAGTATCGGATGATATAATGATGAATGTTTATCTTTCGGGTCACCAGTTATGGTGTGAGTTGACATCTGACTTACTGGTGTGTGAAAGAGAAAATGTGTTTGGTGTATTGTATGTTAAAATGTGTTTTGTTGTTGTATTTTTGTAGATGTACGATAGTCGTCCAGTGAATGAGCTGATGATAACGTGGATGATGACGTGGACTTGACCGAGGAGAATGGAGACGGTGGGGACTTCTGTGAGTGATGATTGGGCGTTATTTTCGGGTGAGTAGTGGATGAGTGAGTGATGTGCGTTGTAATTTTATTGTTTACTGATGATGACTACTAGATGACGAGTGTGAGATGTTGATCAGTGACCGCTCACAACGAGGCATTTGTCTGAGAGTGTGATAGTTGTGTAATTCGCGTTTGTACTGATTGATGGATATATACTAACTAGTGATTTGTGTTTTGGTGTTTACATTTTCAGGAACTGAACATTTTGTGGAACGGGGAGATAGATGGTGACGACTGAGAGATCAGGTGAGTGGATGATGGTGGTGTTTGTGATGCAATTGATTTATTACGAGTTGCATATGAATGTGTGTATATGTCTGTAGTAATGGTGAAATGTTATGTGGGATGTGGGAGATGTTGTTGGTGAAAGGAACACGTGTACCCAGAAATACGAGGAAGTGATGAGTGTGTTATGTTGAATGGTTCGAAGATGAGATGGTATTTTGAGCCTGTTATTTTGTAGAGGAAACGTTTTACTGTGGATAAATTTGAAATGATGCAAATACATATCCACCGATTCTTTGATTATCTGAATCGATTGTGATGTGTGCAACACCATCTGATATAGTGCTTTGTTAATTTATATTTATATACACATATATATATATATATGTCATTTGTGTTCATTGGAGTAAGGAGATGTTTTTTCTTGTTTGTTTATTGATTGTTTAGGTGAGTGGACGAGTTGGTGCATCGTGTTGTGGAGTACATATTGGTGTAATGATGTCAATGAACCATCTTTCGACTGATGACTTTGTCATCTGTTGACAGTGTACAATTGAGGAGTGTGTATCTCATTGTTGTTAATGTTGAGTGTTGATTGTGTGTGTATATGTTTTGTTGAATATATATATATATATATATATGTATGGTTAAACGATCGAACTACCTGTGTTTGTTATTAATTGTTTAGGCATGAAGCAATGAATGAAACACTGGAGGAAGGAAGGAAGTACTGAGGGTGGAAGTATTGTACAGTTGGAGAGTGAAGGAGGACAATGAATAATGATAAGTAAGGGATATGTGTGATTTGTTGTTGTGTGTAATTGTATGTCTGACTGACTGATAGCGAGTGAGTGGTGCAATATGATGAACACTATCAGATCCAACTTTGAGTATGGACAATGATGAGTGTGTGTATACGAGCTTTTTAACTCTGACGTGAGTGTTGTGTGTGTTAGTGATGGTGTGATAATAACGTGAAATGATTGTAATTTATTTCATAGTGTTATATTTTTATTGTGCTGTGATTTCAGGAGGCGACGTACACGGACCGGAGATCGTGGGAATCGAAGTGTCAATATGTTAGTGTCGTGTTGGTTGAATTGTGTTGGTGGTTGTCGTTGCCGTCCATCGGTTGAGTAGTAGTCACATTGTGCTAGTAAAGAGGTAAGTGGGTGGTGTTGTTTTATTGAATCGTAACGTATAGTATATAGTGTATTGATCGTGTTGTTTGTAGAATAAGTGTAAATTATTAATGATGATAATCATAGGGCAGACTCTGATGTGGACGATGTCCGTGTGATTTCAAGTTCTATATGTCTGAAATAAATATTGTTGTACACATATTGAGTGTATGTTTGTGTGGTTTTGATACGAGTAGATAATGTGTGTAAATGGTGTTATTTGTTTTGTATTGATTGATATAGGTGTTGGTGTTGAGGTTGAGGTTCGTTGTGTCATGACGAGTGGATTTGTGAAGGATGAATGAACTGACGGGCAGACGGTTTGGTGTTAACAATTGCTGATGTGAAGATGACAGTTGACAAGAGGTGAGTTTTGATTTTCTAATGATATTGAGAGTGTCGGGGGAGAAGTGATGGGATTTGATGTTTGTGTGTAATTGATAATGGATCGATAAATATGTGATGATATCTACATGCACCACTATGAACTGTTTGTTTTTGAACAAATAGTGTTGTATTAGATTTTGATCTGAAGAATGCAAAGTGGTCGATGGAGCGATGTTACTTTACTGTTTAATGATATTAGCGATTTGTAATGTTAATATTTGTGAATTGAGTGAATTGAATGTTTGTTTGTTTGTTTAATGTTTTTCAGATGGTGTTAATGAGTCTTTTGGAGTTGATGGGGTGTCAGGAAGATGAAATGAAATGATATGAGATATTTGATTAGTGGGTAAGTTGAGTGGAGTAATTGTTTTGATTGTGTGACGAAGTGGTATGTGTGTTTTTGACGATGTAGTCAATGAATTGATTGTATATATACTGTTTATTTATGAATGGATGAATATGTGTGCGAGTGAGTGAGTGAGTGAGTGAGTGAGTGAGCGATTGATTGTCGACTAGTTGGTTAGTTGATGGTGATGATATGGTGTGATGTTGATTGTTTGTGGTGAAGTAAATGTGTTGCTGTATAAAACTCACTAGTATATCTAGTGTATCCTGTCTACAGCTACAGTGGTATGTGCATATTAACCACAGTGTGTGAATATGCATAGAAAGAAGTGTTGTTCATGTATTTTTTTAAAGAGTGTAGTATGTATATAGTTAGTAAGTGTAGTAGTAGTAGTAGTAGTGTTTGTTGTTGTTTATTGGGTGTAGTGATTGTCAATGAATGTGTTAGTGGTAGTGGTAGTGTTTAATGGTGATGTTGTATTTAGTGATGAGGTAGTTAGGTGCTTTTAATGTGTTGTGTGGTGTAGGATGTGCTCAGACTGAAGTGTGATCGATTACCTACCGGTGATTAATTGATTGATTGATGGTGATTGTGGTGGTGGTGTTATTTGCATGTGTTTGTGTGTATGTTGATATTGTTGGTAAGAAGATAGATGATGAATGGAAAGGCGACGGGCGAACTGAGAAATATGCAGTTGTGCTGATTCGCCGAGTTCTGATTTTGTGCAAACGAGTGTTGGTACTGTGATTGATTGTGTTTGACAAATTGTAATTGTTTTTGGATAATAGATATTTGCACTGTGTTTTATTGTATTTTCGTTTTATCAGGTGCGTGAGCGAGCAAGTAAGCGTGTGGGAGATAGAGCGGATGTGTTGGTGATTGCCGGATGGTTATGAGATAGGGAGTTGGGTAATCAACCGGGTGAGTGTGTGATTATATGCGTGAATGTGCATGTATGTGTTTCTATGTTTTGTTATATGATGTGTTACCTACATTGTGTAATCAGTTTGAAATGAACTGAAATGGTGCTGAATAATGAATAATAATGATAATGTCAATATTGGAGTTTGTTTTATAATTAATAATAATAATAATATTGTTGTTGTTATTATTGTTCAGGTATACACTGGTGGGTGACCACCTCCGTTGGGTTGTGACCAGTGAGGGAATAATTGTTTACAATATGAGATGTTGAGACAGGTGAGTGTTGTGTGCTTGTTTTATTCGAGTGTTTTGGCTACATTGTAAATAGTAAATACTGGTGTAATAAGTAATAAGTAGTATCGGATGATATAATGATGAATGTTTATCTTTCGGGTCACCAGTTATGGTGTGAGTTGACATCTGACTTACTGGTGTGTGAAAGAGAAAATGTGTTTGGTGTATTGTATGTTAAAATGTGTTTTGTTGTTGTATTTTTGTAGATGTACGATAGTCGTCCAGTGAATGAGCTGATGATAACGTGGATGATGACGTGGACTTGACCGAGGAGAATGGAGACGGTGGGGACTTCTGTGAGTGATGATTGGGCGTTATTTTCGGGTGAGTAGTGGATGAGTGAGTGATGTGCGTTGTAATTTTATTGTTTACTGATGATGACTACTAGATGACGAGTGTGAGATGTTGATCAGTGACCGCTCACAACGAGGCATTTGTCTGAGAGTGTGATAGTTGTGTAATTCGCGTTTGTACTGATTGATGGATATATACTAACTAGTGATTTGTGTTTTGGTGTTTACATTTTCAGGAACTGAACATTTTGTGGAACGGGGAGATAGATGGTGACGACTGAGAGATCAGGTGAGTGGATGATGGTGGTGTTTGTGATGCAATTGATTTATTACGAGTTGCATATGAATGTGTGTATATGTCTGTAGTAATGGTGAAATGTTATGTGGGATGTGGGAGATGTTGTTGGTGAAAGGAACACGTGTACCCAGAAATACGAGGAAGTGATGAGTGTGTTATGTTGAATGGTTCGAAGATGAGATGGTATTTTGAGCCTGTTATTTTGTAGAGGAAACGTTTTACTGTGGATAAATTTGAAATGATGCAAATACATATCCACCGATTCTTTGATTATCTGAATCGATTGTGATGTGTGCAACACCATCTGATATAGTGCTTTGTTAATTTATATTTATATACACATATATATATATATGTCATTTGTGTTCATTGGAGTAAGGAGATGTTTTTTCTTGTTTGTTTATTGATTGTTTAGGTGAGTGGACGAGTTGGTGCATCGTGTTGTGGAGTACATATTGGTGTAATGATGTCAATGAACCATCTTTCGACTGATGACTTTGTCATCTGTTGACAGTGTACAACTGAGGAGTGTGTATCTCATTGTTGTTAATGTTGAGTGTTGATTGTGTGTGTATATGTTTTGTTGAATATATATATATATATATATATGTATGGTTAAACGATCGAACTACCTGTGTTTGTTATTAATTGTTTAGGCATGAAGCAATGAATGAAACACTGGAGGAAGGAAGGAAGTACTGAGGGTGGAAGTATTGTACAGTTGGAGAGTGAAGGAGGACAATGAATAATGATAAGTAAGGGATATGTGTGATTTGTTGTTGTGTGTAATTGTATGTCTGACTGACTGATAGCGAGTGAGTGGTGCAATATGATGAACACTATCAGATCCAACTTTGAGTATGGACAATGATGAGTGTGTGTATACGAGCTTTTTAACTCTGACGTGAGTGTTGTGTGTGTTAGTGATGGTGTGATAATAACGTGAAATGATTGTAATTTATTTCATAGTGTTATATTTTTATTGTGCTGTGATTTCAGGAGGCGACGTACACGGACCGGAGATCGTGGGAATCGAAGTGTCAATATGTTAGTGTCGTGTTGGTTGAATTGTGTTGGTGGTTGTCGTTGCCGTCCATCGGTTGAGTAGTAGTCACATTGTGCTAGTAAAGAGGTAAGTGGGTGGTGTTGTTTTATTGAATCGTAACGTATAGTATATAGTGTATTGATCGTGTTGTTTGTAGAATAAGTGTAAATTATTAATGATGATAATCATAGGGCAGACTCTGATGTGGACGATGTCCGTGTGATTTCAAGTTCTATATGTCTGAAATAAATATTGTTGTACACATATTGAGTGTATGTTTGTGTGGTTTTGATACGAGTAGATAATGTGTGTAAATGGTGTTATTTGTTTTGTATTGATTGATATAGGTGTTGGTGTTGAGGTTGAGGTTCGTTGTGTCATGACGAGTGGATTTGTGAAGGATGAATGAACTGACGGGCAGACGGTTTGGTGTTAACAATTGCTGATGTGAAGATGACAGTTGACAAGAGGTGAGTTTTGATTTTCTAATGATATTGAGAGTGTCGGGGGAGAAGTGATGGGATTTGATGTTTGTGTGTAATTGATAATGGATCGATAAATATGTGATGATATCTACATGCACCACTATGAACTGTTTGTTTTTGAACAAATAGTGTTGTATTAGATTTTGATCTGAAGAATGCAAAGTGGTCGATGGAGCGATGTTACTTTACTGTTTAATGATATTAGCGATTTGTAATGTTAATATTTGTGAATTGAGTGAATTGAATGTTTGTTTGTTTGTTTAATGTTTTTCAGATGGTGTTAATGAGTCTTTTGGAGTTGATGGGGTGGCAGGAAGATGAAATGAAATGATATGAGATATTTGATTAGTGGGTAAGTTGAGTGGAGTAATTGTTTTGATTGTGTGACGAAGTGGTATGTGTGTTTTTGACGATGTAGTCAATGAATTGATTGTATATATACTGTTTATTTATGAATGGATGAATATGTGTGCGAGTGAGTGAGTGAGTGAGTGAGTGAGCGATTGATTGTCGACTAGTTGGTTAGTTGATGGTGATGATATGGTGTGATGTTGATTGTTTGTGGTGAAGTAAATGTGTTGCTGTATAAAACTCACTAGTATATCTAGTGTATCCTGTCTACAGCTACAGTGGTATGTGCATATTAACCACAGTGTGTGAATATGCATAGAAAGAAGTGTTGTTCATGTATTTTTTTAAAGAGTGTAGTATGTATATAGTTAGTAAGTGTAGTAGTAGTAGTAGTAGTGTTTGTTGTTGTTTATTGGGTGTAGTGATTGTCAATGAATGTGTTAGTGGTAGTGGTAGTGTTTAATGGTGATGTTGTATTTAGTGATGAGGTAGTTAGGTGCTTTTAATGTGTTGTGTGGTGTAGGATGTGCTCAGACTGAAGTGTGATCGATTACCTACCGGTGATTAATTGATTGATTGATGGTGATTGTGGTGGTGGTGTTATTTGCATGTGTTTGTGTGTATGTTGATATTGTTGGTAAGAAGATAGATGATGAATGGAAAGGCGACGGGCGAACTGAGAAATATGCAGTTGTGCTGATTCGCCGAGTTCTGATTTTGTGCAAACGAGTGTTGGTACTGTGATTGATTGTGTTTGACAAATTGTAATTGTTTTTGGATAATAGATATTTGCACTGTGTTTTATTGTATTTTCGTTTTATCAGGTGCGTGAGCGAGCAAGTAAGCGTGTGGGAGATAGAGCGGATGTGTTGGTGATTGCCGGATGGTTATGAGATAGGGAGTTGGGTAATCAACCGGGTGAGTGTGTGATTATATGCGTGAATGTGCATGTATGTGTTTCTATGTTTTGTTATATGATGTGTTACCTACATTGTGTAATCAGTTTGAAATGAACTGAAATGGTGCTGAATAATGAATAATAATGATAATGTCAATATTGGAGTTTGTTTTATAATTAATAATAATAATAATATTGTTGTTGTTATTATTGTTCAGGTATACACTGGTGGGTGACCACCTCCGTTGGGTTGTGACCAGTGAGGGAATAATTGTTTACAATATGAGATGTTGAGACAGGTGAGTGTTGTGTGCTTGTTTTATTCGAGTGTTTTGGTTACATTGTAAATAGTAAATACTGGTGTAATAAGTAATAAGTAGTATCGGATGATATAATGATGAATGTTTATCTTTCGGGTCACCAGTTATGGTGTGAGTTGACATCTGACTTACTGGTGTGTGAAAGAGAAAATGTGTTTGGTGTATTGTATGTTAAAATGTGTTTTGTTGTTGTATTTTTGTAGATGTACGATAGTCGTCCAGTGAATGAGCTGATGATAACGTGGATGATGACGTGGACTTGACCGAGGAGAATGGAGACGGTGGGGACTTCTGTGAGTGATGATTGGGCGTTATTTTCGGGTGAGTAGTGGATGAGTGAGTGATGTGCGTTGTAATTTTATTGTTTACTGATGATGACTACTAGATGACGAGTGTGAGATGTTGATCAGTGACCGCTCACAACGAGGCATTTGTCTGAGAGTGTGATAGTTGTGTAATTCGCGTTTGTACTGATTGATGGATATATACTAACTAGTGATTTGTGTTTTGGTGTTTACATTTTCAGGAACTGAACATTTTGTGGAACGGGGAGATAGATGGTGACGACTGAGAGATCAGGTGAGTGGATGATGGTGGTGTTTGTGATGCAATTGATTTATTACGAGTTGCATATGAATGTGTGTATATGTCTGTAGTAATGGTGAAATGTTATGTGGGATGTGGGAGATGTTGTTGGTGAAAGGAACACGTGTACCCAGAAATACGAGGAAGTGATGAGTGTGTTATGTTGAATGGTTCGAAGATGAGATGGTATTTTGAGCCTGTTATTTTGTAGAGGAAACGTTTTACTGTGGATAAATTTGAAATGATGCAAATACATATCCACCGATTCTTTGATTATCTGAATCGATTGTGATGTGTGCAACACCATCTGATATAGTGCTTTGTTAATTTATATTTATATACACATATATATATATATATATGTCATTTGTGTTCATTGGAGTAAGGAGATGTTTTTTCTTGTTTGTTTATTGATTGTTTAGGTGAGTGGACGAGTTGGTGCATCGTGTTGTGGAGTACATATTGGTGTAATGATGTCAATGAACCATCTTTCGACTGATGACTTTGTCATCTGTTGACAGTGTACAACTGAGGAGTGTGTATCTCATTGTTGTTAATGTTGAGTGTTGATTGTGTGTGTATATGTTTTGTTGATATATATATATATATATATATATGTATGGTTAAACGATCGAACTACCTGTGTTTGTTATTAATTGTTTAGGCATGAAGCAATGAATGAAACACTGGAGGAAGGAAGGAAGTACTGAGGGTGGAAGTATTGTACAGTTGGAGAGTGAAGGAGGACAATGAATAATGATAAGTAAGGGATATGTGTGATTTGTTGTTGTGTGTAATTGTATGTCTGACTGACTGATAGCGAGTGAGTGGTGCAATATGATGAACACTATCAGATCCAACTTTGAGTATGGACAATGATGAGTGTGTGTATACGAGCTTTTTAACTCTGACGTGAGTGTTGTGTGTGTTAGTGATGGTGTGATAATAACGTGAAATGATTGTAATTTATTTCATAGTGTTATATTTTTATTGTGCTGTGATTTCAGGAGGCGACGTACACGGACCGGAGATCGTGGGAATCGAAGTGTCAATATGTTAGTGTCGTGTTGGTTGAATTGTGTTGGTGGTTGTCGTTGCCGTCCATCGGTTGAGTAGTAGTCACATTGTGCTAGTAAAGAGGTAAGTGGGTGGTGTTGTTTTATTGAATCGTAACGTATAGTATATAGTGTATTGATCGTGTTGTTTGTAGAATAAGTGTAAATTATTAATGATGATAATCATAGGGCAGACTCTGATGTGGACGATGTCCGTGTGATTTCAAGTTCTATATGTCTGAAATAAATATTGTTGTACACATATTGAGTGTATGTTTGTGTGGTTTTGATACGAGTAGATAATGTGTGTAAATGGTGTTATTTGTTTTGTATTGATTGATATAGGTGTTGGTGTTGAGGTTGAGGTTCGTTGTGTCATGACGAGTGGATTTGTGAAGGATGAATGAACTGACGGGCAGACGGTTTGGTGTTAACAATTGCTGATGTGAAGATGACAGTTGACAAGAGGTGAGTTTTGATTTTCTAATGATATTGAGAGTGTCGGGGGAGAAGTGATGGGATTTGATGTTTGTGTGTAATTGATAATGGATCGATAAATATGTGATGATATCTACATGCACCACTATGAACTGTTTGTTTTTGAACAAATAGTGTTGTATTAGATTTTGATCTGAAGAATGCAAAGTGGTCGATGGAGCGATGTTACTTTACTGTTTAATGATATTAGCGATTTGTAATGTTAATATTTGTGAATTGAGTGAATTGAATGTTTGTTTGTTTGTTTAATGTTTTTCAGATGGTGTTAATGAGTCTTTTGGAGTTGATGGGGTGGCAGGAAAATGAAATGAAATGATATGAGATATTTGATTAGTGGGTAAGTTGAGTGGAGTAATTGTTTTGATTGTGTGACGAAGTGGTATGTGTGTTTTTGACGATGTAGTCAATGAATTGATTGTATATATACTGTTTATTTATGAATGGATGAATATGTGTGCGAGTGAGTGAGTGAGTGAGTGAGTGAGCGATTGATTGTCGACTAGTTGGTTAGTTGATGGTGATGATATGGTGTGATGTTGATTGTTTGTGGTGAAGTAAATGTGTTGCTGTATAAAACTCACTAGTATATCTAGTGTATCCTGTCTACAGCTACAGTGGTATGTGCATATTAACCACAGTGTGTGAATATGCATAGAAAGAAGTGTTGTTCATGTATTTTTTTAAAGAGTGTAGTATGTATATAGTTAGTAAGTGTAGTAGTAGTAGTAGTAGTGTTTGTTGTTGTTTATTGGGTGTAGTGATTGTCAATGAATGTGTTAGTGGTAGTGGTAGTGTTTAATGGTGATGTTGTATTTAGTGATGAGGTAGTTAGGTGCTTTTAATGTGTTGTGTGGTGTAGGATGTGCTCAGACTGAAGTGTGATCGATTACCTACCGGTGATTAATTGATTGATTGATGGTGATTGTGGTGGTGGTGTTATTTGCATGTGTTTGTGTGTATGTTGATATTGTTGGTAAGAAGATAGATGATGAATGGAAAGGCGACGGGCGAACTGAGAAATATGCAGTTGTGTTGATTCGCCGAGTTCTGATTTTGTGCAAACGAGTGTTGGTACTGTGATTGATTGTGTTTGACAAATTGTAATTGTTTTTGGATAATAGATATTTGCACTGTGTTTTATTGTATTTTCGTTTTATCAGGTGCGTGAGCGAGCAAGTAAGCGTGTGGGAGATAGAGCGGATGTGTTGGTGATTGCCGGATGGTTATGAGATAGGGAGTTGGGTAATCAACCGGGTGAGTGTGTGATTATATGCGTGAATGTGCATGTATGTGTTTCTATGTTTTGTTATATGATGTGTTACCTACATTGTGTAATCAGTTTGAAATGAACTGAAATGGTGCTGAATAATGAATAATAATGATAATGTCAATATTGGAGTTTGTTTTATAATAATAATAATAATAATAATAATATTGTTGTTGTTATTATTGTTCAGGTATACACTGGTGGGTGACCACCTCCGTTGGGTTGTGACCAGTGAGGGAATAATTGTTTACAATATGAGATGTTGAGACAGGTGAGTGTTGTGTGCTTGTTTTATTCGAGTGTTTTGGTTACATTGTAAATAGTAAATACTGGTGTAATAAGTAATAAGTAGTATCGGATGATATAATGATGAATGTTTATCTTTCGGGTCACCAGTTATGGTGTGAGTTGACATCTGACTTACTGGTGTGTGAAAGAGAAAATGTGTTTGGTGTATTGTATGTTAAAATGTGTTTTGTTGTTGTATTTTTGTAGATGTACGATAGTCGTCCAGTGAATGAGCTGATGATAACGTGGATGATGACGTGGACTTGACCGAGGAGAATGGAGACGGTGGGGACTTCTGTGAGTGATGATTGGGCGTTATTTTCGGGTGAGTAGTGGATGAGTGAGTGATGTGCGTTGTAATTTTATTGTTTACTGATGATGACTACTAGATGACGAGTGTGAGATGTTGATCAGTGACCGCTCACAACGAGGCATTTGTCTGAGAGTGTGATAGTTGTGTAATTCGCGTTTGTACTGATTGATGGATATATACTAACTAGTGATTTGTGTTTTGGTGTTTACATTTTCAGGAACTGAACATTTTGTGGAACGGGGAGATAGATGGTGACGACTGAGAGATCAGGTGAGTGGATGATGGTGGTGTTTGTGATGCAATTGATTTATTACGAGTTGCATATGAATGTGTGTATATGTCTGTAGTAATGGTGAAATGTTATGTGGGATGTGGGAGATGTTGTTGGTGAAAGGAACACGTGTACCCAGAAATACGAGGAAGTGATGAGTGTGTTATGTTGAATGGTTCGAAGATGAGATGGTATTTTGAGCCTGTTATTTTGTAGAGGAAACGTTTTACTGTGGATAAATTTGAAATGATGCAAATACATATCCACCGATTCTTTGATTATCTGAATCGATTGTGATGTGTGCAACACCATCTGATATAGTGCTTTGTTAATTTATATTTATATACACATATATATATATATATGTCATTTGTGTTCATTGGAGTAAGGAGATGTTTTTTCTTGTTTGTTTATTGATTGTTTAGGTGAGTGGACGAGTTGGTGCATCGTGTTGTGGAGTACATATTGGTGTAATGATGTCAATGAACCATCTTTCGACTGATGACTTTGTCATCTGTTGACAGTGTACAACTGAGGAGTGTGTATCTCATTGTTGTTAATGTTGAGTGTTGATTGTGTGTGTATATGTTTTGTTGATATATATATATATATATATGTATGGTTAAACGATCGAACTACCTGTGTTTGTTATTAATTGTTTAGGCATGAAGCAATGAATGAAACACTGGAGGAAGGAAGGAAGTACTGAGGGTGGAAGTATTGTACAGTTGGAGAGTGAAGGAGGACAATGAATAATGATAAGTAAGGGATATGTGTGATTTGTTGTTGTGTGTAATTGTATGTCTGACTGACTGATAGCGAGTGAGTGGTGCAATATGATGAACACTATCAGATCCAACTTTGAGTATGGACAATGATGAGTGTGTGTATACGAGCTTTTTAACTCTGACGTGAGTGTTGTGTGTGTTAGTGATGGTGTGATAATAACGTGAAATGATTGTAATTTATTTCATAGTGTTATATTTTTATTGTGCTGTGATTTCAGGAGGCGACGTACACGGACCGGAGATCGTGGGAATCGAAGTGTCAATATGTTAGTGTCGTGTTGGTTGAATTGTGTTGGTGGTTGTCGTTGCCGTCCATCGGTTGAGTAGTAGTCACATTGTGCTAGTAAAGAGGTAAGTGGGTGGTGTTGTTTTATTGAATCGTAACGTATAGTATATAGTGTATTGATCGTGTTGTTTGTAGAATAAGTGTAAATTATTAATGATGATAATCATAGGGCAGACTCTGATGTGGACGATGTCCGTGTGATTTCAAGTTCTATATGTCTGAAATAAATATTGTTGTACACATATTGAGTGTATGTTTGTGTGGTTTTGATACGAGTAGATAATGTGTGTAAATGGTGTTATTTGTTTTGTATTGATTGATATAGGTGTTGGTGTTGAGGTTGAGGTTCGTTGTGTCATGACGAGTGGATTTGTGAAGGATGAATGAACTGACGGGCAGACGGTTTGGTGTTAACAATTGCTGATGTGAAGATGACAGTTGACAAGAGGTGAGTTTTGATTTTCTAATGATATTGAGAGTGTCGGGGGAGAAGTGATGGGATTTGATGTTTGTGTGTAATTGATAATGGATCGATAAATATGTGATGATATCTACATGCACCACTATGAACTGTTTGTTTTTGAACAAATAGTGTTGTATTAGATTTTGATCTGAAGAATGCAAAGTGGTCGATGGAGCGATGTTACTTTACTGTTTAATGATATTAGCGATTTGTAATGTTAATATTTGTGAATTGAGTGAATTGAATGTTTGTTTGTTTGTTTAATGTTTTTCAGATGGTGTTAATGAGTCTTTTGGAGTTGATGGGGTGGCAGGAAAATGAAATGAAATGATATGAGATATTTGATTAGTGGGTAAGTTGAGTGGAGTAATTGTTTTGATTGTGTGACGAAGTGGTATGTGTGTTTTTGACGATGTAGTCAATGAATTGATTGTATATATACTGTTTATTTATGAATGGATGAATATGTGTGCGAGTGAGTGAGTGAGTGAGTGAGTGAGCGATTGATTGTCGACTAGTTGGTTAGTTGATGGTGATGATATGGTGTGATGTTGATTGTTTGTGGTGAAGTAAATGTGTTGCTGTATAAAACTCACTAGTATATCTAGTGTATCCTGTCTACAGCTACAGTGGTATGTGCATATTAACCACAGTGTGTGAATATGCATAGAAAGAAGTGTTGTTCATGTATTTTTTTAAAGAGTGTAGTATGTATATAGTTAGTAAGTGTAGTAGTAGTAGTGTTTGTTGTTGTTTATTGGGTGTAGTGATTGTCAATGAATGTGTTAGTGGTAGTGGTAGTGTTTAATGGTGATGTTGTATTTAGTGATGAGGTAGTTAGGTGCTTTTAATGTGTTGTGTGGTGTAGGATGTGCTCAGACTGAAGTGTGATCGATTACCTACCGGTGATTAATTGATTGATTGATGGTGATTGTGGTGGTGGTGTTATTTGCATGTGTTTGTGTGTATGTTGATATTGTTGGTAAGAAGATAGATGATGAATGGAAAGGCGACGGGCGAACTGAGAAATATGCAGTTGTGCTGATTCGCCGAGTTCTGATTTTGTGCAAACGAGTGTTGGTACTGTGATTGATTGTGTTTGACAAATTGTAATTGTTTTTGGATAATAGATATTTGCACTGTGTTTTATTGTATTTTCGTTTTATCAGGTGCGTGAGCGAGCAAGTAAGCGTGTGGGAGATAGAGCGGATGTGTTGGTGATTGCCGGATGGTTATGAGATAGGGAGTTGGGTAATCAACCGGGTGAGTGTGTGATTATATGCGTGAATGTGCATGTATGTGTTTCTATGTTTTGTTATATGATGTGTTACCTACATTGTGTAATCAGTTTGAAATGAACTGAAATGGTGCTGAATAATGAATAATAATGATAATGTCAATATTGGAGTTTGTTTTATAATTAATAATAATAATAATAATAATATTGTTGTTGTTGTTATTGTTCAGGTATACACTGGTGGGTGACCACCTCCGTTGGGTTGTGACCAGTGAGGGAATAATTGTTTACAATGTGAGATGTTGAGATAGGTGAGTGTTGTGTGCTTGTTTTATTCGAGTGTTTTGGTTACATTGTAAATAGTAAATACTGGTGTAATAAGTAATAAGTAGTATCGGATGATATAATGATGAATGTTTATCTTTCGGGTCACCAGTTATGGTGTGAGTTGACATCTGACTTACTGGTGTGTGAAAGAGAAAATGTGTTTGGTGTATTGTATGTTAAAATGTGTTTTGTTGTTGTATTTTTGTAGATGTACGATAGTCGTCCAGTGAATGAGCTGATGATAACGTGGATGATGACGTGGACTTGACCGAGGAGAATGGAGACGGTGGGGACTTCTGTGAGTGATGATTGGGCGTTATTTTCGGGTGAGTAGTGGATGAGTGAGTGATGTGCGTTGTAATTTTATTGTTTACTGATGATGACTACTAGATGACGAGTGTGAGATGTTGATCAGTGACCGCTCACAACGAGGCATTTGTCTGAGAGTGTGATAGTTGTGTAATTCGCGTTTGTACTGATTGATGGATATATACTAACTAGTGATTTGTGTTTTGGTGTTTACATTTTCAGGAACTGAACATTTTGTGGAACGGGGAGATAGATGGTGACGACTGAGAGATCAGGTGAGTGGATGATGGTGGTGTTTGTGATGCAATTGATTTATTACGAGTTGCATATGAATGTGTGTATATGTCTGTAGTAATGGTGAAATGTTATGTGGGATGTGGGAGATGTTGTTGGTGAAAGGAACACGTGTACCCAGAAATACGAGGAAGTGATGAGTGTGTTATGTTGAATGGTTCGAAGATGAGATGGTATTTTGAGCCTGTTATTTTGTAGAGGAAACGTTTTACTGTGGATAAATTTGAAATGATGCAAATACATATCCACCGATTCTTTGATTATCTGAATCGATTGTGATGTGTGCAACACCATCTGATATAGTGCTTTGTTAATTTATATTTATATACACATATATATATATATATATGTCATTTGTGTTCATTGGAGTAAGGAGATGTTTTTTCTTGTTTGTTTATTGATTGTTTAGGTGAGTGGACGAGTTGGTGCATCGTGTTGTGGAGTACATATTGGTGTAATGATGTCAATGAACCATCTTTCGACTGATGACTTTGTCATCTGTTGACAGTGTACAACTGAGGAGTGTGTATCTCATTGTTGTTAATGTTGAGTGTTGATTGTGTGTGTATATGTTTTGTTGAATATATATATATATATATATATGTATGGTTAAACGATCGAACTACCTGTGTTTGTTATTAATTGTTTAGGCATGAAGCAATGAATGAAACACTGGAGGAAGGAAGGAAGTACTGAGGGTGGAAGTATTGTACAGTTGGAGAGTGAAGGAGGACAATGAATAATGATAAGTAAGGGATATGTGTGATTTGTTGTTGTGTGTAATTGTATGTCTGACTGACTGATAGCGAGTGAGTGGTGCAATATGATGAACACTATCAGATCCAACTTTGAGTATGGACAATGATGAGTGTGTGTATACGAGCTTTTAACTCTGACGTGAGTGTTGTGTGTGTTAGTGATGGTGTGATAATAACGTGAAATGATTGTAATTTATTTCATAGTGTTATATTTTTATTGTGCTGTGATTTCAGGAGGCGACGTACACGGACCGGAGATCGTGGGAATCGAAGTGTCAATATGTTAGTGTCGTGTTGGTTGAATTGTGTTGGTGGTTGTCGTTGCCGTCCATCGGTTGAGTAGTAGTCACATTGTGCTAGTAAAGAGGTAAGTGGGTGGTGTTGTTTTATTGAATCGTAACGTATAGTATATAGTGTATTGATCGTGTTGTTTGTAGAATAAGTGTAAATTATTAATGATGATAATCATAGGGCAGACTCTGATGTGGACGATGTCCGTGTGATTTCAAGTTCTATATGTCTGAAATAAATATTGTTGTACACATATTGAGTGTATGTTTGTGTGGTTTTGATACGAGTAGATAATGTGTGTAAATGGTGTTATTTGTTTTGTATTGATTGATATAGGTGTTGGTGTTGAGGTTGAGGTTCGTTGTGTCATGACGAGTGGATTTGTGAAGGATGAATGAACTGACGGGCAGACGGTTTGGTGTTAACAATTGCTGATGTGAAGATGACAGTTGACAAGAGGTGAGTTTTGATTTTCTAATGATATTGAGAGTGTCGGGGGAGAAGTGATGGGATTTGATGTTTGTGTGTAATTGATAATGGATCGATAAATATGTGATGATATCTACATGCACCACTATGAACTGTTTGTTTTTGAACAAATAGTGTTGTATTAGATTTTGATTTGAAGAATGCAAAGTGGTCGATGGAGCGATGTTACTTTACTGTTTAATGATATTAGCGATTTGTAATGTTAATATTTGTGAATTGAGTGAATTGAATGTTTGTTTGTTTGTTTAATGTTTTTCAGATGGTGTTAATGAGTCTTTTGGAGTTGATGGGGTGGCAGGAAGATGAAATGAAATGATATGAGATATTTGATTAGTGGGTAAGTTGAGTGGAGTAATTGTTTTGATTGTGTGACGAAGTGGTATGTGTGTTTTTGACGATGTAGTCAATGAATTGATTGTATATATACTGTTTATTTATGAATGGATGAATATGTGTGCGAGTGAGTGAGTGAGTGAGTGAGTGAGCGATTGATTGTCGACTAGTTGGTTAGTTGATGGTGATGATATGGTGTGATGTTGATTGTTTGTGGTGAAGTAAATGTGTTGCTGTATAAAACTCACTAGTATATCTAGTGTATCCTGTCTACAGCTACAGTGGTATGTGCATATTAACCACAGTGTGTGAATATGCATAGAAAGAAGTGTTGTTCATGTATTTTTTTAAAGAGTGTAGTATGTATATAGTTAGTAAGTGTAGTAGTAGTAGTAGTAGTGTTTGTTGTTGTTTATTGGGTGTAGTGATTGTCAATGAATGTGTTAGTGGTAGTGGTAGTGTTTAATGGTGATGTTGTATTTAGTGATGAGGTAGTTAGGTGCTTTTAATGTGTTGTGTGGTGTAGGATGTGCTCAGACTGAAGTGTGATCGATTACCTACCGGTGATTAATTGATTGATTGATGGTGATTGTGGTGGTGGTGTTATTTGCATGTGTTTGTGTGTATGTTGATATTGTTGGTAAGAAGATAGATGATGAATGGAAAGGCGACGGGCGAACTGAGAAATATGCAGTTGTGCTGATTCGCCGAGTTCTGATTTTGTGCAAACGAGTGTTGGTACTGTGATTGATTGTGTTTGACAAATTGTAATTGTTTTTGGATAATAGATATTTGCACTGTGTTTTATTGTATTTTCGTTTTATCAGGTGCGTGAGCGAGCAAGTAAGCGTGTGGGAGATAGAGCGGATGTGTTGGTGATTGCCGGATGGTTATGAGATAGGGAGTTGGGTAATCAACCGGGTGAGTGTGTGATTATATGCGTGAATGTGCATGTATGTGTTTCTATGTTTTGCTATATGATGTGTTACCTACATTGTGTAATCAGTTTGAAATGAACTGAAATGGTGCTGAATAATGAATAATAATGATAATGTCAATATTGGAGTTTGTTTTATAATTAATAATAATAATAATAATAATATTGTTGTTGTTATTATTGTTCAGGTATACACTGGTGGGTGACCA
The DNA here is from genome assembly GCF_000699445.3 of Schistosoma haematobium. Taxonomy (NCBI): domain Eukaryota; kingdom Metazoa; phylum Platyhelminthes; class Trematoda; order Strigeidida; family Schistosomatidae; genus Schistosoma; species Schistosoma haematobium. The sequence goes on from NC_067200.1 coordinate 13,002,062, forward strand.
CCTCCGTTGGGTTGTGACCAGTGAGGGAATAATTGTTTACAATGTGAGATGTTGAGATAGGTGAGTGTTGTGTGCTTGTTTTATTCGAGTGTTTTGGTTACATTGTAAATAGTAAATACTGGTGTAATAAGTAATAAGTAGTATCGGATGATATAATGATGAATGTTTATCTTTCGGGTCACCAGTTATGGTGTGAGTTGACATCTGACTTACTGGTGTGTGAAAGAGAAAATGTGTTTGGTGTATTGTATGTTAAAATGTGTTTTGTTGTTGTATTTTTGTAGATGTACGATAGTCGTCCAGTGAATGAGCTGATGATAACGTGGATGATGACGTGGACTTGACCGAGGAGAATGGAGACGGTGGGGACTTCTGTGAGTGATGATTGGGCGTTATTTTCGGGTGAGTAGTGGATGAGTGAGTGATGTGCGTTGTAATTTTATTGTTTACTGATGATGACTACTAGATGACGAGTGTGAGATGTTGATCAGTGACCGCTCACAACGAGGCATTTGTCTGAGAGTGTGATAGTTGTGTAATTCGCGTTTGTACTGATTGATGGATATATACTAACTAGTGATTTGTGTTTTGGTGTTTACATTTTCAGGAACTGAACATTTTGTGGAACGGGGAGATAGATGGTGACGACTGAGAGATCAGGTGAGTGGATGATGGTGGTGTTTGTGATGCAATTGATTTATTACGAGTTGCATATGAATGTGTGTATATGTCTGTAGTAATGGTGAAATGTTATGTGGGATGTGGGAGATGTTGTTGATGAAAGGAACACGTGTACCCAGAAATACGAGGAAGTGATGAGTGTGTTATGTTGAATGGTTCGAAGATGAGATGGTATTTTGAGCCTGTTATTTTGTAGAGGAAATGTTTTACTGTGGATAAATTTGAAATGATGCAAATACATATCCACCGATTCTTTGATTATCTGAATCGATTGTGATGTGTGCAACACCATCTGATATAGTGCTTTGTTAATTTATATTTATATACACATATATATATATATATATGTCATTTGTGTTCATTGGAGTAAGGAGATGTTTTTTCTTGTTTGTTTATTGATTGTTTAGGTGAGTGGACGAGTTGGTGCATCGTGTTGTGGAGTACATATTGGTGTAATGATGTCAATGAACCATCTTTCGACTGATGACTTTGTCATCTGTTGACAGTGTACAACTGAGGAGTGTGTATCTCATTGTTGTTAATGTTGAGTGTTGATTGTGTGTGTATATGTTTTGTTGAATATATATATATATATATATATGTATGGTTAAACGATCGAACTACCTGTGTTTGTTATTAATTGTTTAGGCATGAAGCAATGAATGAAACACTGGAGGAAGGAAGGAAGTACTGAGGGTGGAAGTATTGTACAGTTGGAGAGTGAAGGAGGACAATGAATAATGATAAGTAAGGGATATGTGTGATTTGTTGTTGTGTGTAATTGTATGTCTGACTGACTGATAGCGAGTGAGTGGTGCAATATGATGAACACTATCAGATCCAACTTTGAGTATGGACAATGATGAGTGTGTGTATACGAGCTTTTTAACTCTGACGTGAGTGTTGTGTGTGTTAGTGATGGTGTGATAATAACGTGAAATGATTGTAATTTATTTCATAGTGTTATATTTTTATTGTGCTGTGATTTCAGGAGGCGACGTACACGGACCGGAGATCGTGGGAATCGAAGTGTCAATATGTTAGTGTCGTGTTGGTTGAATTGTGTTGGTGGTTGTCGTTGCCGTCCATCGGTTGAGTAGTAGTCACATTGTGCTAGTAAAGAGGTAAGTGGGTGGTGTTGTTTTATTGAATCGTAACGTATAGTATATAGTGTATTGATCGTGTTGTTTGTAGAATAAGTGTAAATTATTAATGATGATAATCATAGGGCAGACTCTGATGTGGACGATGTCCGTGTGATTTCAAGTTCTATATGTCTGAAATAAATATTGTTGTACACATATTGAGTGTATGTTTGTGTGGTTTTGATACGAGTAGATAATGTGTGTAAATGGTGTTATTTGTTTTGTATTGATTGATATAGGTGTTGGTGTTGAGGTTGAGGTTCGTTGTGTCATGACGAGTGGATTTGTGAAGGATGAATGAACTGACGGGCAGACGGTTTGGTGTTAACAATTGCTGATGTGAAGATGACAGTTGACAAGAGGTGAGTTTTGATTTTCTAATGATATTGAGAGTGTCGGGGGAGAAGTGATGGGATTTGATGTTTGTGTGTAATTGATAATGGATCGATAAATATGTGATGATATCTACATGCACCACTATGAACTGTTTGTTTTTGAACAAATAGTGTTGTATTAGATTTTGATTTGAAGAATGCAGAGTGGTCGATGGAGCGATGTTACTTTACTGTTTAATGATATTAGCGATTTGTAATGTTAATATTTGTGAATTGAGTGAATTGAATGTTTGTTTGTTTGTTTAATGTTTTTCAGATGGTGTTAATGAGTCTTTTGGAGTTGATGGGGTGGCAGGAAGATGAAATGAAATGATATGAGATATTTGATTAGTGGGTAAGTTGAGTGGAGTAATTGTTTTGATTGTGTGACGAAGTGGTATGTGTGTTTTTGACGATGTAGTCAATGAATTGATTGTATATATACTGTTTATTTATGAATGGATGAATATGTGTGCAGTGAGTGAGTGAGTGAGTGAGTGAGCGATTGATTGTCGACTAGTTGGTTAGTTGATGGTGATGATATGGTGTGATGTTGATTGTTTGTGGTGAAGTAAATGTGTTGCTGTATAAAACTCACTAGTATATCTAGTGTATCCTGTCTACAGCTACAGTGGTATGTGCATATTAACCACAGTGTGTGAATATGCATAGAAAGAAGTGTTGTTCATGTATTTTTTTAAAGAGTGTAGTATGTATATAGTTAGTAAGTGTAGTAGTAGTAGTGTTTGTTGTTGTTTATTGGGTGTAGTGATTGTCAATGAATGTGTTAGTGGTAGTGGTAGTGTTTAATGGTGATGTTGTATTTAGTGATGAGGTAGTTAGGTGCTTTTAATGTGTTGTGTGGTGTAGGATGTGCTCAGACTGAAGTGTGATCGATTACCTACCGGTGATTAATTGATTGATTGATGGTGATTGTGGTGGTGGTGTTATTTGCATGTGTTTGTGTGTATGTTGATATTGTTGGTAAGAAGATAGATGATGAATGGAAAGGCGACGGGCGAACTGAGAAATATGCAGTTGTGCTGATTCGCCGAGTTCTGATTTTGTGCAAACGAGTGTTGGTACTGTGATTGATTGTGTTTGACAAATTGTAATTGTTTTTGGATAATAGATATTTGCACTGTGTTTTATTGTATTTTCGTTTTATCAGGTGCGTGAGCGAGCAAGTAAGCGTGTGGGAGATAGAGCGGATGTGTTGGTGATTGCCGGATGGTTATGAGATAGGGAGTTGGGTAATCAACCGGGTGAGTGTGTGATTATATGCGTGAATGTGCATGTATGTGTTTCTATGTTTTGCTATATGATGTGTTACCTACATTGTGTAATCAGTTTGAAATGAACTGAAATGGTGCTGAATAATGAATAATAATGATAATGTCAATATTGGAGTTTGTTTTATAATTAATAATAATAATAATAATAATATTGTTGTTGTTATTATTGTTCAGGTATACACTGGTGGGTGACCACCTCCGTTGGGTTGTGACCAGTGAGGGAATAATTGTTTACAATGTGAGATGTTGAGATAGGTGAGTGTTGTGTGCTTGTTTTATTCGAGTGTTTTGGTTACATTGTAAATAGTAAATACTGGTGTAATAAGTAATAAGTAGTATCGGATGATATAATGATGAATGTTTATCTTTCGGGTCACCAGTTATGGTGTGAGTTGACATCTGACTTACTGGTGTGTGAAAGAGAAAATGTGTTTGGTGTATTGTATGTTAAAATGTGTTTTGTTGTTGTATTTTTGTAGATGTACGATAGTCGTCCAGTGAATGAGCTGATGATAACGTGGATGATGACGTGGACTTGACCGAGGAGAATGGAGACGGTGGGGACTTCTGTGAGTGATGATTGGGCGTTATTTTCGGGTGAGTAGTGGATGAGTGAGTGATGTGCGTTGTAATTTTATTGTTTACTGATGATGACTACTAGATGACGAGTGTGAGATGTTGATCAGTGACCGCTCACAACGAGGCATTTGTCTGAGAGTGTGATAGTTGTGTAATTCGCGTTTGTACTGATTGATGGATATATACTAACTAGTGATTTGTGTTTTGGTGTTTACATTTTCAGGAACTGAACATTTTGTGGAACGGGGAGATAGATGGTGACGACTGAGAGATCAGGTGAGTGGATGATGGTGGTGTTTGTGATGCAATTGATTTATTACGAGTTGCATATGAATGTGTGTATATGTCTGTAGTAATGGTGAAATGTTATGTGGGATGTGGGAGATGTTGTTGATGAAAGGAACACGTGTACCCAGAAATACGAGGAAGTGATGAGTGTGTTATGTTGAATGGTTCGAAGATGAGATGGTATTTTGAGCCTGTTATTTTGTAGAGGAAATGTTTTACTGTGGATAAATTTGAAATGATGCAAATACATATCCACCGATTCTTTGATTATCTGAATCGATTGTGATGTGTGCAACACCATCTGATATAGTGCTTTGTTAATTTATATTTATATACACATATATATATATATATATGTCATTTGTGTTCATTGGAGTAAGGAGATGTTTTTTCTTGTTTGTTTATTGATTGTTTAGGTGAGTGGACGAGTTGGTGCATCGTGTTGTGGAGTACATATTGGTGTAATGATGTCAATGAACCATCTTTCGACTGATGACTTTGTCATCTGTTGACAGTGTACAACTGAGGAGTGTGTATCTCATTGTTGTTAATGTTGAGTGTTGATTGTGTGTGTATATGTTTTGTTGAATATATATATATATATATATGTATGGTTAAACGATCGAACTACCTGTGTTTGTTATTAATTGTTTAGGCATGAAGCAATGAATGAAACACTGGAGGAAGGAAGGAAGTACTGAGGGTGGAAGTATTGTACAGTTGGAGAGTGAAGGAGGACAATGAATAATGATAAGTAAGGGATATGTGTGATTTGTTGTTGTGTGTAATTGTATGTCTGACTGACTGATAGCGAGTGAGTGGTGCAATATGATGAACACTATCAGATCCAACTTTGAGTATGGACAATGATGAGTGTGTGTATACGAGCTTTTTAACTCTGACGTGAGTGTTGTGTGTGTTAGTGATGGTGTGATAATAACGTGAAATGATTGTAATTTATTTCATAGTGTTATATTTTTATTGTGCTGTGATTTCAGGAGGCGACGTACACGGACCGGAGATCGTGGGAATCGAAGTGTCAATATGTTAGTGTCGTGTTGGTTGAATTGTGTTGGTGGTTGTCGTTGCCGTCCATCGGTTGAGTAGTAGTCACATTGTGCTAGTAAAGAGGTAAGTGGGTGGTGTTGTTTTATTGAATCGTAACGTATAGTATATAGTGTATTGATCGTGTTGTTTGTAGAATAAGTGTAAATTATTAATGATGATAATCATAGGGCAGACTCTGATGTGGACGATGTCCGTGTGATTTCAAGTTCTATATGTCTGAAATAAATATTGTTGTACACATATTGAGTGTATGTTTGTGTGGTTTTGATACGAGTAGATAATGTGTGTAAATGGTGTTATTTGTTTTGTATTGATTGATATAGGTGTTGGTGTTGAGGTTGAGGTTCGTTGTGTCATGACGAGTGGATTTGTGAAGGATGAATGAACTGACGGGCAGACGGTTTGGTGTTAACAATTGCTGATGTGAAGATGACAGTTGACAAGAGGTGAGTTTTGATTTTCTAATGATATTGAGAGTGTCGGGGGAGAAGTGATGGGATTTGATGTTTGTGTGTAATTGATAATGGATCGATAAATATGTGATGATATCTACATGCACCACTATGAACTGTTTGTTTTTGAACAAATAGTGTTGTATTAGATTTTGATTTGAAGAATGCAGAGTGGTCGATGGAGCGATGTTACTTTACTGTTTAATGATATTAGCGATTTGTAATGTTAATATTTGTGAATTGAGTGAATTGAATGTTTGTTTGTTTGTTTAATGTTTTTCAGATGGTGTTAATGAGTCTTTTGGAGTTGATGGGGTGGCAGGAAGATGAAATGAAATGATATGAGATATTTGATTAGTGGGTAAGTTGAGTGGAGTAATTGTTTTGATTGTGTGACGAAGTGGTATGTGTGTTTTTGACGATGTAGTCAATGAATTGATTGTATATATACTGTTTATTTATGAATGGATGAATATGTGTGCGAGGAGTGAGTGAGTGAGTGAGTGAGTGAGCGATTGATTGTCGACTAGTTGGTTAGTTGATGGTGATGATATGGTGTGATGTTGATTGTTTGTGGTGAAGTAAATGTGTTGCTGTATAAAACTCACTAGTATATCTAGTGTATCCTGTCTACAGCTACAGTGGTATGTGCATATTAACCACAGTGTGTGAATATGCATAGAAAGAAGTGTTGTTCATGTATTTTTTTAAAGAGTGTAGTATGTATATAGTTAGTAAGTGTAGTAGTAGTAGTAGTAGTGTTTGTTGTTGTTTATTGGGTGTAGTGATTGTCAATGAATGTGTTAGTGGTAGTGGTAGTGTTTAATGGTGATGTTGTATTTAGTGATGAGGTAGTTAGGTGCTTTTAATGTGTTGTGTGGTGTAGGATGTGCTCAGACTGAAGTGTGATCGATTACCTACCGGTGATTAATTGATTGATTGATGGTGATTGTGGTGGTGGTGTTATTTGCATGTGTTTGTGTGTATGTTGATATTGTTGGTAAGAAGATAGATGATGAATGGAAAGGCGACGGGCGAACTGAGAAATATGCAGTTGTGCTGATTCGCCGAGTTCTGATTTTGTGCAAACGAGTGTTGGTACTGTGATTGATTGTGTTTGACAAATTGTAATTGTTTTTGGATAATAGATATTTGCACTGTGTTTTATTGTATTTTCGTTTTATCAGGTGCGTGAGCGAGCAAGTAAGCGTGTGGGAGATAGAGCGGATGTGTTGGTGATTGCCGGATGGTTATGAGATAGGGAGTTGGGTAATCAACCGGGTGAGTGTGTGATTATATGCGTGAATGTGCATGTATGTGTTTCTATGTTTTGCTATATGATGTGTTACCTACATTGTGTAATCAGTTTGAAATGAACTGAAATGGTGCTGAATAATGAATAATAATGATAATGTCAATATTGGAGTTTGTTTTATAATTAATAATAATAATAATAATAATATTGTTGTTGTTATTATTGTTCAGGTATACACTGGTGGGTGACCACCTCCGTTGGGTTGTGACCAGTGAGGGAATAATTGTTTACAATGTGAGATGTTGAGATAGGTGAGTGTTGTGTGCTTGTTTTATTCGAGTGTTTTGGTTACATTGTAAATAGTAAATACTGGTGTAATAAGTAATAAGTAGTATCGGATGATATAATGATGAATGTTTATCTTTCGGGTCACCAGTTATGGTGTGAGTTGACATCTGACTTACTGGTGTGTGAAAGAGAAAATGTGTTTGGTGTATTGTATGTTAAAATGTGTTTTGTTGTTGTATTTTTGTAGATGTACGATAGTCGTCCAGTGAATGAGCTGATGATAACGTGGATGATGACGTGGACTTGACCGAGGAGAATGGAGACGGTGGGGACTTCTGTGAGTGATGATTGGGCGTTATTTTCGGGTGAGTAGTGGATGAGTGAGTGATGTGCGTTGTAATTTTATTGTTTACTGATGATGACTACTAGATGACGAGTGTGAGATGTTGATCAGTGACCGCTCACAACGAGGCATTTGTCTGAGAGTGTGATAGTTGTGTAATTCGCGTTTGTACTGATTGATGGATATATACTAACTAGTGATTTGTGTTTTGGTGTTTACATTTTCAGGAACTGAACATTTTGTGGAACGGGGAGATAGATGGTGACGACTGAGAGATCAGGTGAGTGGATGATGGTGGTGTTTGTGATGCAATTGATTTATTACGAGTTGCATATGAATGTGTGTATATGTCTGTAGTAATGGTGAAATGTTATGTGGGATGTGGGAGATGTTGTTGATGAAAGGAACACGTGTACCCAGAAATACGAGGAAGTGATGAGTGTGTTATGTTGAATGGTTCGAAGATGAGATGGTATTTTGAGCCTGTTATTTTGTAGAGGAAATGTTTTACTGTGGATAAATTTGAAATGATGCAAATACATATCCACCGATTCTTTGATTATCTGAATCGATTGTGATGTGTGCAACACCATCTGATATAGTGCTTTGTTAATTTATATTTATATACACATATATATATATATATATGTCATTTGTGTTCATTGGAGTAAGGAGATGTTTTTTCTTGTTTGTTTATTGATTGTTTAGGTGAGTGGACGAGTTGGTGCATCGTGTTGTGGAGTACATATTGGTGTAATGATGTCAATGAACCATCTTTCGACTGATGACTTTGTCATCTGTTGACAGTGTACAACTGAGGAGTGTGTATCTCATTGTTGTTAATGTTGAGTGTTGATTGTGTGTGTATATGTTTTGTTGATATATATATATATATATATGTATGGTTAAACGATCGAACTACCTGTGTTTGTTATTAATTGTTTAGGCATGAAGCAATGAATGAAACACTGGAGGAAGGAAGGAAGTACTGAGGGTGGAAGTATTGTACAGTTGGAGAGTGAAGGAGGACAATGAATAATGATAAGTAAGGGATATGTGTGATTTGTTGTTGTGTGTAATTGTATGTCTGACTGACTGATAGCGAGTGAGTGGTGCAATATGATGAACACTATCAGATCCAACTTTGAGTATGGACAATGATGAGTGTGTGTATACGAGCTTTTTAACTCTGACGTGAGTGTTGTGTGTGTTAGTGATGGTGTGATAATAACGTGAAATGATTGTAATTTATTTCATAGTGTTATATTTTTATTGTGCTGTGATTTCAGGAGGCGACGTACACGGACCGGAGATCGTGGGAATCGAAGTGTCAATATGTTAGTGTCGTGTTGGTTGAATTGTGTTGGTGGTTGTCGTTGCCGTCCATCGGTTGAGTAGTAGTCACATTGTGCTAGTAAAGAGGTAAGTGGGTGGTGTTGTTTTATTGAATCGTAACGTATAGTATATAGTGTATTGATCGTGTTGTTTGTAGAATAAGTGTAAATTATTAATGATGATAATCATAGGGCAGACTCTGATGTGGACGATGTCCGTGTGATTTCAAGTTCTATATGTCTGAAATAAATATTGTTGTACACATATTGAGTGTATGTTTGTGTGGTTTTGATACGAGTAGATAATGTGTGTAAATGGTGTTATTTGTTTTGTATTGATTGATATAGGTGTTGGTGTTGAGGTTGAGGTTCGTTGTGTCATGACGAGTGGATTTGTGAAGGATGAATGAACTGACGGGCAGACGGTTTGGTGTTAACAATTGCTGATGTGAAGATGACAGTTGACAAGAGGTGAGTTTTGATTTTCTAATGATATTGAGAGTGTCGGGGGAGAAGTGATGGGATTTGATGTTTGTGTGTAATTGATAATGGATCGATAAATATGTGATGATATCTACATGCACCACTATGAACTGTTTGTTTTTGAACAAATAGTGTTGTATTAGATTTTGATTTGAAGAATGCAGAGTGGTCGATGGAGCGATGTTACTTTACTGTTTAATGATATTAGCGATTTGTAATGTTAATATTTGTGAATTGAGTGAATTGAATGTTTGTTTGTTTGTTTAATGTTTTTCAGATGGTGTTAATGAGTCTTTTGGAGTTGATGGGGTGGCAGGAAGATGAAATGAAATGATATGAGATATTTGATTAGTGGGTAAGTTGAGTGGAGTAATTGTTTTGATTGTGTGACGAAGTGGTATGTGTGTTTTTGACGATGTAGTCAATGAATTGATTGTATATATACTGTTTATTTATGAATGGATGAATATGTGTGCGAGTGAGTGAGTGAGTGAGTGAGTGAGCGATTGATTGTCGACTAGTTGGTTAGTTGATGGTGATGATATGGTGTGATGTTGATTGTTTGTGGTGAAGTAAATGTGTTGCTGTATAAAACTCACTAGTATATCTAGTGTATCCTGTCTACAGCTACAGTGGTATGTGCATATTAACCACAGTGTGTGAATATGCATAGAAAGAAGTGTTGTTCATGTATTTTTTTAAAGAGTGTAGTATGTATATAGTTAGTAAGTGTAGTAGTAGTAGTGTTTGTTGTTGTTTATTGGGTGTAGTGATTGTCAATGAATGTGTTAGTGGTAGTGGTAGTGTTTAATGGTGATGTTGTATTTAGTGATGAGGTAGTTAGGTGCTTTTAATGTGTTGTGTGGTGTAGGATGTGCTCAGACTGAAGTGTGATCGATTACCTACCGGTGATTAATTGATTGATTGATGGTGATTGTGGTGGTGGTGTTATTTGCATGTGTTTGTGTGTATGTTGATATTGTTGGTAAGAAGATAGATGATGAATGGAAAGGCGACGGGCGAACTGAGAAATATGCAGTTGTGCTGATTCGCCGAGTTCTGATTTTGTGCAAACGAGTGTTGGTACTGTGATTGATTGTGTTTGACAAATTGTAATTGTTTTTGGATAATAGATATTTGCACTGTGTTTTATTGTATTTTCGTTTTATCAGGTGCGTGAGCGAGCAAGTAAGCGTGTGGGAGATAGAGCGGATGTGTTGGTGATTGCCGGATGGTTATGAGATAGGGAGTTGGGTAATCAACCGGGTGAGTGTGTGATTATATGCGTGAATGTGCATGTATGTGTTTCTATGTTTTGCTATATGATGTGTTACCTACATTGTGTAATCAGTTTGAAATGAACTGAAATGGTGCTGAATAATGAATAATAATGATAATGTCAATATTGGAGTTTGTTTTATAATTAATAATAATAATAATAATAATATTGTTGTTGTTATTATTGTTCAGGTATACACTGGTGGGTGACCACCTCCGTTGGGTTGTGACCAGTGAGGGAATAATTGTTTACAATGTGAGATGTTGAGATAGGTGAGTGTTGTGTGCTTGTTTTATTCGAGTGTTTTGGTTACATTGTAAATAGTAAATACTGGTGTAATAAGTAATAAGTAGTATCGGATGATATAATGATGAATGTTTATCTTTCGGGTCACCAGTTATGGTGTGAGTTGACATCTGACTTACTGGTGTGTGAAAGAGAAAATGTGTTTGGTGTATTGTATGTTAAAATGTGTTTTGTTGTTGTATTTTTGTAGATGTACGATAGTCGTCCAGTGAATGAGCTGATGATAACGTGGATGATGACGTGGACTTGACCGAGGAGAATGGAGACGGTGGGGACTTCTGTGAGTGATGATTGGGCGTTATTTTCGGGTGAGTAGTGGATGAGTGAGTGATGTGCGTTGTAATTTTATTGTTTACTGATGATGACTACTAGATGACGAGTGTGAGATGTTGATCAGTGACCGCTCACAACGAGGCATTTGTCTGAGAGTGTGATAGTTGTGTAATTCGCGTTTGTACTGATTGATGGATATATACTAACTAGTGATTTGTGTTTTGGTGTTTACATTTTCAGGAACTGAACATTTTGTGGAACGGGGAGATAGATGGTGACGACTGAGAGATCAGGTGAGTGGATGATGGTGGTGTTTGTGATGCAATTGATTTATTACGAGTTGCATATGAATGTGTGTATATGTCTGTAGTAATGGTGAAATGTTATGTGGGATGTGGGAGATGTTGTTGATGAAAGGAACACGTGTACCCAGAAATACGAGGAAGTGATGAGTGTGTTATGTTGAATGGTTCGAAGATGAGATGGTATTTTGAGCCTGTTATTTTGTAGAGGAAATGTTTTACTGTGGATAAATTTGAAATGATGCAAATACATATCCACCGATTCTTTGATTATCTGAATCGATTGTGATGTGTGCAACACCATCTGATATAGTGCTTTGTTAATTTATATTTATATACACTATATATATATATATATATATATATATATATATATATATATATATATATGTCATTTGTGTTCATTGGAGTAAGGAGATGTTTTTTCTTGTTTGTTTATTGATTGTTTAGGTGAGTGGACGAGTTGGTGCATCGTGTTGTGGAGTACATATTGGTGTAATGATGTCAATGAACCATCTTTCGACTGATGACTTTGTCATCTGTTGACAGTGTACAACTGAGGAGTGTGTATCTCATTGTTGTTAATGTTGAGTGTTGATTGTGTGTGTATATGTTTTGTTGAATATATATATATATATATATATGTATGGTTAAACGATCGAACTACCTGTGTTTGTTATTAATTGTTTAGGCATGAAGCAATGAATGAAACACTGGAGGAAGGAAGGAAGTACTGAGGGTGGAAGTATTGTACAGTTGGAGAGTGAAGGAGGACAATGAATAATGATAAGTAAGGGATATGTGTGATTTGTTGTTGTGTGTAATTGTATGTCTGACTGACTGATAGCGAGTGAGTGGTGCAATATGATGAACACTATCAGATCCAACTTTGAGTATGGACAATGATGAGTGTGTGTATACGAGCTTTTTAACTCTGACGTGAGTGTTGTGTGTGTTAGTGATGGTGTGATAATAACGTGAAATGATTGTAATTTATTTCATAGTGTTATATTTTTATTGTGCTGTGATTTCAGGAGGCGACGTACACGGACCGGAGATCGTGGGAATCGAAGTGTCAATATGTTAGTGTCGTGTTGGTTGAATTGTGTTGGTGGTTGTCGTTGCCGTCCATCGGTTGAGTAGTAGTCACATTGTGCTAGTAAAGAGGTAAGTGGGTGGTGTTGTTTTATTGAATCGTAACGTATAGTATATAGTGTATTGATCGTGTTGTTTGTAGAATAAGTGTAAATTATTAATGATGATAATCATAGGGCAGACTCTGATGTGGACGATGTCCGTGTGATTTCAAGTTCTATATGTCTGAAATAAATATTGTTGTACACATATTGAGTGTATGTTTGTGTGGTTTTGATACGAGTAGATAATGTGTGTAAATGGTGTTATTTGTTTTGTATTGATTGATATAGGTGTTGGTGTTGAGGTTGAGGTTCGTTGTGTCATGACGAGTGGATTTGTGAAGGATGAATGAACTGACGGGCAGACGGTTTGGTGTTAACAATTGCTGATGTGAAGATGACAGTTGACAAGAGGTGAGTTTTGATTTTCTAATGATATTGAGAGTGTCGGGGGAGAAGTGATGGGATTTGATGTTTGTGTGTAATTGATAATGGATCGATAAATATGTGATGATATCTACATGCACCACTATGAACTGTTTGTTTTTGAACAAATAGTGTTGTATTAGATTTTGATTTGAAGAATGCAGAGTGGTCGATGGAGCGATGTTACTTTACTGTTTAATGATATTAGCGATTTGTAATGTTAATATTTGTGAATTGAATGTTTGTTTGTTTGTTTAATGTTTTTCAGATGGTGTTAATGAGTCTTTGGAGTTGATGGGGTGGCAGGAAGATGAAATGAAATGATATGAGATATTTGATTAGTGGGTAAGTTGAGTGGAGTAATTGTTTTGATTGTGTGACGAAGTGGTATGTGTGTTTTTGACGATGTAGTCAATGAATTGATTGTATATATACTGTTTATTTATGAATGGATGAATATGTGTGCGAGTGAGTGAGTGAGTGAGTGAGCGATTGATTGTCGACTAGTTGGTTAGTTGATGGTGATGATATGGTGTGATGTTGATTGTTTGTGGTGAAGTAAATGTGTTGCTGTATAAAACTCACTAGTATATCTAGTGTATCCTGTCTACAGCTACAGTGGTATGTGCATATTAACCACAGTGTGTGAATATGCATAGAAAGAAGTGTTGTTCATGTATTTTTTTAAAGAGTGTAGTATGTATATAGTTAGTAAGTGTAGTAGTAGTAGTGTTTGTTGTTGTTTATTGGGTGTAGTGATTGTCAATGAATGTGTTAGTGGTAGTGGTAGTGTTTAATGGTGATGTTGTATTTAGTGATGAGGTAGTTAGGTGCTTTTAATGTGTTGTGTGGTGTAGGATGTGCTCAGACTGAAGTGTGATCGATTACCTACCGGTGATTAATTGATTGATTGATGGTGATTGTGGTGGTGGTGTTATTTGCATGTGTTTGTGTGTATGTTGATATTGTTGGTAAGAAGATAGATGATGAATGGAAAGGCGACGGGCGAACTGAGAAATATGCAGTTGTGCTGATTCGCCGAGTTCTGATTTTGTGCAAACGAGTGTTGGTACTGTGATTGATTGTGTTTGACAAATTGTAATTGTTTTTGGATAATAGATATTTGCACTGTGTTTTATTGTATTTTCGTTTTATCAGGTGCGTGAGCGAGCAAGTAAGCGTGTGGGAGATAGAGCGGATGTGTTGGTGATTGCCGGATGGTTATGAGATAGGGAGTTGGGTAATCAACCGGGTGAGTGTGTGATTATATGCGTGAATGTGCATGTATGTGTTTCTATGTTTTGCTATATGATGTGTTACCTACATTGTGTAATCAGTTTGAAATGAACTGAAATGGTGCTGAATAATGAATAATAATGATAATGTCAATATTGGAGTTTGTTTTATTAATAATAATAATAATAATAATAATAATATTGTTGTTGTTATTATTGTTCAGGTATACACTGGTGGGTGACCACCTCCGTTGGGTTGTGACCAGTGAGGGAATAATTGTTTACAATGTGAGATGTTGAGATAGGTGAGTGTTGTGTGCTTGTTTTATTCGAGTGTTTTGGTTACATTGTAAATAGTAAATACTGGTGTAATAAGTAATAAGTAGTATCGGATGATATAATGATGAATGTTTATCTTTCGGGTCACCAGTTATGGTGTGAGTTGACATCTGACTTACTGGTGTGTGAAAGAGAAAATGTGTTTGGTGTATTGTATGTTAAAATGTGTTTTGTTGTTGTATTTTTGTAGATGTACGATAGTCGTCCAGTGAATGAGCTGATGATAACGTGGATGATGACGTGGACTTGACCGAGGAGAATGGAGACGGTGGGGACTTCTGTGAGTGATGATTGGGCGTTATTTTCGGGTGAGTAGTGGATGAGTGAGTGATGTGCGTTGTAATTTTATTGTTTACTGATGATGACTACTAGATGACGAGTGTGAGATGTTGATCAGTGACCGCTCACAACGAGGCATTTGTCTGAGAGTGTGATAGTTGTGTAATTCGCGTTTGTACTGATTGATGGATATATACTAACTAGTGATTTGTGTTTTGGTGTTTACATTTTCAGGAACTGAACATTTTGTGGAACGGGGAGATAGATGGTGACGACTGAGAGATCAGGTGAGTGGATGATGGTGGTGTTTGTGATGCAATTGATTTATTACGAGTTGCATATGAATGTGTGTATATGTCTGTAGTAATGGTGAAATGTTATGTGGGATGTGGGAGATGTTGTTGATGAAAGGAACACGTGTACCCAGAAATACGAGGAAGTGATGAGTGTGTTATGTTGAATGGTTCGAAGATGAGATGGTATTTTGAGCCTGTTATTTTGTAGAGGAAATGTTTTACTGTGGATAAATTTGAAATGATGCAAATACATATCCACCGATTCTTTGATTATCTGAATCGATTGTGATGTGTGCAACACCATCTGATATAGTGCTTTGTTAATTTATATTTATATACACATATATATATATATATATATATATATATATATATATATATTATATATGTCATTTGTGTTCATTGGAGTAAGGAGATGTTTTTTCTTGTTTGTTTATTGATTGTTTAGGTGAGTGGACGAGTTGGTGCATCGTGTTGTGGAGTACATATTGGTGTAATGATGTCAATGAACCATCTTTCGACTGATGACTTTGTCATCTGTTGACAGTGTACAACTGAGGAGTGTGTATCTCATTGTTGTTAATGTTGAGTGTTGATTGTGTGTGTATATGTTTTGTTGAATATATATATATATATATATGTATGGTTAAACGATCGAACTACCTGTGTTTGTTATTAATTGTTTAGGCATGAAGCAATGAATGAAACACTGGAGGAAGGAAGGAAGTACTGAGGGTGGAAGTATTGTACAGTTGGAGAGTGAAGGAGGACAATGAATAATGATAAGTAAGGGATATGTGTGATTTGTTGTTGTGTGTAATTGTATGTCTGACTGACTGATAGCGAGTGAGTGGTGCAATATGATGAACACTATCAGATCCAACTTTGAGTATGGACAATGATGAGTGTGTGTATACGAGCTTTTTAACTCTGACGTGAGTGTTGTGTGTGTTAGTGATGGTGTGATAATAACGTGAAATGATTGTAATTTATTTCATAGTGTTATATTTTTATTGTGCTGTGATTTCAGGAGGCGACGTACACGGACCGGAGATCGTGGGAATCGAAGTGTCAATATGTTAGTGTCGTGTTGGTTGAATTGTGTTGGTGGTTGTCGTTGCCGTCCATCGGTTGAGTAGTAGTCACATTGTGCTAGTAAAGAGGTAAGTGGGTGGTGTTGTTTTATTGAATCGTAACGTATAGTATATAGTGTATTGATCGTGTTGTTTGTAGAATAAGTGTAAATTATTAATGATGATAATCATAGGGCAGACTCTGATGTGGACGATGTCCGTGTGATTTCAAGTTCTATATGTCTGAAATAAATATTGTTGTACACATATTGAGTGTATGTTTGTGTGGTTTTGATACGAGTAGATAATGTGTGTAAATGGTGTTATTTGTTTTGTATTGATTGATATAGGTGTTGGTGTTGAGGTTGAGGTTCGTTGTGTCATGACGAGTGGATTTGTGAAGGATGAATGAACTGACGGGCAGACGGTTTGGTGTTAACAATTGCTGATGTGAAGATGACAGTTGACAAGAGGTGAGTTTTGATTTTCTAATGATATTGAGAGTGTCGGGGGAGAAGTGATGGGATTTGATGTTTGTGTGTAATTGATAATGGATCGATAAATATGTGATGATATCTACATGCACCACTATGAACTGTTTGTTTTTGAACAAATAGTGTTGTATTAGATTTTGATTTGAAGAATGCAGAGTGGTCGATGGAGCGATGTTACTTTACTGTTTAATGATATTAGCGATTTGTAATGTTAATATTTGTGAATTGAATGTTTGTTTGTTTGTTTAATGTTTTTCAGATGGTGTTAATGAGTCTTTTGGAGTTGATGGGGTGGCAGGAAGATGAAATGAAATGATATGAGATATTTGATTAGTGGGTAAGTTGAGTGGAGTAATTGTTTTGATTGTGTGACGAAGTGGTATGTGTGTTTTTGACGATGTAGTCAATGAATTGATTGTATATATACTGTTTATTTATGAATGGATGAATATGTGTGCGAGTGAGTGAGTGAGTGAGTGAGTGAGTGAGCGATTGATTGTCGACTAGTTGGTTAGTTGATGGTGATGATATGGTGTGATGTTGATTGTTTGTGGTGAAGTAAATGTGTTGCTGTATAAAACTCACTAGTATATCTAGTGTATCCTGTCTACAGCTACAGTGGTATGTGCATATTAACCACAGTGTGTGAATATGCATAGAAAGAAGTGTTGTTCATGTATTTTTTTAAAGAGTGTAGTATGTATATAGTTAGTAAGTGTAGTAGTAGTAGTGTTTGTTGTTGTTTATTGGGTGTAGTGATTGTCAATGAATGTGTTAGTGGTAGTGGTAGTGTTTAATGGTGATGTTGTATTTAGTGATGAGGTAGTTAGGTGCTTTTAATGTGTTGTGTGGTGTAGGATGTGCTCAGACTGAAGTGTGATCGATTACCTACCGGTGATTAATTGATTGATTGATGGTGATTGTGGTGGTGGTGTTATTTGCATGTGTTTGTGTGTATGTTGATATTGTTGGTAAGAAGATAGATGATGAATGGAAAGGCGACGGGCGAACTGAGAAATATGCAGTTGTGCTGATTCGCCGAGTTCTGATTTTGTGCAAACGAGTGTTGGTACTGTGATTGATTGTGTTTGACAAATTGTAATTGTTTTTGGATAATAGATATTTGCACTGTGTTTTATTGTATTTTCGTTTTATCAGGTGCGTGAGCGAGCAAGTAAGCGTGTGGGAGATAGAGCGGATGTGTTGGTGATTGCCGGATGGTTATGAGATAGGGAGTTGGGTAATCAACCGGGTGAGTGTGTGATTATATGCGTGAATGTGCATGTATGTGTTTCTATGTTTTGCTATATGATGTGTTACCTACATTGTGTAATCAGTTTGAAATGAACTGAAATGGTGCTGAATAATGAATAATAATGATAATGTCAATATTGGAGTTTGTTTTATAATTAATAATAATAATAATAATAATATTGTTGTTGTTATTATTGTTCAGGTATACACTGGTGGGTGACCACCTCCGTTGGGTTGTGACCAGTGAGGGAATAATTGTTTACAATGTGAGATGTTGAGATAGGTGAGTGTTGTGTGCTTGTTTTATTCGAGTGTTTTGGTTACATTGTAAATAGTAAATACTGGTGTAATAAGTAATAAGTAGTATCGGATGATATAATGATGAATGTTTATCTTTCGGGTCACCAGTTATGGTGTGAGTTGACATCTGACTTACTGGTGTGTGAAAGAGAAAATGTGTTTGGTGTATTGTATGTTAAAATGTGTTTTGTTGTTGTATTTTTGTAGATGTACGATAGTCGTCCAGTGAATGAGCTGATGATAACGTGGATGATGACGTGGACTTGACCGAGGAGAATGGAGACGGTGGGGACTTCTGTGAGTGATGATTGGGCGTTATTTTCGGGTGAGTAGTGGATGAGTGAGTGATGTGCGTTGTAATTTTATTGTTTACTGATGATGACTACTAGATGACGAGTGTGAGATGTTGATCAGTGACCGCTCACAACGAGGCATTTGTCTGAGAGTGTGATAGTTGTGTAATTCGCGTTTGTACTGATTGATGGATATATACTAACTAGTGATTTGTGTTTTGGTGTTTACATTTTCAGGAACTGAACATTTTGTGGAACGGGGAGATAGATGGTGACGACTGAGAGATCAGGTGAGTGGATGATGGTGGTGTTTGTGATGCAATTGATTTATTACGAGTTGCATATGAATGTGTGTATATGTCTGTAGTAATGGTGAAATGTTATGTGGGATGTGGGAGATGTTGTTGATGAAAGGAACACGTGTACCCAGAAATACGAGGAAGTGATGAGTGTGTTATGTTGAATGGTTCGAAGATGAGATGGTATTTTGAGCCTGTTATTTTGTAGAGGAAATGTTTTACTGTGGATAAATTTGAAATGATGCAAATACATATCCACCGATTCTTTGATTATCTGAATCGATTGTGATGTGTGCAACACCATCTGATATAGTGCTTTGTTAATTTATATTTATATACACATATATATATATATATATGTCATTTGTGTTCATTGGAGTAAGGAGATGTTTTTTCTTGTTTGTTTATTGATTGTTTAGGTGAGTGGACGAGTTGGTGCATCGTGTTGTGGAGTACATATTGGTGTAATGATGTCAATGAACCATCTTTCGACTGATGACTTTGTCATCTGTTGACAGTGTACAACTGAGGAGTGTGCATCTCATTGTTGTTAATGTTGAGTGTTGATTGTGTGTGTATATGTTTTGTATATATATATATATATATATATATATATATATATATAATATATATATATATATATATATATATGGTTAAACGATCGAACTACCTGTGTTTGTTATTAATTGTTTAGGCATGAAGCAATGAATGAAACACTGGAGGAAGGAAGGAAGTACTGAGGGTGGAAGTATTGTACAGTTGGAGAGTGAAGGAGGACAATGAATAATGATAAGTAAGGGATATGTGTGATTTGTTGTTGTGTGTAATTGTATGTCTGACTGACTGATAGCGAGTGAGTGGTGCAATATGATGAACACTATCAGATCCAACTTTGAGTATGGACAATGATGAGTGTGTGTATACGAGCTTTTTAACTCTGACGTGAGTGTTGTGTGTGTTAGTGATGGTGTGATAATAACGTGAAATGATTGTAATTTATTTCATAGTGTTATATTTTTATTGTGCTGTGATTTCAGGAGGCGACGTACACGGACCGGAGATCGTGGGAATCGAAGTGTCAATATGTTAGTGTCGTGTTGGTTGAATTGTGTTGGTGGTTGTCGTTGCCGTCCATCGGTTGAGTAGTAGTCACATTGTGCTAGTAAAGAGGTAAGTGGGTGGTGTTGTTTTATTGAATCGTAACGTATAGTATATAGTGTATTGATCGTGTTGTTTGTAGAATAAGTGTAAATTATTAATGATGATAATCATAGGGCAGACTCTGATGTGGACGATGTCCGTGTGATTTCAAGTTCTATATGTCTGAAATAAATATTGTTGTACACATATTGAGTGTATGTTTGTGTGGTTTTGATACGAGTAGATAATGTGTGTAAATGGTGTTATTTGTTTTGTATTGATTGATATAGGTGTTGGTGTTGAGGTTGAGGTTCGTTGTGTCATGACGAGTGGATTTGTGAAGGATGAATGAACTGACGGGCAGACGGTTTGGTGTTAACAATTGCTGATGTGAAGATGACAGTTGACAAGAGGTGAGTTTTGATTTTCTAATGATATTGAGAGTGTCGGGGGAGAAGTGATGGGATTTGATGTTTGTGTGTAATTGATAATGGATCGATAAATATGTGATGATATCTACATGCACCACTATGAACTGTTTGTTTTTGAACAAATAGTGTTGTATTAGATTTTGATTTGAAGAATGCAGAGTGGTCGATGGAGCGATGTTACTTTACTGTTTAATGATATTAGCGATTTGTAATGTTAATATTTGTGAATTGAATGTTTGTTTGTTTGTTTAATGTTTTTCAGATGGTGTTAATGAGTCTTTTGGAGTTGATGGGGTGGCAGGAAGATGAAATGAAATGATATGAGATATTTGATTAGTGGGTAAGTTGAGTGGAGTAATTGTTTTGATTGTGTGACGAAGTGGTATGTGTGTTTTTGACGATGTAGTCAATGAATTGATTGTATATATACTGTTTATTTATGAATGGATGAATATGTGTGCGAGTGAGTGAGTGAGTGAGTGAGTGAGCGATTGATTGTCGACTAGTTGGTTAGTTGATGGTGATGATATGGTGTGATGTTGATTGTTTGTGGTGAAGTAAATGTGTTGCTGTATAAAACTCACTAGTATATCTAGTGTATCCTGTCTACAGCTACAGTGGTATGTGCATATTAACCACAGTGTGTGAATATGCATAGAAAGAAGTGTTGTTCATGTATTTTTTTAAAGAGTGTAGTATGTATATAGTTAGTAAGTGTAGTAGTAGTAGTAGTAGTAGTAGTAGTAGTAGTAGTAGTAGTAGTAGTAGTAGTAGTAGTAGTAGTAGTAGTAGTAGTAGTAGTAGTAGTAGTAGTAGTAGTGTTTGTTGTTGTTTATTGGGTGTAGTGATTGTCAATGAATGTGTTAGTGGTAGTGGTAGTGTTTAATGGTGATGTTGTATTTAGTGATGAGGTAGTTAGGTGCTTTTAATGTGTTGTGTGGTGTAGGATGTGCTCAGACTGAAGTGTGATCGATTACCTACCGGTGATTAATTGATTGATTGATGGTGATTGTGGTGGTGGTGTTATTTGCATGTGTTTGTGTGTATGTTGATATTGTTGGTAAGAAGATAGATGATGAATGGAAAGGCGACGGGCGAACTGAGAAATATGCAGTTGTGCTGATTCGCCGAGTTCTGATTTTGTGCAAACGAGTGTTGGTACTGTGATTGATTGTGTTTGACAAATTGTAATTGTTTTTGGATAATAGATATTTGCACTGTGTTTTATTGTATTTTCGTTTTATCAGGTGCGTGAGCGAGCAAGTAAGCGTGTGGGAGATAGAGCGGATGTGTTGGTGATTGCCGGATGGTTATGAGATAGGGAGTTGGGTAATCAACCGGGTGAGTGTGTGATTATATGCGTGAATGTGCATGTATGTGTTTCTATGTTTTGCTATATGATGTGTTACCTACATTGTGTAATCAGTTTGAAATGAACTGAAATGGTGCTGAATAATGAATAATAATGATAATGTCAATATTGGAGTTTGTTTTATAATTAATAATAATAATAATAATAATATTGTTGTTGTTATTATTGTTCAGGTATACACTGGTGGGTGACCACCTCCGTTGGGTTGTGACCAGTGAGGGAATAATTGTTTACAATGTGAGATGTTGAGATAGGTGAGTGTTGTGTGCTTGTTTTATTCGAGTGTTTTGGTTACATTGTAAATAGTAAATACTGGTGTAATAAGTAATAAGTAGTATCGGATGATATAATGATGAATGTTTATCTTTCGGGTCACCAGTTATGGTGTGAGTTGACATCTGACTTACTGGTGTGTGAAAGAGAAAATGTGTTTGGTGTATTGTATGTTAAAATGTGTTTTGTTGTTGTATTTTTGTAGATGTACGATAGTCGTCCAGTGAATGAGCTGATGATAACGTGGATGATGACGTGGACTTGACCGAGGAGAATGGAGACGGTGGGGACTTCTGTGAGTGATGATTGGGCGTTATTTTCGGGTGAGTAGTGGATGAGTGAGTGATGTGCGTTGTAATTTTATTGTTTACTGATGATGACTACTAGATGACGAGTGTGAGATGTTGATCAGTGACCGCTCACAACGAGGCATTTGTCTGAGAGTGTGATAGTTGTGTAATTCGCGTTTGTACTGATTGATGGATATATACTAACTAGTGATTTGTGTTTTGGTGTTTACATTTTCAGGAACTGAACATTTTGTGGAACGGGGAGATAGATGGTGACGACTGAGAGATCAGGTGAGTGGATGATGGTGGTGTTTGTGATGCAATTGATTTATTACGAGTTGCATATGAATGTGTGTATATGTCTGTAGTAATGGTGAAATGTTATGTGGGATGTGGGAGATGTTGTTGGTGAAAGGAACACGTGTACCCAGAAATACGAGGAAGTGATGAGTGTGTTATGTTGAATGGTTCGAAGATGAGATGGTATTTTGAGCCTGTTATTTTGTAGAGGAAATGTTTTACTGTGGATAAATTTGAAATGATGCAAATACATATCCACCGATTCTTTGATTATCTGAATCGATTGTGATGTGTGCAACACCATCTGATATAGTGCTTTGTTAATTTATATTTATATACACATATATATATATATATATGTCATTTGTGTTCATTGGAGTAAGGAGATGTTTTTTCTTGTTTGTTTATTGATTGTTTAGGTGAGTGGACGAGTTGGTGCATCGTGTTGTGGAGTACATATTGGTGTAATGATGTCAATGAACCATCTTTCGACTGATGACTTTGTCATCTGTTGACAGTGTACAACTGAGGAGTGTGCATCTCATTGTTGTTAATGTTGAGTGTTGATTGTGTGTGTATATGTTTTGTTAAATATATATATATATATATATATATATATATATATATATATATATATATATATGGTTAAACGATCGAACTACCTGTGTTTGTTATTAATTGTTTAGGCATGAAGCAATGAATGAAACACTGGAGGAAGGAAGGAAGTACTGAGGGTGGAAGTATTGTACAGTTGGAGAGTGAAGGAGGACAATGAATAATGATAAGTAAGGGATATGTGTGATTTGTTGTTGTGTGTAATTGTATGTCTGACTGACTGATAGCGAGTGAGTGGTGCAATATGATGAACACTATCAGATCCAACTTTGAGTATGGACAATGATGAGTGTGTGTATACGAGCTTTTTAACTCTGACGTGAGTGTTGTGTGTGTTAGTGATGGTGTGATAATAACGTGAAATGATTGTAATTTATTTCATAGTGTTATATTTTTATTGTGCTGTGATTTCAGGAGGCGACGTACACGGACCGGAGATCGTGGGAATCGAAGTGTCAATATGTTAGTGTCGTGTTGGTTGAATTGTGTTGGTGGTTGTCGTTGCCGTCCATCGGTTGAGTAGTAGTCACATTGTGCTAGTAAAGAGGTAAGTGGGTGGTGTTGTTTTATTGAATCGTAACGTATAGTATATAGTGTATTGATCGTGTTGTTTGTAGAATAAGTGTAAATTATTAATGATGATAATCATAGGGCAGACTCTGATGTGGACGATGTCCGTGTGATTTCAAGTTCTATATGTCTGAAATAAATATTGTTGTACACATATTGAGTGTATGTTTGTGTGGTTTTGATACGAGTAGATAATGTGTGTAAATGGTGTTATTTGTTTTGTATTGATTGATATAGGTGTTGGTGTTGAGGTTGAGGTTCGTTGTGTCATGACGAGTGGATTTGTGAAGGATGAATGAACTGACGGGCAGACGGTTTGGTGTTAACAATTGCTGATGTGAAGATGACAGTTGACAAGAGGTGAGTTTTGATTTTCTAATGATATTGAGAGTGTCGGGAGGAGAAGTGATGGGATTTGATGTTTGTGTGTAATTGATAATGGATCGATAAATATGTGATGATATCTACATGCACCACTATGAACTGTTTGTTTTTGAACAAATAGTGTTGTATTAGATTTTGATTTGAAGAATGCAGAGTGGTCGATGGAGCGATGTTACTTTACTGTTTAATGATATTAGCGATTTGTAATGTTAATATTTGTGAATTGAATGTTTGTTTGTTTGTTTAATGTTTTTCAGATGGTGTTAATGAGTCTTTTGGAGTTGATGGGGTGGCAGGAAGATGAAATGAAATGATATGAGATATTTGATTAGTGGGTAAGTTGAGTGGAGTAATTGTTTTGATTGTGTGACGAAGTGGTATGTGTGTTTTTGACGATGTAGTCAATGAATTGATTGTATATATACTGTTTATTTATGAATGGATGAATATGTGTGCGAGTGAGTGAGTGAGTGAGTGAGTGAGCGATTGATTGTCGACTAGTTGGTTAGTTGATGGTGATGATATGGTGTGATGTTGATTGTTTGTGGTGAAGTAAATGTGTTGCTGTATAAAACTCACTAGTATATCTAGTGTATCCTGTCTACAGCTACAGTGGTATGTGCATATTAACCACAGTGTGTGAATATGCATAGAAAGAAGTGTTGTTCATGTATTTTTTTAAAGAGTGTAGTATGTATATAGTTAGTAAGTGTAGTAGTAGTAGTAGTAGTAGTAGTAGTAGTAGTAGTAGTAGTAGTAGTGGTAGTAGTAGTAGTAGTAGTAGTAGTAGTAGTAGTAGTAGTAGTAGTAGTAGTAGTGTTTGTTGTTGTTTATTGGGTGTAGTGATTGTCAATGAATGTGTTAGTGGTAGTGGTAGTGTTTAATGGTGATGTTGTATTTAGTGATGAGGTAGTTAGGTGCTTTTAATGTGTTGTGTGGTGTAGGATGTGCTCAGACTGAAGTGTGATCGATTACCTACCGGTGATTAATTGATTGATTGATGGTGATTGTGGTGGTGGTGTTATTTGCATGTGTTTGTGTGTATGTTGATATTGTTGGTAAGAAGATAGATGATGAATGGAAAGGCGACGGGCGAACTGAGAAATATGCAGTTGTGCTGATTCGCCGAGTTCTGATTTTGTGCAAACGAGTGTTGGTACTGTGATTGATTGTGTTTGACAAATTGTAATTGTTTTTGGATAATAGATATTTGCACTGTGTTTTATTGTATTTTCGTTTTATCAGGTGCGTGAGCGAGCAAGTAAGCGTGTGGGAGATAGAGCGGATGTGTTGGTGATTGCCGGATGGTTATGAGATAGGGAGTTGGGTAATCAACCGGGTGAGTGTGTGATTATATGCGTGAATGTGCATGTATGTGTTTCTATGTTTTGCTATATGATGTGTTACCTACATTGTGTAATCAGTTTGAAATGAACTGAAATGGTGCTGAATAATGAAGAATAATGATAATGTCAATATTGGAGTTTGTTTTATAATTAATAATAATAATAATAATAATATTGTTGTTGTTATTATTGTTCAGGTATACACTGGTGGGTGACCACCTCCGTTGGGTTGTGACCAGTGAGGGAATAATTGTTTACAATGTGAGATGTTGAGATAGGTGAGTGTTGTGTGCTTGTTTTATTCGAGTGTTTTGGTTACATTGTAAATAGTAAATACTGGTGTAATAAGTAATAAGTAGTATCGGATGATATAATGATGAATGTTTATCTTTCGGGTCACCAGTTATGGTGTGAGTTGACATCTGACTTACTGGTGTGTGAAAGAGAAAATGTGTTTGGTGTATTGTATGTTAAAATGTGTTTTGTTGTTGTATTTTTGTAGATGTACGATAGTCGTCCAGTGAATGAGCTGATGATAACGTGGATGATGACGTGGACTTGACCGAGGAGAATGGAGACGGTGGGGACTTCTGTGAGTGATGATTGGGCGTTATTTTCGGGTGAGTAGTGGATGAGTGAGTGATGTGCGTTGTAATTTTATTGTTTACTGATGATGACTACTAGATGACGAGTGTGAGATGTTGATCAGTGACCGCTCACAACGAGGCATTTGTCTGAGAGTGTGATAGTTGTGTAATTCGCGTTTGTACTGATTGATGGATATATACTAACTAGTGATTTGTGTTTTGGTGTTTACATTTTCAGGAACTGAACATTTTGTGGAACGGGGAGATAGATGGTGACGACTGAGAGATCAGGTGAGTGGATGATGGTGGTGTTTGTGATGCAATTGATTTATTACGAGTTGCATATGAATGTGTGTATATGTCTGTAGTAATGGTGAAATGTTATGTGGGATGTGGGAGATGTTGTTGGTGAAAGGAACACGTGTACCCAGAAATACGAGGAAGTGATGAGTGTGTTATGTTGAATGGTTCGAAGATGAGATGGTATTTTGAGCCTGTTATTTTGTAGAGGAAATGTTTTACTGTGGATAAATTTGAAATGATGCAAATACATATCCACCGATTCTTTGATTATCTGAATCGATTGTGATGTGTGCAACACCATCTGATATAGTGCTTTGTTAATTTATATTTATATACACATATATATATATATATATGTCATTTGTGTTCATTGGAGTAAGGAGATGTTTTTCTTGTTTGTTTATTGATTGTTTAGGTGAGTGGACGAGTTGGTGCATCGTGTTGTGGAGTACATATTGGTGTAATGATGTCAATGAACCATCTTTCGACTGATGACTTTGTCATCTGTTGACAGTGTACAACTGAGGAGTGTGCATCTCATTGTTGTTAATGTTGAGTGTTGATTGTGTGTGTATATGTTTTGTTATATATATATATATATATATATATATATATATATATATATATATATATATATATATATATATGGTTAAACGATCGAACTACCTGTGTTTGTTATTAATTGTTTAGGCATGAAGCAATGAATGAAACACTGGAGGAAGGAAGGAAGTACTGAGGGTGGAAGTATTGTACAGTTGGAGAGTGAAGGAGGACAATGAATAATGATAAGTAAGGGATATGTGTGATTTGTTGTTGTGTGTAATTGTATGTCTGACTGACTGATAGCGAGTGAGTGGTGCAATATGATGAACACTATCAGATCCAACTTTGAGTATGGACAATGATGAGTGTGTGTATACGAGCTTTTTAACTCTGACGTGAGTGTTGTGTGTGTTAGTGATGGTGTGATAATAACGTGAAATGATTGTAATTTATTTCATAGTGTTATATTTTTATTGTGCTGTGATTTCAGGAGGCGACGTACACGGACCGGAGATCGTGGGAATCGAAGTGTCAATATGTTAGTGTCGTGTTGGTTGAATTGTGTTGGTGGTTGTCGTTGCCGTCCATCGGTTGAGTAGTAGTCACATTGTGCTAGTAAAGAGGTAAGTGGGTGGTGTTGTTTTATTGAATCGTAACGTATAGTATATAGTGTATTGATCGTGTTGTTTGTAGAATAAGTGTAAATTATTAATGATGATAATCATAGGGCAGACTCTGATGTGGACGATGTCCGTGTGATTTCAAGTTCTATATGTCTGAAATAAATATTGTTGTACACATATTGAGTGTATGTTTGTGTGGTTTTGATACGAGTAGATAATGTGTGTAAATGGTGTTATTTGTTTTGTATTGATTGATATAGGTGTTGGTGTTGAGGTTGAGGTTCGTTGTGTCGTGACGAGTGAATTTGTGAATTATGTAAAGGATGCCCGGTGTTCGCCCGAGACTGTGGAGCAAATCATGGTCTTTGGATGGAAGGACATGTGGTTGGAAGAGTAGGTCAAGTTATGTACTGGGTAAAGGTAGGAAGAGACACGTGGAATAGACACCGGAATCAACTATTGTTATGCTTCGTTATTGCTTGAATGCGATTACTGATGCGTCTTACTCGAACGAACGAAGGGTCAATGATTCAGCGACTCGATAGCCTATTCTGGTCCGTTGTCCCCAACTCTGCTAACTCGATCAAGAAGTCTGGGTAAGGTGTAGAAAGTGTATTCTACAGACAACAGCAGATAACAAGTCAGGCAGACAGATCAGATCAAGCATACAAGTCAAGCGTATTTATACAAATATTTACAATCGATATTGTCATGGAAGATTTTTGAACATTAATCAACAATTGACTGCTATTTGAACATTTAATCGATAGTTCATCAATTGACCTATCTGCACATTTAATCGATAAGTAAATTACAAAATTTGAGTTTTGGGGATCTATCGTCCCCAACACTCCTCCCCTTTTTAGAAGATCCGGAGTTGATATCCGGATTTTAAGTTTTCCAGGTCCATCCTCCCCCACGAAACAGTGTTGGATCTTCATATGCCCACGTTATAATTAACTTGAATTTATTTAAGACATATTTATCGCACTGAACAGAGAATTGACTGAAAGTGACTAAGTCTTGAGGCTGAACAACACTTGATATGAGGTGTTCGAAGTTTAATTCTTCTGAAATATTGTAACCAAATTTATTTGGAATCTTATTTGTAGATAATCGATCATCAAGGTGATTAGCATCTATCAAAATTGTATTAAGTTTTTGATCATCATTTGATGCATCTGACATATTTTCTGGTAAAAGAGAATCTTGATAATAAGATTTGTCAAAAACATCTGTCGCAGACTGATGAGAACCATTTGAAACAGTTGTATTCAGTGTACTGCTCGATTTGTTTTCTGTTTCATGGGTGGTTATTGCGACAATTCTATGAGCATTTACCAGGGAGTGTGTTTGTGAGCTGGATAAGTCACCGTCTGCACATGCTGTTTTGGGGATAATGGAGTTTGAGTCCATTACCGGGCATGTTTCTGGAATGGAGAGGACTGGACCACTGGGCGAATCTTGAGTGACTGTTGTACCGTTTGAAATACGGTTTATCGGGGATTCATTGGGGCTGTAAACATTTTCCAGCTCTGTGTGCAGTTGAGAGATCAATCCATCCACTTCCGTTGCATCTCCAAAGCATGAGTGATTTAACAGCTGCGTGCGTAATTTGACTAAAAACCGCAACTGTCTTTCAAATAGCAGCTGTACTCGATCGGAAGGGAGAGTCATTTTTTTTTATTCAGCACCGGTAATGAAAATTACTGTTTGATTAATGACCAATGTTGCTGAAGGACACTGATGACAAATCTGGATGCTGAAGGCTGACTTTGGATTGTTCTTTTTTTTTACCCCGTCGCCAATTGTTATGTCTCAAAGAGACAGCCGATTATATGACAGTGACTTATCGATCGGATCAAGGATTCAGAATCTCGATAGTCTATTCTGGTCCGTTGTCCCCAACTCTGCTAACTCGATCAAGAAGTCTGGGTAAGGTGTAGAAAGTGTATTCTACAGACAACAGCAGATAACAAGTCAGGCAGACAGATCAGATCAAGCATACAAGTCAAGCGTATTTATACAAATATTTACAATCGATATTGTCATGGAAGATTTTTGAACATTAATCAACAATTGACTGCTATTTGAACATTTAATCGATAGTTCATCAATTGACCTATTTGTACATTTAATCGATAGTTCATCAATTGACCTATCTGCACATTTAATCGATAAGTAAATTACAAAATTTGAGTTTTGGGGATCTATCGTCCCCAACAACTATGGAAGCGGATAGCCCCGGACCGCCCATCAAAAGGAGTAAATCTTCCCCTCGACATCTTGCTTGATATCTTCAACTTACCTACAGCTCCACCACGAGAAGCTCAACAGTAAGCTGATGCCCGTCCCAGAAGGTGACCTCTCCGTCAGCGGCGAACTACAGTCAAGATGCAAGTCAACCCCAGAAAAGTACGCTATTAAATAGGGGAGGAGTGTTGGGGACGATATATCCCCAAAACTCATATTTGTAATTTTATCATATCGATTAAATGATTAATAGCAGTCAATTGATGAACTCATTGATTAATGTTTAAAAATTTCCCACGACAATATCGATTGTATATATATGTTTTAAATTGTGTTTGTGGGTTCGCTAGTTTTCTGGCTGTTTGCAGAATATATATTTTCCATACCAAGCTTGGACTACTCCTTCTAGGTTGCGGGGCTGGACCGCATCTATAGCTAGATTACTAGTCTTTGGTCACCGAGTCTTGTTCTCGTTCGCAGATTAAGTGAACTCGTGAAGCTTCAAACCTAACAGGATTTGGTTTCTTTTCAGCTTGTTTTTTTATGCGGTCTGTGAGCGGCAAGTCTTTATGCACAAAAACGTCTGACATCTCAAGTGTACTTCCATTTTTTACTATTAGGTTTCTATCTTAAGGATATTTAAACACCACTCTTAGCAGTGTGGTTTGATTTTTTCAACAGTGTATAGCTATCTTGTCCGTAAACCTTCAACAAGCTGACTCCTGGAACATTATGAGGCACTAGCCAATTAGGTAGATCTTTTATTAATCCAATACCATGCTCAAAGCAAGTTCTGGATCCTGATCTTTCACTCTTCTTAAACCTACGGAAGATAATGACCTGCCATCACAAACACCCTTTGATTTCTTAACCACTGTTAGAGAGACTGGCTTTTCTATGATACATTAGGTGGTTTCTTATTCTTGATTTGTACCCAGTTATCAACTTTCACTTGAGCAGCAATCACAGTCGCGTGATGTACACTGTGAGATCCTGGGTGATTGTCGATGACTTGAATGGTCAGGTTGTTGTTTTTCCTGATAGAACCAGATCTAGCCTTACGATTAGGTTTCTGGTTCTTTCCTGCCTGCTGCCATTTAGGGTACAGGGAACAGAAAAAAACCTTTTTTCTTAAGTTTTTACTCCCAACAAGCCCTTTGGGAGTCGGTTTTTCCACCTTCGGTCAATGTAATACAATAAAATCTTGGCTTATTTGGGTTGACTTCACATCGATATGTGTATCTACGTTACGAGTACCATTTGATCCATCTAGATTACGCTCGATAATACGCATTTCATCAGCATTTACCTTTGAAAGGGCTTCGGATGATAAGCTGCTGCGTTCCAACAATAAGACCGGAAACCTTAGAATCTAAAAGTGCTACGAACAAAAAC
The DNA here is from genome assembly GCF_000699445.3 of Schistosoma haematobium. Classification (NCBI taxonomy): domain Eukaryota; kingdom Metazoa; phylum Platyhelminthes; class Trematoda; order Strigeidida; family Schistosomatidae; genus Schistosoma; species Schistosoma haematobium. The sequence goes on from NC_067200.1 coordinate 13,033,656, forward strand.
CCTAGAAGTACATAGTGCAAAGTACGTTGGAAAAATAACGATATACTTGACATTACTTTATATGAGATTGGTTAGATAATAGTGAACAATAGTAGTCTTGGTGCGTAACAATAGATCAACACCATAAATCTAACTCAGAGTAATCATACCACTTACCTTTAAAATAGAGCGCGAGATAAGGTGGTTGCTAGATGGATTCGTCATTACTAAACGAACATCAGCAAACAGAAAGCAGACGCAACAAACATAAACGAACTACTATTTAGAAATCAGTTCGGATGTTGGATAAAAGAAAATCTGTTTCATTACGTCAAAAGTCAATTGAAACATAGTATTGCCGTTGACGTAGAAGTTGGAACCGCGCACATCGAGGGGTCGTGTTACCCATGCAGCATGCAGCACTGTGAAGTTAGTGAAATCGTAAGTCGGTAGTTGAACCACCATAAACTGAATCATTTGCCTCCATAATACATGATGTTCATGCTCCAAGAAATCCAACCATGAAATATACTTCAAATAGTGAGTATTGTAAACAGGCCAGAAACAATATAAAATCCATGAAATACAAAATATACAGATAATACTCCCAACAGAAAGGACTGCATCCTTCAAGAAATGTCCTTAATAAAATGACATTACTGTGGGTCCATTTATCGGGACAACCAATTATGTATGCATGTATGTGTTTCTATGTTTCGCTATATGATGTGTTACCTACATTGTGTAATCAGTTTGAAATGAACTGAAATGGTGCTGAATAATGAAGAATAATGATAATGTCAATATTGGAGTTTGTTTTATAATTAATAATAATAATAATATTGTTGTTGTTGTTATTATTGTTCAGGTATACACTGGTGGGTGACCACCTCCGTTGGGTTGTGACCAGTGAGGGAATAATTGTTTACAATGTGAGATGTTGAGATAGGTGAGTGTTGTGTGCTTGTTTTATTCGAGTGTTTTGGTTACATTGTAAATAGTAAATACTGGTGTAATAAGTAATAAGTAGTATCGGATGATATAATGATGAATGTTTATCTTTCGGGTCACCAGTTATGGTGTGAGTTGACATCTGACTTACTGGTGTGTGAAAGAGAAAATGTGTTTGGTGTATTGTATGTTAAAATGTGTTTTGTTGTTGTATTTTTGTAGATGTACGATAGTCGTCCAGTGAATGAGCTGATGATAACGTGGATGATGACGTGGACTTGACCGAGGAGAAAGGAGACGGTGGGGACTTCTGTGAGTGATGATTGGGCGTTATTTTCGGGTGAGTAGTGGATGAGTGAGTGATGTGCGTTGTAATTTTATTGTTTACTGATGATGACTACTAGATGACGAGTGTGAGATGTTGATCAGTGACCGCTCACAACGAGGCATTTGTCTGAGAGTGTGATAGTTGTGTAATTCGCGTTTGTACTGATTGATGGATATATACTAACTAGTGATTTGTGTTTTGGTGTTTACATTTTCAGGAACTGAACATTTTGTGGAACGGGGAGATAGATGGTGACGACTGAGAGATCAGGTGAGTGGATGATGGTGGTGTTTGTGATGCAATTGATTTATTACGAGTTGCATATGAATGTGTGTATATGTCTGTAGTAATGGTGAAATGTTATGTGGGATGTGGGAGATGTTGTTGGTGAAAGGAACACGTGTACCCAGAAATACGAGGAAGTGATGAGTGTGTTATGTTGAATGGTTCGAAGATGAGATGGTATTTTGAGCCTGTTATTTTGTAGAGGAAACGTTTTACTGTGGATAAATTTGAAATGATGCAAATACATATCCACCGATTCTTTGATTATCTGAATCGATTGTGATGTGTGCAACACCATCTGATATAGTGCTTTTGTGGTGTGAGCTACTTTTATTCATTAAAGTAGTATATAACGTGCGGTAAAAGAACGGAATATCCGGCGGCAGAAGATGGCGAAGATCAAGAAAGGAAGAGCAAGAGCACAATGGAATTGTAAGAAAACGCATGTACAATGGAATAGGAGACAATGGATTTGTGTTTGCAACGGTAACAGTACAGTTTGATATGATGGAATGATATTTTGCAAATTGACGATTGACTTGATGGTATTCACATTTTATTGAGGTAGTCTGTAATTTTTGTGCTAAATACAATCGATTGTCCCCACCCGTGTTCTTCTTCACTACACTTTGTTAATTATATATATATATATATATATATATATATATATATATATATATATATATATATATATATATATATGTCATTTGTGTTCATTGGAGTAAGGAGATGTTTTTTTCTTGTTTGTTTATTGATTGTTTAGGTGAGTGGACGAGTTGGTGCATCGTGTTGTGGAGTACATATTGGTGTAATGATGTCAATGAACCATCTTTAATGTTTTGAATTATTCGAGTTGTATTATGAACAAGGAATCCCGGAATTAACGTAATTGATTTAAGAAGTGAGACACAAGCACAAACGAATGTTTTGTATTTGGAATTCGAAATCGAGCATTCAACAAGTACAACGGTGTCATTAGTTTATTCATACAACACATCCGCCACAGTCTAAATTGGATTCTAGGTGTTTGTAATCAATCGTAGGTCTTCTACTCAAATTCATTATGAGTCTGTCTGACATTGTATTGCATGAGGATTCTGTATTATCTAGAATATGCTCATTAGCATTAGAATTTACAATCGAAATTGGAACTGACTCACCTTGTTCCTGAAATTGTATTTGATCTACATGTGGACTGTGTGTACTTAAGTTATCGATGTCTAGAATTCGCATCATCGATTTTCCGACATTTGTCAGAACAATACCCGTAGATGGTCGAAGATCATTTCCTCGATAGTATGTAACTTCTGAAGACTCCAAACCTCTCGTATTCGACCGAAGAATTCTTCCTTTCAATAGCTTCGCTGGAGTCTCCTTCGTCTTCGAATGTCTGGCATTTCTATTTTGCAATAGAAAGGTATCTACTCCCCCTCTTCAGCTCATTAGATGTTGAGAGGGCTATAGAATCAATAGCGTCTTTAATGTCCCAACAAAATTCTCTGCCTGGCCATTAGAACACGGATGTCTGGGAGCAGTAAATAGATGTTTGCACCCTATACCGTTCAACCAGGTAGTGACTGCATCTGCAGCAAAATTAGAGCCATTATCAGTCACCAACACCATGGAAACCCCTTCTCGACTAAACACTTTTCTTAATGCTTGTTTTGTGAAATCATAATTTGGTGAAGTTGTGAAAAAAACTTCAGGCCACTTTGAAAAAGAATCATTGACTACTAGTGCGTAGTATTTACCAAGAAATGGTCCACAACAGTCAGCATGAATCCTCTGCCAGGCCTCAGACGATACTGACCATGGCCCCCATTTCGAAGGATGATTTTTCAACTGATGACATTTCTCACAATTGTTTGCCGTACGACATATATCCGCATTTATCTCTGGCCACCAGCATGTGAGCCTTACCAAGGACTTCATTTTCTCAACACCTAAATGACCACTATGAAGATCTTCAAAAACAGATTTACGCAATGAAGGAGTAATGACAACACGATCATTTAAACACAGAATACCATCAGGAGTAGTAGATAGCTCATCCCGCTTTAAAAAATAGATAGGAAATCTACGTTTCAAATTAGCATTCCAACCTTTCCTTATAGCACTGAGTATACATCCAAGATATCTACGAGTTTCTCTTATGAGATCTGAACGTGTCACTGGTAAAGGCTGCACTAACAAACAATCTGAAGTATTAATAGGTTTATCTTGTAATGACTGTCGAGAAATGTAATCAACACGTTGAATCTGTTTGGCACTTCTGTGCTGAACCGTATAGTCATATGCACTCAAAGCAATACTCCATCGCTGAACCATAGCTGCTGAGGAACGTGCTAAGGATTTTTCGGGATGATAAATAAACTTTAAAGCTTCATGATCAGTAACAATAGTGACTTTCTTTCCGAATAAATATCTATGAAGTCTTTTAACAGCCCAAAACACAGCTAATGCTTCCCGCTGAGTCTGTGAATAACCTTGTTCAGTAACAGTAAGTTTGCGTGAAACAAATAACTGGTCTACCTTCCTGTTCCAAAACTGCACCAATTCCCACAGGTGATGCATCAGTAATAAGCACAGAATGTACATTGGGTGAGTACGTTCGAAGAACAGCATCACTTTGAAGAAACTTCAGTAGACTCTTGTTCCTCACTCCATTTGAATGAATTGGATGTTAAAATAAATAAACAATTTGCACGACAAGAAAAATTAGGAATAAAACGGGAATAGTATTGAAGAGCACCCACTAGTGAACGTAATTCTGTAAGATTTTTCGGAGACGGTGCATTAGTCAGTGGGGCTAGTCGTTTCATATTTGGTCTAAAACCATTACCATCAACTAGGTATCCAAGGCATTCAAAATTAGATACACAAAATGAACACTTATTTGGATTCACTGTAATATTCCTCTCAACTAAACGACGCAATAAAGCAATAAGTCTCTGGTCATGAACTACCTTATTAGAACCATGAACAATGAGATCATCTTGATAAACTTCAACACCTTCAAGATCACTAACTACTTTATTCATAACTTCCTGAAATATGGCTGGAGAACAACTTAGACCAAATGGAAGGAAATTGTATTTGAACAGACCAAAAGGAGTGAAGATTCATCTAAAGGAATTTGAAGATAAGCATCTTTTAGGTCAACTTTCGAGAACACTTTAGAACCATGAAGTCGATTTAGAATATCTTCAGCTTCTACCGTCGTGCACGTTTGCTTCAAGAAACGGGAATTCAGAGTTAATCTATAGTCACCACAAATTCCAGGGATCTTGCCGTCCGACTTCAGTGGTGTAACGATAGGAGTACCCCATGCTGAAGACTGAATTGGCTCAATTATGCCTTTCGCACACAAGTCGTTTAATGTCTTACGTACTGCATCTCGAAGACCATAAGGAATTATTCGTCTATTAAGAAAGACTGGATCACCCTGTACTTGAAGTTTTATAGGCTTAATTTTCATACCTCCACTGCACTTAGCACACATAGCTATCAAATCTTTAAGTAAAGTATCCGAATTTTCTTTAGAAACTAGGAAGGACTACTTCACCTTAAGCTTTTTCAAATTCTTTAAACCCAAAATTGACAGTCCTGTTTCGCTAACTAAAAATTCACAAGGTATGTATGAAGAATTATCATCTCTTATTAGCAATTCACAACATCCTCGTATGGGCAGTCTGTGTCCAGTAATCCCCAATATTGATACTTCAGTGGGTCGTACAACAACGTTAGGATCTAAAGATTTCAAGTTCTTGAATAAAATAATGGACTCTATACTGCCTGTGTCCAGAATAAAGTCATGAAATGAACCAAGCGATGTATGTAGTCGTTTTTGAATATAAGCATTACCTTTCGAAATAGTAGACAAAGATAAATGATCACTAGAAACATCCGAATTATTGAAGTTTAAATTACAAGATTGAGTACAGTTTAAAGCAAAATGGACAGTAGCTTTGCATACTGACTGAATGTGTCCTATCTTACCACATTTAAAACATTTAGCATTACGAAATGCACATGAATTGCGAGAATGAGACTTTCCACATGATAAACATTTACCAAACTTCATCTCACCTTTGTGATTTGCTTTGTAATTCCTTGTTGAAACACCTCTCATATTTACACGAGAATAGGAATCACTGTTAAATGAACTCAAGTTTGACCCTGAAATTGTAGTTCATCACGACGACTAAGCAAAGTATTAGAAATCTTCATCGACTGGATATCAAGTTCATTGACTGCTTCGTAGTTAATACACGCAGTTCTAGCATCTTGAAAGGAACAGTTTGGCATTTTTAACAGCTCTCTTTCCAAACTCGGTATGTTAATTCCTGCAATTAATCGATCTCTCAGTTGCACATGAAGTTGATCACCGAAATTACACTTGGCAGCTTGTTTCTGTAATTCAAGGATGAATTCCCGAGCCTTTTGGTCATTTTGACGAACCATCTTATGAAACTTCGCCCTTTCACGGCATTCAAAACTGGTGCATTTTACATTACTTAATAATAGCTCTTTAAGAGTTGAATAAGGGAGTGAGATAGGTTTTTCTGGATATGCCAAACTTTTTAATAAACTGTACGCTTCTCTCCCAATGAATGTTAGAAAATGTGCCACAATTTTTTCACCTTTAACATCTTTCTTAATCATGCTCCAGATTTCGAACCTTTCCAAGTAATCCTCAAAAGCTTCAGGAGTTGAATGAATATCTAACTTTTCCATTGCAGGCTCCATCGCGACGCCAATATAATGTTTTGAATTGTATGAACTAGGAATCCCGAAATTAACACAATTGAATTAAGAAGTGAGACACAAGCACAAACGAATGTATTGTATTTGGAATTCGAAATCGAGCATTCAACAAGTACAACGGTATCATTAGTTCATTCAAACACCACACCATCTTTTGATTGATGGCTTTGTGATGTGTTGATGGTTTTCGGTTCTTTTGTTTTGCAGTTTTTTTTGGGAGTCAATGTACTCTGTATGTTTTTTATTTATTGTGTTTTGGTTTTGTGTTTGTTTTTGTCATTTATATTATCTATTTTGATTGTTATGTTCTCCTTTCACTTTCACGGTTATTCACTTTTCATTGTATTATGTGTTGTATGATTGTTGTTTCATTCCATTGAACTTCAATATGCATATTTGTATTAATGTGTTATACTGTTTATCTTCTATGGTTCAATATTTGACTTGATCATAAAATGTGTCATAATTCAGTTAAAGATTTTCCCAATTTTGTATATAATAAATATAAATTAGTTTGTCAATGCTTTCAGAGTACAGAAAGATATATGCTTCTGTAATTTACATAAGTTTTCGTCTGTTTGTGAATTGAATAATAATTTCGTAATAAGTCAATGATTAGCGATGTTCGTTATTCAATGTTCGTTCACTTATTATTCAAATTTGTATTTAGTTAATACCAATAATTTTTTGTTTCCGACCTAACAGCTTTAAGCTTTTATCGATACCACGGGATTGAATTGATGTTAAAACTAACTACACATAGTTTTACGAAAATTATTTCATAACATCATGATTTATTACTTTAACCATCTAAGATATTCCTTAAGTCAACGTCAATAAATAAATTCTGAGGATTGACAACTGTACATGCGCATTCATTAGTGTTAATTAGGAAAGATACTGGGACATTTGTGTTATTGGTAGTAATGAGTAGAATTATGCTTGCGATTTGTTAGACTTTTGCATGGGATATATCTATCGAACAGTATTGTTCCATAGTATAGTGTGGCTGAATACCAGGCCAGTCGGTCAGTAACAACGTAGAACTTCGTACGTACGTACATCAGTTGGAGTTGCCACACCACATTAGCATAAAGATGCAGTGGTCGATTCAGGTCCCGTAGTGGTAGAGGTAGCAAGAGTATAAGCAGTAATCGGGAAGATTAGGGTTTGGAGATGTTACTTAAAGAGTATAATACAGTGAAATAAATTTGAGAGGAGGAATAAAGAGATCAAAATTTGGGAGAACACAAAGAGTGGATGCACCTGCGCCATTGCAAACGATTTTGAGCCATGTCATTCAGGGTCTCTAACCATCGGTTGCTATCATCTCGCGGTCCCCAACCAGGTAGTCTACACCTACTAACAAGACTCAGTCCACTTGTCAGTGACTTCATGAACTTGTGCCATGTTTTGGTCTGGCCGCCCCTAGCTTTCTTCCAACCTACTCCTATACCACTGAACATCGCACGTCGAGGCAGTCGGTCGTTGGGCATACGTAACACGTGTCCCAGCCATCTCAACTGATGAAGTTTAACTACTTCATCAATTGATTTACCATCCTTATCTAGTACCCGTTTCCTAACAACTGTGTTACTTACTCGATGGTCCCATAATATACGAGCAATGTTTCGAAGACACCTAAGATCAAATACTAGTAACCTACGAATATCCTCCACTCTTACCGGCCACGTTTCGCCTACACCCTAAATGACGCAAGTTGGCAAAAACTAGTCGAGTCTTCTGTATCCGTGTTGAGATTTCGTCACACACCAGACCACAAGGGCTGATGAGACTTCCAGGATAAGTGAAGCGATCGACATGCTCAATTACTTCACTCCTTATCATTAGTTCGGGTGTCAATGCAACCCAAACCTGGAGCAACATTTTGCATTTCGAGGGAGAGAATCATATCCCGAACATGCTTGCATTGTTGCTTAGAGTGGTCAAAAGACTGCATTTTTTCAGCGTCTTCACCAAATAAAACTATGTCATCAGCATATTCTAAGTCAACAAGTGAACCTCTCGGTAAAAGTTCAACCCCTGTAAATTTAGATGAGGAGAGTGTTATCTCTAAAAGTACGTCGACGACAAAGTTGAACAAGAATGGAGAGAGTGGACAGCCCTGACGAACACCACTTGAGGTAATCAATTCTGATGACAGTTCGCCACAAGCTCTCACTCTACCAGTTGTGTTCGAGTAGAGAGCCTTTATAAGGTTAATGTACTTGTTTGGTACTCCTTTCAGTGACAAACACTGCCATAAAACCTTACGATCAACAGAGTCAAATGCCGCCTCAAGGTCGAGAAATACTACCATTGTGGGGCGTGTGAATGTATGTCTGTGTTCTAGAACCTGACGCAGTGTGAATATCTGATTTATACAACCACGACCAGGTCGAAAACCAGCCTGATTTTCTCTAGTCTGCTCTTCACGAGCTTTGGTTAGGCGTCGAAGTATTATTGAAGCGAATATTTTAGACACTATATTTGTCAAACTGATTCCTCTGTGATTGTCACAAGAGGACTTTTGTCCTTTCTTATAGACTGGCACAATCAGTGATTGAGACCAGTCAGATGGGATTACGTCCAGTTCCCAAATTCTACCTAAGACCTCAGTTAATGTCACTGCTAATACTGGACCACCATCCTTAAAAATCTCAGGAGTAAACCTGTCAGGGCCTGCTACTCCCCCTCGTTTCAGATTTCCTATGGCTTTTTCAACTTCGTAAAGGGACGGAGGACCTACATTAACTTGCCATTCAGGTTGACTGGAGATCGTGGTAAACCGAAGTGTGGCTGAAGGCCGGTTGAACTGATCCCTAAAGTGTTCTGTCCATCGATCCAATCTCCTGGATTGAGAATGAATAATATGTCCATCTTTCTCTGAAATTGTTTCGATAACGGTCGGGTTCCTAATTCCGGTTTCCTTAACGAGTCTGAACAATTGTCTGCTATTACCTATTGCCGCTGCCTTCCCCATCTTTCTTGCTTTCGCTACCCACCACTGTTCACGATCATTGCGTAGACTTCTCGTTAGCTTGCCCCTAAGCTGACTCCGCTCTTCATTATGTTCAGAGCCAGGTGGAATGAGTTTCTGAGCATCTATCAGTGCGATAGATGCTGCTGAGATCCAGTGTTGCTCCCTAACCTCGTGGTTTACCGTACTTGCAGATATCAAAGCTGTTTCCACAGCTTTTCGGATATCATTCCATGCTGCCTCAGGGTGGACATCACATACATGGCTGCCCAACTGTTTTCCTAGCTGTTCCTGAAATATATACTTAGCTTGACTATCATTAAGTAAGGCCCTAGGAGGTTTACTTGCAGCGTCATTCCTACGTCGAGTAAGACGCAGAGAAATACGCGCTCGTACTAGAGCATGATTTGAATCTAGGCATGTGCTCCAGAATGAGCGAAAGTCTTCTATCGAGCCCTCTATCGGTGGCCGATAGCGATGTGATCTATTTGGGTCCAACGTTTGGACGAATTAGGGGATCTCCATGTTAAAAGATGTTTTTCCTTATGCCTAAAGTTAGTATTTGCAAGGAACAGGCGGTTATCTGAGCATAGCTGCAACAGATGGTGGCCATTATCTGTTCTTTGAGACGACACCATATGATCCACCCCGGTATCTTTCCCTTTCGCTTAGTTTACCTACTTGAGCATTAAAGTCACCAGCCACGATTACTACATCAGAGCCCTTAGCTTTTCAGAGAAGGTGGGAAAGCTTTCTGTAAAACTCATCTTTTGCATCATCTGAGCTGCAGTCAGTGGGAGAATAGGCAGAGACGACGAAGAGGCAACGACGAGTGTCCCTATCTTTTCGGATCCTTACTGTTCCGTTCAGCCGGACAGCGCACAAACGACTGTCTACTGGGATCCACTCTAAGAGAGCTAGTTCTGCCCTAGGACTCAATGCTATACCTACGCCGGCGAGGCCACGGGAAGCAGAATCAGGGCTTCCAGATACACGAAGCGTAAATCGAGTCGGTTCTTTATTTTGGCATGGTGAGGTCAAATGAATGACGCTACTCGGATCCTGTATGCGCGTTTCTGAGACGCAGCACACATCGATGACGCGAGATTCTAAAGTCCTAGCTAAGGAAGCCTGTTGTCCTATTTGGTACAGTGTTCGGACGTTAAAAGCTCCTACGTGTAGTTTAGAGCGTGGTTTCAGGAGACCAGGAATAGCGTTCCACGTACTCGAATCGTTTGCCCTATCGGTGCGAGGTGATAAAGAGACGTGAAGAGGGTGAGTCATGGAGATAGGAGAGGTATTGGGAGGTGTAGGAAGGATTTGAATGTGACCAACTTGGTTTCGTGTGCTGTTACGGGTATGAAGGCTGATATCACTTCCCGGCTGCCCACACCGTGGAAGGGTATTTCTTGAGGAACCTGGAAAGGAAATTGGATTAGTGTTGGTCTTAACGACCTGGAAGCGTGACCGCAGAGCCCAAGGGACAACTGCTTGGGCCGGTCGCGCACGGCCTTTTTGTGGGAGGTTTTTGACGTGTTAGCTCCGTTCTTCAAAGGGCCTTACTGCCGGAGACGGAAATCCGTGAGGTGTGACATTTTTAGGGTCGACCTTTTCTAACCCCACTCCTCCTTGTGGGAAGGCAGCATCGCTGCAGATGCTGGTTGTCCGAGGGAAACACCTTACTGCTGTCAAACCCCTCTACAGTCAGCAGTACGACTTCGCCCTCAGACCTTGAGTTGCTGCTTTTAGTCTTACTGTTCACCAATCAACCTGCCTGGCATGGTAGAACCTACAGGAACATATGTTCCAGCCAATATAGCTCGGTTGGGTCTTCACGATAGGCATGCCCGACCACCGCGTCAAGGTAGCAGCTTCGGTCGGGCCATTATGCATCACTGACTTTTAAGTCTGCTTTTGAAACATTGAATTCTTAAGCATTCCCAATAATCATATCGTTGAATTCTAAAATGCGTGAAATTTAATTTAGTTATGTATAAGAAACCTTTTGTATTTCTAGTTTCATATAACCTTGTCGGAGTAGAAGTTCATGGAAACATTGAATGTACAAATTATGTAGATTATTATCTCAGGAAATTGCGACGAGTATTCATCTTTCCAAATGCTTATAAGATACCTCTATTCATTATATGTTGAGTAAAACGTTTCGAACATTTTTAGGAGCCTTTATAGACTCTTCCGAGCCTCCCAATTAAATTGATCTCAGAAGACAACTTGGTTTTCCCAATACAACGTGCTTTTTCTAAGAAAAAAAGTGAAATGATAAGTGTGATAAGAAGTAATTCCACGTATACCTCTTTCTAAGATATGTCAAAATAAGATCAAGAGAGTGTCAAACTATCTCGTCTAATTGCATTTTCTTATCATTTGTGTGTGTTTGTGCATGATTGTTTGTAGTAAAATGAACCATCCTGATTATATTTTAAGACAATTTAATCTGATGTCAACTGTCTTTATCTGTCATTTTGAAATAAGACAAAAATCTTGTCCTCAATAATAGTTACTATTCTGTTTGATGATTGCTGATAAAAGTCAATTGATTAGACTATAATGGAAAAAGTGATCTATAATAAAGTTGATTTTTCCTTAGAAATCAATTTTGAAGGTTTTAATTTTACCATTGTAATAATAAATGAAAAAAAAAACTCAATTTTTATGTGAGCAAGTTTATAAGCGTTTCAATTCTTCACTAAATTATTTTCTTTCAAAACTTTCGTATTTTACGTTGCCAGTTGGTTTCATTTAGATGATCAATTGAATATCACGAAACACTGAATATCTTTTTCTCTAGGATGGGGATTATTCATCCACTGTTCAAACAAAGATCAAATCATAAATTATGGTTTTCAGGCGAGATATTTACTATGTTCTATCGACAAACGATATCGAGAATCCGTTGTTGGACGGGTCAGTTACCTTGTATCAAACATATTTAGACTCCTCTGCTAATATCTACTCACTAGATTACTGGGAAATTACATTTATATTAGCTAAAGGTGTTCATACTTATGTGTATACTAGGTTTATGGAGATTGTTGAATTTTATAGTTGATATCACAGAATGAACTTGGGTAGTTAACCATTGGAAATCGGACACGAATTCTCACTAGAATCTCAGAAACATTTTCAGTACGTTACCACTGGGTGTCACCCAAGTTGCTCTAATGTTTAAACGTTCATCAGAAGACCTGAAAGTTGTCTTTTCAATCTCCGGTGAGGTTATGAATAGTCATTATTGAGCAGCCCCTTACCAGGACAAAACAACTTGTCACTGTGTTCTTTCGTTATATATATATATATATATATATATATATATATATATATATATATATATATATATATATATATATATATATATAGTAACACGATTTAATTGGTTGTTCGCGGTTGCTAATGCTGTTCAATGACCTGAAATTTAGCGTTTATCATATTAAACTTTCTTTTTAAAAAAAATTGTTATTTGTTTGAATCATTTAGTTATTCATTTTTGCTAATGCAATACACTTCTCTGTTTGATAACAATTATCATTGCTAGCATTCCTTTAAGAACACTTAGAATTAAACAATGAATGATATTTTAAAATCTAATGAAATTATTAATAATAATGAATTGGATATCCTTATTGATGATATAAATGATGATGAAGAACTATCTTCATTAATACAATGTTTTCCTAAAGAAACTAAACAATTTATATTGAAACTTAGAAATTCACATCTTGATAAATCTAATAATGGTCAATTAAAACAGAATAGTATAAAGCAAACACATCGATGTTTAACAAATTTTGATGTTGAAGCACCATTTAGTACATCAACAACATATAGAAATACATTTTGTCATCAAACTAATAATAATGTTAATGAACAAAATGAAACATCTAAATTTCCAATAGGTCAACCAATTTTACGATTTGGTGAAATGCCTGTTTTCACTGATTCGATTTTATATCCCGGTCAGAATCGTCGATTACAAAGTACAACACATGAAACATTTGTTGAAAAGCCAGTATGTTTCTTTTCTTTTCTTTTTTTTCATCGATTGTATCACTTCATGATGTTCATTGTGGATGCTTCAATAATGTGTATTCAATATCCCGTATATGTAGTAAAGTTGTATTTCTTTCACATTTTCACAGCATTTTCATAAATTTAATACGATGTGTTTAATTAATTGAGGGGTATAAACCTGATTTCATAGATTTAAACTTTTGTAAAAGTGAATACTGTCTCATGATTACTAAAATATTCAGTAGTTAAATTATTAAGATCGATACATATCACATCCGGGCATCAAAATAGTATACGTAGTAACAGTACTAGTGTTAGTAGTAACTGATATGACTGGAGATGAAAATATGGGTTTGGGGAATGGAACGAAATCGTGTAACTAATTTACGAGATTTCAAAATCTAAAGGAATACAAATAGTAAGTGTGCCTGTGAATGATCTTGTCCCTGTCACCCAAAATCTCTGATTAATGTCTACAATCCTCAATTTATTTAAAAATTTCTAATCAAAGCTTCATAAAACTACTTTTCTCTAGTTATAGTTAGTTTGAAAGTTTAACTAATTACATATGAGTTAATAAATAAGCCGTGATTCTGTTCATGTTTATAAGTAAAACAAAAGAGCTTCAATTGACTCATGATCTCAACTATTGAAATTACTACCAATCTCTATAAAACCCCTTCTGATACAAATTACGAAAATTTTACAGAACACACATAAATACTGAATTTAGAAATAAATTTAAGTAGTATCATTATTACGAGATAAATTGTTTACGCAGTTCAATAATTAATTTTGTTTCTTTATCAAGGCTTTTCACAATAGAATACTGAAGGTATATTTTTTGGCCCCCGAATGCCCTGGTATGGTCGAGAGTGGGGTGGGCTCGCCTCCCTCTCGAAATGCTCTCACACAGACACGCGTATACAGCCTCTGCCAGGGAAGTCCTACTCACTGCCTTCTCGTGACGGGGGTGTTGTTTACGAAAATGAGAGGACGAAAAGCGAATGTCCGAAGCTTTAACCGGATCTCAAACAAATGGTGCATTTGGGCTCCAGTATCCTGCGGGAACAAATGGCGTATGAACCAATCGTTGGTCACCGGCTACCATGGGATTGCATCTCCTTACGATGCTCCACTGCCTTGTGGGTCGGACCTGTAGGTCAAAGGCTCGGGGTGTGGCCCCCTAAGATAACCACCTGCTTCGGTCTGGGCACCCGGGCAGTATCACAGCCCTCACACAAATCGAATGATTTATGTGGCGCATATCTACTTGGTGCTTCCTTGTACCAATGGTTATGTGTTTAACTAATAAATAATAATAATTTTTTCGGCAAAATGACACTATTATGTCGCGAATTTCATTATAATTCTATATTTTTTATTCACTTACAAACATTCTTATTCTTTTCTTTACAAAATATCCAAGCTTACCAATTTAGGATGTTAAATGTGATGTAATAAATAAAAGTGTATAATTTTGCATGATTATAGTGAAATAGTAATGGAGTTCGATGACGTTTTGCATTTTTTCTAGTGATTATTTGTTCTTTTACTGTAATCTATTGAATGGATCATAGTTTGAATAAAAGAAACGAATAATTATTTAAATGTTTATGTTGTATAGTGAAAATTATACTCTTCTATACAGTACTTAGTTAACAGTTTATTGAAAATATAGTGGATTGGTTGAAGTTAGACATTAACACCGTTTGATGCCGGTTCAGTGGTCTGGAGGTTAAGTGTTCGCGCGAGACTGATAGGTCCTGAGTTCGAACCTCGCGGTTCGGGGTCGTGGATGCGCGCTTCTGAGAAGTCAGACAATAGTGCGAGACGTCCATCCAGTGCTTCCAGATTTTCCATGGTGGTTTAGCTTCAATTAACTTATGAATTCAACCATAAAATAGAAAAATGCCTGAAAAAATTTCATATTACACTTTTATTGAAGATTAACACAGAGAGAGAATGACCTCACATAGACGTTGAGATTTGATACTAATCATAAACAAGACAGTCACGTGTTTTTCAAGCTAGAGAATTATAAACTATCTAGTTTTATAATGATTGCTCATTCAAATAATTACTAGCATCAAAATGGATTTCTTGAAAGCATAATGAAAAGTTGTGGAATCAACTAGTTGATGTTGAAGTAGTGATGATACGTTTATGTTATGGGGTGGGAATTATCTTTCTAATTGCTAAAAATAAAAATCCTGGATTGTTTTTAAGGTTTTGTGGTTCTCTGATCTATAAATCTCCTTCACAATCTTAAAATACTATTCGAGTTAGATGATAAAAAACATGAGAGTAACAGGCTTCCCATTCGAAAATGGGAGAATTTCATTAAGAAAGTAGGTTTCCACAAAAACATGGTTTTATTTTTACTATAGATGTTTACACTATCTATTCTGTTGACTAAACAAAAATTGGATTAACCCATCCAACAAATTAGAAAGCACAAAACACTTCTAAAATCTTCCGCTCGAGCTAAAAATCTATGTCATCTCATCATATTCATTGTTACATTTTAATTTAACAGCTAATTATATATATTGGTTACTACGGAATCTAAGATTACTTGATTCATTTTACTTTGGGTTTGTGGATCATCACCAAATTAAAATGAACCAAGATTATATTTTTCTTCTGATTTTGACACATGTATTAGCTGATATTGTGGTGCGTGCTACTTATATTGATATAAGTAGTATATTGTGCGAGTCAGGAATGTAATGTCTGGCAGCAGAAGATGAGGGAAGATCAAGATAGCAAGAGCCTGAATAGAATGCAGTTTGTATGAAAATGTAAGAATAATGAAGTCTGAGGCATTTTGAGACAACTGGTGGACATTTTGCAAATTAACGATTTAATATATAGTTCTCAGATTTTACTGAGATGCTCTGTAATGTCGTGTAAAGTGCATTCGGTTGTTCTCACCCGCGTCCTGTTCACTGCAACATCAGTTCACAAAAAAAAGACTGACTTCGTGTCAAATGGATTACACAATAAAATAATACATGGATATAACGATAATAGTTTTGTTTATTTTCCCAAATTCGTATTGTTGCAATTAACTGTCGATTTCTAATCAAGAGTATTGTTTTTCTCGGTGAATTTTAGATACGTTCAAACACTCATCTACTCAAATACTCGGTGTATTTTTTAAGAATATGTTTTTCAATTACATCAGATGACAATGTTTTCCATTTGCGTGAAATGTTAAAATCGTTCTTCGTTTGAATCATTTTTAATGAATTTTGAAACAATTATAATGAATGTAAATCACTACAAAATAGTTTTTATATTTAACAAATATGTTATCCATTGTGACGACTCATTACTTATTTATTTGGACACAGAAATATTGGTACAAAGAGGCACCAGATACATATGCGCCACACAAGTCACTAGATTTATGTGTGGACTGTGATACTGCCCGGGTGCTCAGACCAAAGCAGGTGGTTTTCTTAGGATGCCACACTCGCGCCTTCGACTTAGAGGTCTGATCTACAGGGCAGTGAAGCAATGTAAAGAGATGCAATCCCATGGTAGCCGGTGACCAAGAACAGGTTCATACGCCATTTGTTCCTTCAGGATCCTGGAGCTCATGTGCACCATTGGTTTGGAATCAGGGTTTTCCAACTCCCCTAAGAGGACTCACCGTGTGCTCCGGACATTCGCTTTTTGTCTTCTCAATTTCGTAAACAACAGCCATACCGAGCGAATGTAGTGGTTAGAACTTCCCTGACAGTGACTGTATATGCGTGGCCATATGAGAGCGTTTCAAGAGGGAGAGCTGACTTTTCCCGCCCTCGGTCGTACCATGGCATTTGGGGGTTCAACTGACTAATGGAATGTTTAGAATATGATAAACGGTTTTCGTAGAACAGAATGACTGTAAATTTGCTTCTATCTACTAGAGAATTAAATCTACCATTAATATTAAAAATCCCCAGTTTGAAAATTAGAAGACATCAATGAAAAATATTGTCTTCAGTTAAATCTTTATCCGACGTTTATACACATATATGTGCGTAGTAACACACATTGAAGCTCTTCTTATGCACATTTCTGCTTGGTGACATATCTTCCTGAATAATTGATATGTCATAGAAATGTACTTTTTGTTAGATTCTTCCTTAAGAAACAAAATTCTGGTGTGCAGTAGCAATCTAGATTAAATCTTTCTTATTTACTAATATACTAATGTGCAATAATGAAAATGCCGTCTGTAAAACTACGGAATAAGTTTTCCTTCTTGATAGACCTATTTTCTAATATTCCCAAATAAAGTCAACTTCTATTTGACATATTGATGAACCTACAGTTATTCTATCAATTCATCTTGAATATTGTTGAACACTACATCTTAAATGTGATTTTTTGGGTCTGTCCTCAAGCACTCCAATTTTTATTTGTTTTTCAGATGTCTTTTCTTAGATATCAATCCGATCACTTGATTAGCTATTTATTGATTAATCTCAAGGTATTTTCGATTCTTATCCTTATTTGTCACAAGAATTTTTGGAATTTCGTTTTAACAGACAATATTAATCTTGATAAAGATCCTACTGAAAATAATGTTTCCTTATGTGTTTCGTTTTATTACTTAAATTCAAAATATTTGCTCCTCAAATAATGTGGTGTGATGTGTGCTACTGAAGATGAAAGATATAAATAGTATTCCTCATCCGTCGAAAGTGAAACGCCTGGAAGCAGAGGGTTAAGAAGACCGAAGAGAAGAGAGCGAGAACAGAGAGTGATTGATGTGGAACCGAAGGTACAATCAAATCTGTGACAGTTGATTGACATTTTGCAAACGAATTATTTACTGTATGGTTCTCAGATTTTACAAAGATATTCTGTAATGTGTTAAAATGCGTAGTCAGTTTCCCTTATATATGTTCTCGTTCACTAATGTGAGGACGGCCCACGGGTGAACTCGAAGAAGCTCAGAAAAAACCTGAGACATTCCATCCAATCATCTTTTGGATGAACATCCCAGAATAGCGACATGTATCTTCCCTATCGGACAAATGCTAAAAGCCATTGTTTGCGGATTGGATGACTATAATGATGATTTCATTTTTACTAAAACCTATAAATACTTGGGAGTTTTGTACCACATTTGACACTGTTGGAATAACATTCCTCCTCACTCGTCTTCTGTCTTGTCATTTTACGACCTGGCGGGTTCTAGAGTTCGAGTGCTCGCGTAATACGCGGTATATCAAGAATCTAAGCTCTAGATATAACAACTACACTAGAACTTGAGTTACATTTTAATCAGCTAATAAATAATGGTCAAAAATTAGTCAGAAATCTGTTCATTTGTACTCATCATGACCATATAAATAACCATGCTAAATACAAACTTCACTTCCTAGCCGATTCCATAAAATAATTTTCCACAATTACTTGACTGCTAGCATAGTGCCAATAATTTCGGTAAAAAATTAAATGATCCATCCAGTGTATAATCACGCCATCTCTTTTTTATGGTAGTCATAGTTTACTTCTACATTCAACGATTGTCTTTTTCAGATAACTTACACAGAACCTGCAAAACCGGTACCAACAAATCTTCGTGTTGAAGGTGAACGAGATTTTTTAACTACAAATAAAAGTGTTTACACAGTCAAACCGATAACAGGATGTCCTGTACGTAGACTAAAGGTAAATAGTTATTGAATAGTGTTTTATTGTAATAGCACTCAAAGTGTATTAAAATCGTTTCAAATATAAAAATGTGGTACTTGTTTTGCCAATCCTCCTTGTCCATCCATGATGCTACTCAGACAAATGAAACTCTCCACCTCTTCCAGAGTCTCTCCATCAAGTGAGATGGGTTGGTGTTCGCCGTGTTGAATTTGAGGATCTTGGTTTTCCCTTTGTGTATGTTGAAGCCTATTGATCCAGAGGCTGTTGCTACACTGTTTGTCTTGACCTGCATTTTTTGGTGTGTATGGGCTAGAAGAGCTAGGTCATCTTCAAAGTTCAAATCTTCTAGTTGATTCCGAGCTGTTCATTCTATTTTTGTAGTGGGTAATAAACAACTCTATATTTTGTGTCTATTAGTTGATTAATTGAGGTTTTTGGGTGAAAATGTTTCTTCGTAGTTGTAAGTTGGTGAGAACATTTTGGAATTTATCCTCTGTCAATATTGGATAAAATTCAACCAGTTTTCCATAGTTTAAGCATTTAATATAACTATTATCACCTTGTAGATTTATTGGTACTATCTGAAAGAACAGCGTTTGTTGCGCTCTTTAATAACATAAATTTAAACATTTAGTTCAAAACAATTGTCTTCTGGGAATTACCTATTTCTTATCACATTCCAGATGTGATGATTTCCTTCCATAATATCATGAAATGAGTGTAGGAAAACTAGTCAAATTGACTAGACAGCAGGGTTAGCTTGGTGTTTAAGATCTTTTCAACAGGGTTCATATGTAAAATCATCTCAAAAATTTCTATTTAGTTCATGCGGTCTATCATCTGAATACAAAGAATATCATACTATATTAAAATAATTTCAAATTACCTCAATTCTTTCATACATACGTTTATAAATAATGTAAATGGTTGAACAGAATTGGGTGGTAAGGATTAACTTTCCTGCTCCTACTTTAGGCTATTTGTTTATTATTTGTTCCAGAGGTTTGGTCTTTTTCTATTGAAGTCACTATCCATTTGTGGTGGTTGTTTGAATCTTCTCATTGATGTTTAGGACTCTAATTAACTAGTCTCTTTCGGCATATGTGCATCCTGTGGATTGTCTCGATATTGTCTCAACTCAGAAGCATTATAAGCAGGGATGGATAGCTCCTAATATTGGAATTCAGGAAGCCCGATTTGTCCTATTTAGGACTTGTCAACTTTATGTACCTGGATCTCGTAGTTGGTGTTTAATACGAGATTCGAACCCAATACCGTTCTCCTCAAACACTATCTCCTTATCCACATGGCATCTGCGTTTAAAATGAAAGGTACTGGGTTCGAGTCCCGGAGTGAACATCAACTCAGATGTAGGTACATCCAGCTAATGAGTCCCAACTAGAACGAGACGCACACCCTGGATTCCACTGTTAGCCACCATCCTTTTCTGCTTATATAAAGAAATCATTTTAATTTAAATTTATTTATAATATAGAGGATCGACTGTCAGTTAGTTTTTGAATAAGTTGAGTGTAAAACGAAAACCATAATATTTAGTTCTAAGAATTTATCTGTTCAACTGTAAATTTACACAACCAAGTACATACTTAACTTGTTTAACAATATCACCGGATAGTCTCAATCTTCCATTATGGCAAATAACTTTTTTTCCCAATATTTAAGATGCCAAGTACTCCAAAACCACGTGTTAGCGAACCATTTTCTGGTGAAACTCAATTTCGTGCAGATTTTCCCCCAGAACGTGCATGGAATAGTGTTGATCCAATGAGCTCAATTGTACCACAACCATGTCAACCGCCAAAAGCACAAATCCAATTGCGCGACACAAACGAGATATCTTTTCACACAGAACAGCGTGATCAATTTCAAGGTCATGATGCTAAGGTTAGCCAGTCCACTTACGTTTCCAAATATTACGTTTATCTTCTAAATTGAAGATAACTTGTTGAAATTACTGTATTCAAGTGGATTTGTTTTATGGATTACATTTATTTAAAATTTTTAGATTGACCATTGACAATTTAATGAACATGTCAACTTGCAAAAGATATATCACATTCTTCATCTTATTAAAACTATTTTATTAACTTGTGTAAAAACTCTTACCATACATTTAGATGTTGATCTAGCGCTCTGATTTGAAACGATGGACGAGACCATAATTTATGGACAAACCAATCAGATACAAGATAACAGGTATTGGATGTTCATCCATTCACTTGGCTAAATAGAGTTTTGGCATTTACGTTGATGTCACTTCTTGATGAAAACCTTTGATCTAATTCCTAATCCTAACCATCAACCGTAAATCATAATCTTTATCCTTCACACAGGTTTATAACCGTCATTTAACTCTAGTAAGTAGGTGGATATTCTGAATGTCACTTTAGAGTCGCTCAAAGTTCGTCCATAAGTTATAATCTCACCGCGAATTCGACTAATTTATAGTGTACATTCATCAATGTCCATTAAAATTAAACCGCTATCTATCTTATACTCTCGAAGAGTTACAGTTTCTAATCTTTTTGAATAATTATTAATGCAATTAGATTTTTACTATTCTCATAATGTAATTTAGATTTCATTAATGCAGATCAAATAAACACATTATAATTACTTCTACTGACTGGGGTCGAACATTTTGTCGAGTAGCTTGTATCCATGATCTGATACCAAAAAGGACATGTATTGCAGTTGTTCTTATATTGTAATACTCATCAATATGGTCAACGCTCTGCCATTTCAAAACAAAAATAATTTACGTGCTACTCATGTAGACACATCGATTACTCCTCACCGGTACTTACCCATATCAGAGGGGTTAGTATTGTAGAAAGTGATCTCCTATAGTCTAAATTCTAAACTAATCCCCGGACTATAAGTACAGAGTCTTAGCTTAGCCAAAGTCAGAACAAGTGAGCTATTTTGCTCAATAAACTTTATATGTTTGTAAAACGTAGATTAACACCTGGTGTTGTTTGCTCGTATCTTCCAATTGTTGTTTAGGACTGCAGTTGATCAGTCTCTTGTTGGTACATGTGCATCCTGTTCGGATGGCCCCGATATTGCCTTAAGTCAAAAGCGTTATAAGCAAAAATGGATAGTGGCTAGCAGTGGAATCCAGGGCGCGCGTTTCATCCTAAACAACAATGGAAAGATACAAACAAACAACATCAAATGAACTTGAACTTCACCCCATTGCACAAGCAGTTGGCTATTAGGACTCAGTAGCTAAATGGATAACGCGATAGTGTTTGAAGCGAACGGTACTGGGTTCGATTCCCGAAGTAAACATCAACTCTGTGATGAAGGTACATCCAGCTGACGAGTTACGAATAGGACAAAACGCGCGTCCTGGATTCTATTGCTAACCACTATCCATCTTTGCTCATGTAGATTACGACCGTTAGTAAGTAAAAGACAATTAGTAAAGTCGATCAAACAGGAAAAAAGATAGATATATATAACATATCGAACGGTAACTCGAGGATAGGTAAAATGAGTAAATAAACAAGGCATAGTCATACATGGTCAAAGAGTCAATGTGTTGGTGAACGTTTAATACTGTAATTGTTGGGTTCGTTTTTCGATCATTATCCCATCCCATTGTCTCTTAATCTCAACAATTACTTTATCAAGTGATGAAAGGAAACTTTTGGAGTGGGTTTAATAGTATATTTTTCAACATTTGATTTATGGCATCCAATTAGCGTTATGGAAAGGTATTGTTATCAATGGATACTTCAAAAGATGTCATATAGGATTTTCAATAAATGTCATCATCATTGTTACCCAATCAATTGATAGAATTAAGAATAAATCTTAGATGTTATTTGACCTTCTAAATACTTAGTTTACATTACAACCAATGAAGCACCAGATCGTTGTTTCATTTTAGTATGGAACTCTTTAACAGTGCCCATTCATAACCTTAAGGAAGAGTGGTGGTCAGTCGATGATGTTAACTACAAAACTTAGTAATCTCTGCAAACCTCCATACTAGAAAATGGTATCTTATCTTCGATTATTTTCTTGGGATTGACTAGTGATATGAAACAAAAAATACTCACTTCAAACTAATATTCATGAATCAAAATTATCTCTAAACACTATAGAACTGATGTAACGTATTCGTGAAAATATTTTTTCTCTCGCTCTGCGGTTTAACTACGCTAATGTAATAATTTGATAATAAGGCTGGTCTAGTTAGTCAAGTTTATAATACCACTAGATTGGAAAATCGAACGGTGCACAATAATGAGATTAGATTATGTTATATCAGATATATGATTTATGACTAAGAATAGAGAAGAAAAGTAACGCTAGACTACTTTATTCCACACAGTTACAAGTAGTTACTCTCAGTGAGTCCGGAGTAGAAATCAGTAAGGGGAAAGAAAGTTGTGTGCCTGTTTGTCCACAATCAATGACCAATCACACCTACCTCCATTACCACAAATAAGGAACATTCTCCATTTATTTAGTTGAGTTACATTAGCTGAATGTTCCACAAAAACATCAGTTATCTTGGAAATAGTTTATTTCATAGATGGAAATTATCTAGAAAACTGATGGAAGTTACCAAGGGTTAGTGGAAATATGTTTGTCTTAGTATGAAACTCTTCAACATATCACGTGCATAATTCCACATGAAATAACACTTATTACCTTCAGAGATTGCTGTAATCATAATATCGTGAAAGTGATGAGCCATAATCAAATGTCACATACTTTCCAACTTTAGCTATTCAGAGCTATCAGTATCTAGATTCAAAATGAAAATAACTCTTCAAACAAAATTAATAATCGTCTCCTCACTACTGAAATTTTTTGAGCTGATTTTCTTATATCCTAGTGAACTGCTTTGATCTGTGTATGGTCAATTGTGTCAGATGTTAGGATGTTACTTATCTATGTTATGTATACTGTCCTCTCTAGATTATTCATGTATATTACTTAATAACTAATATCAGTGGAATGAAGGATGTATGTTTTGAACTACCTAGACTATGGTAAGAAATTATTTTACCAAATGAAAGGTACATAATTTAGCTCAGTAGCCTAATAATAGGTTATATGGCGTTAAAAGTTAGTTTTGATCTCTCTTATTCCAAGCCCCTACCACATAGCCTATATCAGACACATGTAAAGGGATACAAAATTTTGTGATAATTACAAGTTAAAATTATCAAGATAACCAAATCAATTATTCAGTCAAAATAGGTCAATAAAGAACTCAAATCCGTAATTAGTATTTTTTCTTTATCGGACTCATTTCTTTTTCTTTTATAACAACAGACTAATCCAAAACCGAAATCATTCAAACATGAACCATCGGTTTATACCAAACCAGCTATTAAACTTGATTGTAATTCAGTGACGAAATTGGATTTCCAACCATATACAACTGAACAAATACTTAGTGTGAACGCAAAGGTAAACATCAATATTTCTTTCAGGTTCTTATATTTATTTGGACTTTCGTTTTATTTCCCCCACATTTCTGTAAATGATTCCTAACGTTCTCTTTTTTAGTGTAATGGGTTTGTGTAGAATATTGGACTTTCATAATTCATACCACAGACTGTAGTTAGACAATTATTAGAAATTCAGAGTCACTAGACGGCTGTTTCGTCCCAGTATTAGAGTCCTCAGCAGCGCGAATCCACAGCCCTGCAACCATGAGTGGAACCCAGGATTTTGGGTTTCGCGTGTGCCGAGATCCGATGATGTACAAGTTCGACCTCAGTAAATCCAGGAGGTATGTAACACTGAACCCTGGATTAAGCAATCGCGCGCAAGGTTTCAATTCCTGGGTTCTACTCTTGGTTGTGGCGTCATGGATGTAAACTTCTGAGATGTCTCGTGCTTGGACGTAATAGGCCTCTGGTCCTTCCTAATATCCAATAACTGGCTAACTTGGATTGCATTATGATCCCAATAAAACCAATACATTTACTCTTCGATGATCACTTTTCATAAGCTAGCATCCATTGTTTTACGATTAATATGAGTAATATCGATCCACGTCATAAATAATTAGTCCATTCTAGCTATGTTTTGCTTCCAGATGCATCACTTTATTTTTAAATTAATTTCGACAGATTACAAGGATTGTTTGCTAATTTTGTGTCACTTGTTCTTATTGTTTTAGTCTACCTTCGGTCGAAAAATAATGAATAATGATGACAATGGTGTACAACAATCTGAAAAAATGAAACCTGAGGAATTAAAACTACTGAAAAACTATTTAAAAGGTTTAAAATCAGCGAAAAATCAACAATTACCTAAAATGTAGAATAATTAATTTCTTATCGAAAACAAAGCTATATCTGATGCTAATTAGTTGACTTGGTAATTTTCTCTACCTATCTCTTGCTGCTTAGTTAGCAGATTCATCAAGATCCTATGTTGGCAAATTATATCGAAATATGAGTATATTTGAAGTAACATATATATTTGGGGAGAGTATCGTTTTCCTCAAACAGAGATCATTTTTGAGCAGTATTTTCCAGAAGATAAAAAAATAAGGAGGAATAAAGGAAGGGTAACATTTCATATGTGATACTCTATGAAGAATAAGTTCGAGAACATTTGAGTCACCAGTAAAAATTACAGTTTTCCACCCACTTCATCTCTATTCAATTTTAGGTACAGCAATGTCTGAAGAGTGTAGTCCGGATAAGCACCATTATCGAGATACAAACCTAGACATTTAATTTGTTAGCTAACTATCGTCGAGCAAAGTCAGCCTGTAGCTCTTCTAGGGTTAATGTCGGTCGCAAGCTCGATTGAAAGAGTAGGGTTGAGCATGAGGTCAGCAACCCCATCCCATAGAAAACGATTGTGCTGAAAAACGCTGACCAGAAAAATAATTTTAACTCTGCCATGGGAGCCGATGTATTTTCAATCAGGAGAACTATGACGCCTCATGGTGAAAGCGGAGATTCTTCGAGAGTTGCAACGACGATGCCTCTTCTAACAACCAGAGCAGCAACGAATATGTGTACATGGAATGTCCAGATAATGTGGAGACTGGGATGACCAAATAAATAGCTGGGTAAATGAGGAGATATAACTTGGCCATGTTCGAAATAAGTGGAACCCAAGAGATTATATTAGGGATAAATGCTGTTGTACCCTTTTAATCAAGAAGAATAATGCTCTACACACCAAGGAGGTTGCTCTGGTTGTTACAGGAGAAGTGAAGACATTTCACTGATTAGAAGCTGTTATATTGAATATTAATAATTTCACTGTGTTTTTGGATGTATTTGTTTTACTTAACTTCCGAACTTGTTTGTTTATATCTATGCCTTCGGGTATTTTGGTCTCTCTTTATCTTTGGTATGGTACTCGAGAGCTGCCCCCAAATACCCCGGTACGGCTGAGAGTAGGGAGAGTCCGCTCTCCCTCTTGAAATACTCTCACACGGCCACGCGTATACAGCCTCTGCCAGGGAAGTCCTACTCACTGCCTTCTCGTGACGGGAGTGTTGTTTACGAAAATGAGAGGACGAAAAGCGAATGTCCGAAGCTTTAACCGGATCTCAAACAAATGGTGCATTTGGGCTCCAGTATCCTGCGGGAACAAATGGCGTATGAACCAATCGTTGGTCACCGGCTACCATGGGACTGCATCTCCGTACGATGCTCCACTGCCTTGTGAGTCGGACTTTTAGGTCAAAGGCTCTGGGTGTGGCCCTCTAAAATAACCACCTGCTTCGGTCTGGGCACCCGAGCAGTATCACAGCCCATACAAAAATATGATGAACTGCCTATAATTATGGAAACTACTTTACTTGCTTCAACTAACAATCAAATGATTATTATTATTATTTACCACATTATTCACCCTCATTTATACTTATACAGCGGCTCGTCTTTGGTGGAAATTCGACTGTATCTGAACGTTCTCGAGTCACTGTCCGGTTGAAAATTGTATGTTACCACTGAATATGAGTGTCGCACTAAGCGCTAGAGCTGAGGCAGCACTAATCGATTGGATCCCCATTAACAGTCGGTTATGTGCTGTTAGATTAGAGAGTTCCATCAAAGTTAGAAGAAATCGGCGTGAGAAACGATTTCTTTCCGTCATCTCCGCCTATGCCCCGACAGATTGCAGCCCGGATGAATTCTATCACCAGTTAACTGTTCTTCTCCAGAAAGTGCGTTCGGCAGATATTGTAGTACTAAACGGAGACTTGAATGCTCAGGTCGGGCGTCTTAGACACAGCAGAGAGTCGTTTAGGTGGCCGTTGGGGACTTGTTGGTCGCAGGTCAGATAACGGGGACCGTCTACTGCAACTGTGCACAGACCACAACCTGTTTCTGGCTAGCACTAACTTTCGGCACAGTCATCGCCGATGTGCCACCTGGCGTCCTCCCTCTGCATCTCAAGCCTGGACTCAGATTGATCACATCGCGATCAGCTACCGCTGACGTGGTTGTGTACAAGACTGCCGCTCCTTTTGGAGTACCTATCTGGACTCTGACCATGCCTTGGTCTGCGCCAATCTTATCTTACTTCTCAGCGAACAACGGATTGATGTTAGCAAGCTGGTTGCAACTTCTGTTGCAAGTAAGTATCGAACCGAGCTAGCCTCTAGGCTAGCTACCATTCCACCAAAAATTATAGATGAGCATTGGTTGCAATCGCATGACGCCATCAAAATGGCGGGTACAGTCAGTTGTGGGTTCGCGAAACGTCCCGCTTATAAACACTGTGTTTCTTCTGGTTCCTTACAACTCATTGGAGCCCGTCGGTCTACTCCGGGTGACCGTGAGTTTGACCACAAACGAAGGTTGTTACGTAGCGAAATTGGGCAAAGCTTGCGTAAGGACCGAGAAGCCTGGTGGTCGGAGCGTGCTAATGAGTTGGAAGCAGCAACTGCATCTGGTAATTACCGGAAGCTCTTCCAACTCATCCGAGCCACTGGCAGCAAGAAGTCTGGTGTGAGCAAAACAATCTGCGAGGATGATGGGATGCCAATCACTAACATCCATCGACGTCTTGGACGATGGGCAGAATTTTTCGAAGGAAAGTTCAGCTGGCCTGCTGCTTCGGCAACATCGGTCAGACTGTCCTGCCCTCCATGGCCGGTGACGACTGATCCACCAAATGAGGCGGAAGTCCGCAAGGAACAAACCACCTGGCCCAGATGACTTACCTCCGGCTCTTTTTAAAGATGGTGGTGACTTTCTGACTAAGGAATTGACGACGTTGTTTACAAAGGTTTGGGAACTAGAGAGTGTACTAACGTCATGGAATGATTCGATAGTTGTACTATCTCTTAAAAGGGTTCACATCGTTCCTGTAACAACTTTCGGGGGATAAGTCTACTTCCAATTGCGTACAAGCTATTGGCTTCCGTCATACTTCGTAGGTTGTTCAAAACCCGAGAAAGATTGACTCGCGAGGAGCAGGCTGGGTTTCGTTCCGGTCGAGGATGTATTGATCATATCTTCACCCTCCGCCAAATGTTAGAACACCGCCATACTTATCAAAGGCCAACAATCGTAGTGTTTCTTGACATCAGGGCTGCCTTCGATTCGTTGGACAGGACTGTTCTCTGGGATTGTCTATTGAAGAAGGGTGTGCCTGAGAAGTTTATTAACATCCTAAAAGCTCTATATACAAACACATCAGGCAGAGTGAGGGTATACAACCACCTCTCTCCATTGTTCCATTCGAGCAGTGGAGTTAGGCAGGTTGCACAATCTCACCATTCCTCTTCAACTTTGCCATCGATGACATTCTGGAAACAGCTCTGATGGATGTAAGTAATGGTGGTGTGGATCTGTTGCCTGGAGAAAGACTTCTCGACCTTGAGTATGAGGATGATATTGTCTTACTGTGCGATAATGCCCAAGGCATGCAATCCGCGCTTCATCAGTTGGCAATTAGTGTCCGTAGGTATGGTATGTGCTTTGCACCTTCGAAGTGCAAAGTACTTCTACAAGACTGGCAGGATTCCAATCCTGTACTCACCCTGGATGGTGAGCAAATTGACGTAGTCGAGATGTTCGTGTATCTGGGTGGCTGCATAAGTGTTGGCGGGGGATCAGTGCACGAATAGTGAAAGCCAGAGTGGCTTATGCCAATCTGGGTCATCTTTGGCGCCTTCGTGATGTTAGTCTGTCTGTAAAAGGTCGGATCTACAACGCGTCGACGAGAGCAGTTCTGTTCCATGCTTGTGAAACCTGGCCTCTCCGAGTTAAGGACGTTAGACGACTCTCTGTGTTCGATCATCGCTGTCTCCGAAGGATTGCTGACATTCATTGGCAACACCATGTCAGTAATGCAGAAGTTCGGCATCGTGCGTTCGGGCACAGAGACGATAATGCAATCGATGTCACCATCTTGAAACACCGACTTCGGTGGCTTGGACATGTTTTCCGAATGTCGTCCCAGAGAATTCCACGTCGTGCATTATTTGCCGACTCTGAGACTGGTTGGAAGAAGCGGAGAATTGGTCAGTGCATGACATGATGTCCTGGCATGAAAGAAAGCTGCAAAGGACTGGCTTCTGTCGGTCCTTCACGACTCCCTGGTTGGGGTCCGAGAGATGGTGCTACACAGTGGCTAGAGACGTTATCAGATATGGCTCAGAATAGAAGCCAGTGGCGATCGTGGTGTAACCCTTTTTTACTTTCTTCATAAAAAGTGGTTGTGTCTCCCTTAACTGAAAGATTTCTTCTGATTGTACCTTTCCGTTCCCTCATTATTACTATT
The DNA here is from genome assembly GCF_000699445.3 of Schistosoma haematobium. Lineage (NCBI taxonomy): Eukaryota > Metazoa > Platyhelminthes > Trematoda > Strigeidida > Schistosomatidae > Schistosoma > Schistosoma haematobium. The sequence continues at coordinate 13,063,391 of NC_067200.1, forward strand.
ATTATTACTACACTACCTTACACCAACCCCTTCTTTATTGTTTTCCTTTTTTTGTTTTTTTCACGCCCCTCACCTTTTTTTCTTTCTTTTCGAATTCTCATTGTTTTGTGTGGCGCATATATATTGGCGCTCTCTTGTACCAATATTTATGTGTTCAAATAAATAAATAAATCTTGGGAGCTTTGCTCCGGGTACCTCAAAAACCGAAGATATTTGGGTCGCTTATTTGCAATTCGGAAATAAAATTTGGTGCCTGAACTGGAGTTTGGTTCTGTTGTTATTTTGGGTTCGTAAGTTTGAGGTAAATCGACATACAGTACTTCAATAACGAGAGAGAACAAAGGTCTGGACGTCACACTAATGCTGTTCAAGGAGGCACGTAAGGCAATTACAAGATAGGAATCATTTGGATCAAAGCATCCTTCGAAACAAAGAAAGAGGGAATCACAATGAATGTTATATAATGTTATATACCCACCAATAACGACCATAAAGATCAGTTCTATGAGAGGCTGCAATCGATCATAGCGAGGTGCCCAGGAGAAGACCTGATCATCCTGAAGGGAGGCCTAAACACCAAAGACAATACTGGATATTAAGATATCATGATGCGCCATGAACTGACTGGGTGAAAGGAAAGTGGTGAGAGATTAGAATATTTACGTGTATATAACAAATTTGTTGTAGGTGGCACAATAATTTCAAACAAACGCATACACAAAGCTACATGGATCTCACCGTGTCACACCACAAAGAACCAGATAGATCATATTTACATCAGTAAAATATTCACAAGGTCAGTGGAGTGCACGAGAACCAGGAGAAGAGCTGACATAGCTCCAGAGCACCACCAACTTGTGGTTGCTGTGATGAAATTAAAGCTAAAGAAACAGCGGAAAATTAGAGAAACAGCACCACAAAGGTTCAATATATCCTTCCTTTGAGATATTAAAAAGCTCGGAAAAATTTAACATAGCCCTGAACAACAGGTTTCAAGCCCGACAAGATCTACTTGAAGAAGAAACCACTGTGAAGGACAATTGGAAAGGGACTAATAAAGCACTAACTTCAACTTGCCAGGAGATTCTGTGCATCAGCAAGCATTATTATAAGGAATGGGTGTCTATCGAAAACCTGAATAAGATTTAAAGAGGGAAGAACGAGAATACAGCAATTAGCAACAGCTGATCGAGAACAGAGAAAGTCAAGGTATAAGCTGAATAAATAGAAGCAGATAAACAAGTGGAGATGAGAATTAGAGCTTACCAGCAGATATACTTGAAAGATCTAGCAATGACAGCAGAAAAAAACTAAAAAGGAAGGAGATATGAGATTACTATATGACACGACGAAGAAACTAGCAGGGAAGTATAGTAAATCAGAGAGATCGCTCAAGGACAAAGAAGGCAGGCAATCACTGAAATTTAAGGGTCGAGGAACAGACGGATAGAACAGCTCGAGGAACTCTTAAATAGACCAGCTCTATTGAATCCACCGGATATCAAAGCAGCACCTACAGATCTTCTCATAAGTGTCACCACCAACGATCGAGGAAGTCAGGATGGCCGTCAGACAAATCAACAGTTGGAAAGCAGAGGGACCTGACAATATAAAAGCTGAAGCCAGACAAAAAGCAGCTGCAACCATGCTCTGCGTTTTATTCAGGACATCCCATCAAAATACCGAGGAAGAGAGATGCGAGCAAACGTGTGAACTACAGAGACATCACACTATTATCAGAACCAGAAGGAGTGTTTAACAGAGTGTTGCTGAACTGTATGAAAGACTCAATAGACGTCTGGCCTTTAAATCAAAAGACTGGGTTCTATGAGGATTGGTCGTGCCCAGACCGAATCGCTACACTGAGGATCGTCGTTGAATAATCATTTGAACTCGTCACTATACATCAACTTTATTGATTATGAGAAGGCATTCGACAGTGTGGATAGGAGAATATTATGGAAACTTCTTTGACACTATGGAGTACCTGAGGAGGTCGCCAACATCATCCGCAATTAATACGATGGACTACACTAAAAAGTGGTGTATGGATTACACCTGAGGACCGGATTCAGACAAGGCTGCCTACTCTCCCCCTTGCTCTTTCTTCCGGTGGCCTCGACATTTGATGGGAAAAATGAAATACAATGAACAACCAGAATGCAACTAGATGACTTGAATTCCTCGGATGAAATGGCTCATTTATCCCAAAACAACACAGAGAACAGCAACCCATCTCACTTGATGGGGAAACTCTGGAAGAGGTGGAAAGTTTCACTTACCTGGGCAGCATCATCGATGAAAAGGGGAATTTGATGCACACGTAAAGGCGATGATTGGCAAAACATGAACCGCTCCTCTACATTTGAAGAACATATTGAACTTAAAACAACTGCCAACCAATGTAAAAGTCAGGATCTTCATTACGAATGTCAAGGTAGTTCTACTGTACGGAGATGAAACGTGGAGAACTACCACAACCATCATCAGAAAGGTATAAGTATTTATAACAATTGTCACTGCAATATACTGTGTTCGTTAGCCGGATATCATCAATAACAACCTACCATGGGAGAGAGTAGACCAGCTTCCATCTGAAGAGGAAATCGGGAAAAGATGTTAGGAGTAGATAGGACATACATTGAAGAAATCATCGGGTGACCCCGAACTCGTAATCTTCAAGGGAGAAGGGAAAGTAAAAGACCAAGGGACACGTTGAGTCGGAAATTGAAAGCAAACGTGAAAAGGATGAATAGCAACTGGTACGGATTACTCAGAACGGAGTTGGATGGAGAACTCTGGTGGTTGGCCTATCCTCCCTCACGAGGATTTCCAGACGCAATTTAGTAAGTAGACAATCGTCAAGCTCAATTAAATATCAAAATTCCATCCAGCTGCCAAATAAGAGAGGATTATCAACAACGAGGTTTTTACGACATGTGATACCGGTTTGATCCTGCTATCAATACAAACTGCTTCATATCACACAATAATAGACAGTGAAGAGATCGTTGAAGATATAAGTTCTCTTTAATCCCTTGAAAGTATAAAAAAGCCCTTTAAATTGTCAAAGTTTAGCTAGTGTACATGTGTTTAATGAATTCCTCTTAAAATGTCTGACTGATATTTTCTTACTTTTATGCCGCCAAATGATACCGTTCGTATATTGTTCGAGGAAACAACTCTGTTTGATAAGGCGATACTCAATACTTACAGTCAGACAAAATCAGGCTAAAGACAAGTCATGACTTGGTTAAGTGATACACACACATGCGCTTATATAAAAATACTTAGGGTTATGTATGAATAAGTGACAACGTCAAAATCTGACTCAAGAAGATTTAACCAACTGGTCAGTCCGGATGACCTATCTAGGCTAGACATAGTACTGGACACTACAGTATTATTCTGCTGGAGGGCTATGTTTGCGTTTCAGTCTTCTGGCAATTTGAGATTCCAAAAATCATAAGATAATATTATACACTGTAACATTGCATGGCTCAATTTACAGCTTTAAGTATACTTAACGGATGTTTAGGGATGTTTATGAATTTTGTACATCTGTCTATCGAAGCAGCCAAGCATATTACAAGTTGTAGCTGCTTTGAATAATTCGTTAGTGATGCGGTCATTGCCATAATAATAATTTATTCCAAAATAATAATATGTTACACGAGGCATGCCAGTTTACAAGCAAGATCAAAATATTTGTCGATATAGTCGAATTCTGTATGCTTTGTATCGAACTTAAGTAGAAACAACCAACCTGTAAATTTGGTAAGATAATACCAAGGACTAGATATGTGATCCAGATATTATACATTTTTAAACCGACTATCGAGTCGTTTACGACACTTATGATTAGGGTAGATTCCCCGCTTGACCGAGTAAATTGCTCCATAGTTTGGCGGTATTGACTTAGTTACTATTCCTCCCGCTTGCTTCAACGAATACATTCTTTCACATAGTATTATTTATTTGGATCTTCCCATTGATGATTAGGACTGCAGTTGATCAGTCTCTTATCGGCATACGTGTATTCTATGCGGATCGCCGAGATATATCTTTAATTCATAAGCATTATAAGTAAAGATGGATAGTTGTTAGCAGAATAATACAGGACGCGCGTTTAGTCCTATTTGGGACTCGTCAGCTGGATGTAATTGCTTTTCAAAGTTGGTGTTCACTCTGGGACTTGAATCAAGTACTATTCACTTCAAACGACATCGCGTTATTCACTCAGCTACTAAGATCTGATAGCCACCTGCTTGTGCTATGGGGCAAAGTTTAGATTCACCTGGTATTGTTTACCTAAATCTTCCCATTGCTTATAACGCCTGCGAATTAGGACAATATCGAGGCAATCCACACAGGTTGTGCATATGCCAATAAGATACTGAACATTTACAGTCCCACAAATCTCTTAACCATTGATCTACAGAATAAAAAGAAGGAGAAATTGCCCAATATATTCTCGGCCAATAGGTTGACCCAAAAATTATGTTAACTACGCCCGTTAGCATAGCGTAAAAACTCTTTTAACCTATTCTTTTAAAATATATCGGTACAATACTTTCTGTTTCATATATAAGTTCTAATTTACGAAGGAAGACAAATTATATCAAAATTAAAAGACAAAGTTGACTAATAAAAGCGTAGACAAAGAAGAGTTGGAAGTATAGAACATGGTTACACATGTACTGGCCAAACGTTAATAGACCAGGTAGAGTGAAAGATCGAAGAGGTCATAAGTCTGATAAAATAAAACACTTATGAGAGATTCACTGATTTTTCATTCGGTTACATCTAGTTATTTGATGACAAAAAGACACAGACTGGGATAGTGAGGAAATTTTGACGCTTCTGAAAGACAGTTTGAAATTTTTATTCACGTACAGTTAGATTTTCGTGTAGTGGCATTCTCATTCTATGTAGTAATAAACCACATATTTAGCAAGTGGTACCAATTATAACATTCCGTCCAGGTTTAATGGACTGTTGATGTTTTTAGTAAATTGCTTATCTTAAGTCAGCGTCATTTACAGATTACTGAGGTATTCACCATTTTACTCTCCATCAGATTTTCTCAGGTATGCACATGAAGTTCATTTTGACTTCATTAACACAGAGGTAAAACATCTATGTTTTAGTAATTTTCTTGGGTAAAGATGCCTTTAACCAAAATATACACTATGATCTGACTCAAGTGCGTGAAATATCATCTGTTACAAACACTGTTTTTGGACTGAAAAAGCTAGATAATGTCGCAACCTAGACCCAATGTCATTTTTTACTAAACTTTCATTATTGTGAGTAATTCATACGATTTATGAACGAAAATGACTCATTTTGATAGTTCCAGATAATTATCAGCACTTAATAAGGTCTATTTTAAACATCTGAATGTGTGCAGCATGTCCACTTTTGTTAGGTACAGCTTGTTAAATATTATCTTACACTATGTGGCAGATGCTATCTGTTCATGAATGTCGTTCCTCCTTCTCCTTACTGCTCCCTGCGTTTTCCAGACAATCCCGTGGTCTGTGCATTCTTTGGACTGTCGCTGGAATGGAAGACGTACCAGAGTTTGGTCAATGACTTGACTTATTTTTCGATTTTGTGACTTCGACGCGGAAGTCGTCTTATTGACTCTGTTCCTCATATTGTTACAGAACGGTTTTATGGTTTACCTATTTATTCAGTTCGTGAAATAATCATCTTCCCTTAACGTTAGAATACGTCCGGATTATTTTTTATTCTGGAACCAGCCAAATTACTCTATGATGATATAATAGTTGCCGTTATCCAGAAACCCTGCTGCTCTGTAACAAACGCACTTAGATTACAAGATGCACAGACCCACGAAAAGTCATAAGAGATAAACAGAACTGCTAGAGTTAATGGACAAGACCACCACCTATTGGAGCATCTCAAAGATTTTGAACCATACAGAAATAACGAGGCGCGGACGTAACGAAATCATATGCCTTAAACAAACTCGTAACAAACATATTGGTCTTTGGATATTGAACGTAAAGGATCTGGTCCAACATTACCGTTTGAAGCAAGGCCCTCAAGAAATATTCGAGTCACTCTTAGTCACATCGTTAAAATGGTACTCTGTTTGCTTTTGACCAAATTACTCCAGTCAACACGAGTAGGGTACTAAAATTTACCATAAAATTCAAGGCTATACATAGTGATTAAAATATTGAAGAAACTTAATTGTACTGTTAAAAGATGTCATGCAAACTACAATTCAATTTACTATCACTTATACAACTAACAACAAAAGACACGTTGTTTTGTTTAAATATATCAATAGTGTAAACAACCAGGATTAGCTCTACTGTCGTATTTTCGAAATGTCTCAGATAAATGATTATATACAGCTAAAAATTACCTAATGAACTAATGGGATTAAATAATTACGAGCAAAAAGATTTGTTAAGGCGTATTAAGGAATGGAATGCTACGAGACTGGATTTATTCAAAATTTCGGAACCTAATAAGGTAAATCTATTGAAGTCTTTTTTTATTTATTCATATATCCTTATATCTAACCATAAAATCCGTCCATAGTTGATCGCTATTTTTAAAAGTTAAAAATCAACTTGTGATACAAAGCGTGATTATGTTTTCTGCGTTTGACTTTAACTGTAACTGGTCGTCGATAATGAACCGTACTAGCATAAGGTAATCTGTACTCTTTTCAAATCCGAGTTTAAAAAGTGTTCTATCAGTTTTTGATGGTTTGAATATTCCTGCGAAAACTAGCAGTTATTTTTCAAGTCTAGGGTGTCATAAAATTGCTTCATCAGTTCCAAACGTATGGGTTGCATTGGAGTTTTTTAATTTCTTATCTATCAACGCTTTGTTTTAAAAAAGCTTTTCTGATGCTTGTTGTAATCTGTATGATTTTAGAGTGATAATCTCAAGCATAGTAAGTCATTTACTTAATTCTTCTCTTTAATAAAATCATTAGACTTCATATACTTTCAAACATCCACGATTTAAAGTTACTTCAATATTATCCTTTATTTTTGTTTGGTTTCACCCAAAAATTTGCAAGTGACCTGCACTTTTAGCAGTGTCGATTGAAGAAGCTGAACGATAAAAATATTCAACACCATTGATTCTACATTCACAAATCCACTCGATGTATAAGTAATTTAACAGTGACTTGCTACTAAAAACATATCCAATTAATTTTGTCTTTTCGAAAATAGTCTTACGTGCAAAACCAGTTCACTTCTTTTTAAAAAAGACTCAGGTTCACACCAGTGGATTGGTTTGACTTCAGTGGTTTTTATCTGTTTATCTTAGGTACAACCGACGTGTTGTTAAACATCCTTGATTGTGGCTTGATTCTGAAGATAAAGCAAACATACTACTGTTTCACTAGTACCTACAGAAATAAGAAAACTGGACTACAATCCAATCGCTACTCTAGTATCTTGTCGCATGTTACACATCCCCATAAAATTTGGTATCACTTTAGATAGATTTTTGTTTGAAATGATATCATTTAAGGTTTAGGTTACATTTTGTCCAAAATCACTTTATTCATAGTTGCTTAACAGTAGATATACGGTTAAAAAGATGATATTTTCTTATTTTCGGTCAAACAATCGAAAAAAGTCAACACCAGTAATCTATAACACAAGTTTCATTATATATGTTTATCCATTTTATAACGTGAGTAGTGGATAGGTCATTCTATTACATTTAAAGTAATTGAACTTTCCCGGACTTTGATGTCACAAATCTTTCAAAACACCTCTTCACCGTCTTAATTAGGATTGTATCAATAAAGCTGGATTTGTTCTCTTATATTTTATGTATTTTGTGTCTCCACGTTTACCGTGAACATTGGCTAACTAACGTTCTACAATAAACCTTGTTCTCTGAAACCAACAAGATAATATTGCCAAATGTAAATAGTGATAGTAAGTTTGTCGATGCTCTCTAAAATTGGACACATTTTTAATGAGGCATTTTATGCTAATTCGACACTACAAAGGTAGATTATCTTAGATCGAATCGGTTAACAATCATTTTCTGGATTTATAAATACAAGCTTAAAACGAGTACTATAGGCTCAGAATAAACATAATCCATGATGGTGAACTTTAAACAACAACACCTTGACACATTTCGAATCGTTAGAAATTAGTTCATTCTTTATTTCTTTCTTTAATAATTGACCAATAATAACTAGTATTTTGAACCCTTCAATTATGTCTGTTTTATTTACAAATTTTCTCTATGAAGATTTCTTAATTCTTTTGCTGTGGCACATTTAAGTTAACAATATCTAGGCATTGACTAAACAGTCACCCTTCGGCAACGTTTAAGCCAACTGAAATATGCATTGAAGCAAACTATCAGACATGAAATTCAAAACGTGTACGGTAACTATCAATATAGGAATCAAAGTAGCCAAAGAAATAACCGTATCCATAATTTTATATGCTAAGTATGAGAAATTATTTTGAGAAAGAACTTATAAAATAAAAGGATAGGAAGAAATGATATGTACTTTAAGGTTTACAGAATAATAAATGGTGATTATGATTGTTTTCCTAATACTAAACAGGTAGTTTTTACGTTTTGCTAGTGCTTAAACCAATAGTAAGTAATTTTATGAAGTGATACTTAGTATTAGTTTGTTTATATTTAGCTCCAAACATTGTTTCCGTAGTTTTTAAGTCAATACTAAAGTTCCGTGTTCTCAACTAGATCTAGTCATCCACCAAACAACCTAGACTAGTCAGGCTCTCAAAATAAGTAAAGCAGTGATATACTGGAGTTCTTCATTCCATATAGTTAAATTAAGAGCTGGTGCTGACCATACATAAACCAACATTTTCGGCTCTAATTGAGTCACAAAATCCGTCGCTAGGATATCTTTACCTGAATCTTATACCTTTAAATATTTTTTAACTTGCTTGACTTATATGTTTCATTTTTCGTTTCTGATTTGTGCTTCCTATGTTCATTTTTGTGACTATAATAAACAGCTGTTAACAATACTGCTTCAATATGCATCATCTTTTATAATGAAGGAGTTGGGTTAGTGTTCGGCGCGTTTGAATTTCTGCAACTAAGCCACCGGCTCTAATCTTACTCCATCTAGCTCATCTTGAGGTAAATATACAAATATGTTATCAATAAGTGAGTTAAGATGCATTTTGCATGCAAAGTTGAGCTAATCCACACTTGTACTTAACTCCTATGTTAATCACGACTGAGCTAGAATAAAATAAGCTATTAATTCCAAACTTTAAATGAAACACATTAGTTATTTGTTTCATACTGCTGTAAATCTGAGATATTTTGCTACCATAGGCTAATTTATTCTTTAGTTCGGATAAGTCTTTAAAGATTATCAAATCTTATGATTTGTATTTCAAACTAATCTTAGACAACTAATGACGTTAAGAGACACTAAAAAGCTACTTTGTTCTAGTATGGAACTCCTCAGGCATTCCCATTTACAACCCTACCAAAAATCGAACACATGGTTTTCAAGCTTTATAGAGAGTGCTCAATCTAATGACTATTAAACTGAGTATATTTAATCTTGTTTGATATTTTATCCTATAATTGACAACTGGTGAAAGGGATTCAGTCATAACGTAGATGGTAATCGTCACATCTTAGTATTTATTTCCGTCGTGCTTTTCATCTTCGATTGCTAGCTAACGTGAATTTAAAAATTACTGGGTTCGGTAACCATTTAACTTCGAATCATTTACTTTTGTTTACATTGTCTAGCTTCATTTCTCTTTGATAAATATACTAAAATGTGGTATAAGTCACTGATAAATCCCACTGGAATATGGTTGCGCAACGTTGTAATGTTATTGTAGTTCGAAATATAAACGGTTGAGTGGTTTTAACTGACTATCTCACTGATAACAGATATTTTGTATAACTCAATAATTTTTCAATTAAGATTCTTATAGAGTAAAACTGCGATGGGATTAATTCACATCTGATGTGATAAGATTTTGATGATATTACTATTAACAAATTCAATGTATCTTTCCGGTATCATTTAATCCCATTTTTTAAACTGGTACGTTATACCATAGGTTCTAAAACCTTGAGATAACAACGAAATATTGATTTGGAAATATTCTCAATAGTTCATTCTTTGATGTTATGACGTTTTTCATTGTTTTGTTTCAAATATTTTGTGAGAGAAAATTGGTCAATACTTGCTTAATTTATATTTTTATCAGAATAGGAATTTGCGGAGATTGTAGTAATTTAATAGTTGAATGCATGAGTTGATTAAAGCTAGACCACCATGGAAAACCTGGAAACACTGGACGGCCGTTCCGTCCTAGTAAGGGACTCCTCAGTAGTGCTCATCTACGATCCCACACGTCAGACTCGAACCCAGGACCTTCGGTTTTACGTATGAATGCTTAACCACTAAACCACTGAGCTTACATTCAACGGTGTCAATGTCTAACTGAGGAGTCCCATAATAAGACCAAACGGCCGTCCACTGTTTCCAGGTTTTCCATGATGGTCTAGTTTTAATCGACTCATAAATTCAACTATTACATTACTAAAATCTCCACAAGTCCCTATCCTGATAATAATCATCATCATGTGTTCACTAGTGACTGGCTTCAAGATGTACTTCCTGAAGTTCTAGTGTGAAGCCGTGATCAGTGGAGTTCAACCGTGTCTGTTGCAAGACAGTTACTCACTGAAGACAATAGCGAACGTTGGCACAATATCGTGGATTACCTGAAATTAGACATTAACACCATTAGATGCCACTTCATTGGTCTAGAGGTTAAGCGTTCACACGCGAAACCAAGTGTCACGTATAGGATCATGGATGAGCACTACTGAGGAGTCCCATACTAGAACAGAACTGCCATTCAGTGTTTCCAGGTTTTCCATGATAGTCTATCCTTTAACTGACTCATAAATTCAACTATTAAATTCAGATATCTTTCTACATAGAATCTTTATGTATATTACTGTATACATACAGTTCTTTCACAGTGAGTTTAAATTATAATTAATTTGATACATTTGAAATTACACTGAATCGATTTGACTTTATATTCTTATCGATTATAATATGGTTGCTTGAATGACGCGTGTGTATGTATATAGAATACACTAACACAAACAAACAAACAACCAACCAACCACACTGAAAAGCATTTTACTATTCACCAATAATTATTGAAAAAAATTCTTTTTGAATATGTAACTATTTATTTATTATACCATAATGAAGAGAACATTGTTACTAGGGCGAATAGATAAGTCAATAATGCATTATGTTTTAAGTTAAAACAGTTCAGTAATCTTAATATTATGAATTGATCTTAGTTAGAGAATTGTCTAGAACTTGGAAGATCTGAATTGTTGTTTTATCCTAGTATTATAGTTCTTAAAATTACCCACCAACAACTTCATGAGGGATTAAGCTAAGGACATTCAGATCTCGTAATTCAACCTTTAGACTACTGAACCGGGATCCAATAATTTATATTCTACATTCGATCAGTTCGTGTTGATGTGAAGTTGACTTCATGCCAAACGAGGGGCAGCAGTTACTTATTGTCATCAAAGGCAGATGATCAAACAATATCATGAGTTGATTAAACGTAGACCCTTAAATCACTGGACTCTAGTTAATCAGTCTAAACCTCATGTTCTATCCATAAAGACTGAATATTCTAGGTTCGATCCCCGATGTATTTGTGGATCCGTACAGTTGAAGAAAGATTCTCTTAATAGAATGAAAACTTTGTCCAGTACTTTCTGATTTTTAATGGTTATCTTACTACCGCCACTTTATGAGGAGAATCCGAAGTCTTCATAAAAAATTACATGGATTTAAATCTACTTCCGGGTTTGTCAAATTGTTTTTTTAACTGAACTATAACTCAAAATTAATAAATACCAATCAAAAATCAAAATAAAAATATAATCATAGTTAAACATTAGGTAGTTTTTTTTAGGCAAACTTGAAGAATACTGCCGAATGACTCAGATTTTGACGCGTTTTAACCCATACGAAGTCAACAAAAAGAAATACAATAATTTCTAACAGAAAATAAATAGATTTCCTGAGAACATATTGATTTCACATGAATAAGAAATTGCCTCGAAATTGCCTATAAAAACCTTAATCCAAACATTCCAACCCTAACACTGCTTTTTTACAGCTACTTACTTACTTACTTACTTACAACTGTTACTCCTAATGGAGCATAGGCCGCCGACCAGCATTCTTCAACCCACTCTGTCCGGGGCCTTCTTTTCTAATTCCATCCAATTCTTGTTCATTTTTTTCATGTCTATCTCCATTTCTCGGCGTAATGTGTTCTTTGGTCTTCCTCTTTTCTTTTGGCCTTGAGGATTCCATGTGAGGGCTTGTCTTGTGACACAGTTGGGTGCTCTCCTCAATGTGTGACCTATCCACTTCCAACTCTTCTTCCTCATTTCTTCCTCCGATGGGATCCGATTTGTTCTTTCCCACAGTTGGTTGTTGCTAATAGTGTCCGGCCAACAGATCCGAAGTATTTTGCGTAGACAACTGTCAATAACCACCTGTATCTTCTGGATGATGGCTCTCGTAGTTCTCCAGGTTTCCGCCCCATACAGTAGAACTGTTTTGACATTTGTATTGAAAATCCTGACCTTGGTGTTGGTTGACAGTTGCTTTGAGTTCCAGATTTTCTTCAGTTGTAAATATGCTGTTCTTGCTTTACCGATCCGCGCTTTCACATCTGCATCAGACCCACCATTTTTACAGCTAGCTAAAGTTAAAATGGAATGCTAATGCATTTCATGTTTATGTACATACATTTAACATAACTTCAGTGCTAACATTCACATATTAGTGTTTTTTTAACTGCTCAATTTTTTGTAAGTAGTTTAGCCTTTTTTTCTACATTCGAATCCGTCATAGTGCCATCAGCTGTCGAAAGCAAACTTTCTAATTATTAGCTAAACGATATTATTGATTAATATAAGCGTCGTAAATTTAAAGTCAGTTATTTTTGGCAGATCAGTTCGGCAATATTCTTTATTTTTGACCTTTATAATAGATTGTATGATAAAATTTTTTTAGAAAAAGACACTCAAAGTTTGGACAGAATGAATTTCTTTGATTTTATGAGAGAAATTCTAAGACAGGACTACACAGTCAAGTTTCCAAGGTCCTCACATATTATATTTTCTAAAAATATGTCTTGAGAGGAATTTGACCAATGCTGAAAGACTAGACATACATGAAACTGATCATTACTCAATGCCCAATCAATTGCAGATATATCAGTCTTACAGTATGCTAGTTGCAGCCCGAACAGTCCAGTGATAATATATTAGACTATGAACCTGGGTAACTGATGTGAATCGCACAAGGAGAATTAGATATCTCAAGATCTCAAGTGATGGTGTGAATGGTAAATACTAAGATAACTGATCTAGAAGTCTCTCCTAACTATCTCCAAATACCTAAAAGAATAGAACATTTTAGGTAGTCATTATTCTGTTTGGTACTCATATGGTTGTCGTGAGATTCAAATTGTTTTTATGATCACAGACGTTACCACTCAACTATTCCAACCTAAATGACTCGAACAGTGATACTGATTGACACAGGTTCATTTTACCTTGTGGACACATCTCAGCATGATTGATGCGATACAATCGATAAACAGTAGGGAAGATACTTAAGAATTAATTAATTTGTGCATAGAGTAGGGATGTACTTTTTGTAAAAGTTGAAGTGGACCAACTTTTTTTGATAGAGATAAGTTAATATCTCTATATTTAAGTTTTGTTTTACAAGTCTGTGTCTTAAAGCTATTGTGAGAAGGACACAAATGAAGTATGGACAAGATAAAATATATTATAAATTGTCTGCTACTGTCATTATCAAAGAGTCATATTTTGTTTGTTAAGAGTAGGACGAAATATATTTTGAAATGATCATCCTAAAGCTGATCCTTGAGGTTACTGTCTGTTGAAGTGAGTTTATTCTTACGTACAATCAAAGCAACAGCGCAAACGAGCAGTTAGATGGTCTGAGACAACCAACACGAAACCATCGACCTAAATTTTTACATAAATGCCTGTCGTTATAAAGATGTCCCTGTGATACTAAAGGAAGTGATGCTCGGCTTTACAGCCTAAGACGTTGTCAATTACCATGAAATTCAGGTCCAGAGTTTCTTACTAACTATCTTCTGTCGCTTATTATAGCAATCTAGTACACTTGGTGTCCAGACACTTAGAATAATAACAACACTGAAACTTATTCAAAGGAATACGATCACCATCAAACAGTTAGACATAAATAAGATTAGTTCATTGCACAGTGATCAATCATTTGTGTAATGAGTAATTTCCCCTTTGGATAATATCATTATTTCGCTTAATGTTAATTTCTCTAATCTTCTTCGGTACATAATTTACCAACTAAAACCAATTATTAACTTTATTTAGAGTAGATGGAATGTGGCTTGCAGTGGAAATTTGAATGCATATTTTATCCTATGTTGGACATGTAGGCTGAATATGCCTGCATCCCAGACTTAATGTTTACTCACTCACACCCGGTGCACAAGTGAGTGGCTTAATGAAGTCATTGGCTAAATGAACAACTAGTTGATGTTTATAGTAAAAGGTACTAGGTTCGAGTTTCGGAGTGAATGTTAATTCTGGGGTGTAGATACGCCCAACTGACAAGTCCCAATTATGACGAAATGCACGTCCTGAATCTTCATTCTTAGCCATATTTCATCTGTTCTACATAAAATTGTGTCATAGTGGTCATATCAAGGCAATTCACACAAAATTAAATTGACAATCATTAACTGTTCTATCTTCCATTTAGTATGATGTGAAACATTTTCACTTATTTACTTTGAAATACAAAGATTTTGCGAATTCATTAAGTATGGAAGCTTAGATAGGTACAGATAACCAACAAATGAATTATTAACTTAGTAGAAATACTATACTCAGCTTTTAAACGGTAATTAGGATGTCAGAACATGACAACATCTATTTCAATTTATGTGAAAACCAAGTATATTACATCATTCAGGATACATGAATTGTACATTACTGATTAGTGGTAAATTCTGTTGTTTTGATGTTTATTTAGACATTTTCTGCCTGTTAACAATGTAAAGTCTATTTATATGCTATCTTCATTCAAAACATATAGGTTTACTAAAATTCGTCATAAAAATACATGCATATTAATTAGTTGAACACATTTAGTTAGAAAAAACACCCGGCATTTAAATTTTGGATGAGTTTATAATTTATGGACAACCTTTGTGCGACGCCAAAATGACCTTGGGAATACCCACCTACTTAAATGATGGTTATAAAGCAGTATGAAGAGTAAGGTTTATGATTCAAAGTTGACGCTTAGGGTTAGGAATTAGATTTATAGTTTTCATCATGAATTGACATTAACTAAAGTGCCAGGATGCTATTTATACAATTGGGTGAATGAGTTTCGTGCCAAAATCCGAGACCTGTTATCCTAAATCTGATTGTTTCGTCCATAAATTATAGTCTCGCCAACTTGATTTTAAGGAGATTTACTTAACCCCCATTTAGAATAATCTACAATACCTGGTTAATAATGTTAAGTGCTCAATTGACAATTATTCTAAAAAACCCTCATTTTCTAAGTTGAATGTCACTTAAAATGTTTATCAATCTTTCTGTTGAGAATCAAAATGTTTGTTAGTTATCCAACTTAAAAAACCGTTTACCTTTAAAAAAGAAAGAACTCAATCATTTGATGAATGAATTTTCTTAGCAACTTCTTAAAATTAAAAAAAATTTTTTTTGGAGGATGGACTGTATCCATGTAATTCACAAGTGAATCATTGATATAAAGATTTTTTCTTACCGATAAAATAAATCACGAAAAAATAAATATAAAGAAATAGGAGATGTTAGACTAAATTTCTACATGTCACTAACATGTCACTAGCACAAATAAATCACAGCCTAGTTACTATGCATTTTGGGGGGGGGTATTGAAACCACCTAAACTACTTTTTGATTATTAATGTAATGGATATAAGGATATATGTTTCCTTAATATTTTGATATGTATCGTTTACATTTGGCCTTATTCAAATGTCAATAATCGGCGACATTAGACAACAACAACAACAACAGAAAAATAAAGATAACTATTAAACTGTCCAGATAATGATTCATTTACCTCCTATTGCGTTTGTTTATCGTTGGATTTATTTTGAAAATCTTTTCTAACAGAATTAATTGTATTATAATTATGTGATTGCTACTATTAGTAGTATAACATTTTCTAAGCTGGACATTTAAAAAGAAATGAGCTGAATATATTTTAATTTTGGAAGATTAATAATATTCGTCATTTGTAAGTGGTGATCCATTCTTAATACAAATGGTTAAACATGCTAAGAATAAGCTATATAGGTAGGTGCAGACTTAGTTGTTAGGGTCGGTTTTATTATCATTAGATTACCAATAGATTGACACGCTGGATAATATGATTCAAAATCAGTCGCAATAAAGAAGATGTGTTCACGCTTTATCTAAATGTAGTTTATTCTGTAAATCCATTCGTTCATCTAGAATAATGTTGTATACTCTTGATCTTTTCTACTACCAATAACATTGTTACCACTCCTACTACCTTGATATTTATCTTGATAATTTTATCTCAGTGATGTGGCAACTTGAACCAATGCACATATGTACCGAGTTTTGCGTGGCTTGTGACTGGCTGACTATCTGGCGCATTACAACTCACTAGAACGTCGGCAAATATATCCTGAAGTTAAGTTGGCGAGACTATAATTTATGAACGCACCAATCAGATATAAGATAACGGGCCATGAATTTTGGCGCAAAATTAATTTTTCAATTTGGCTAAATAGCTTTTTGTCATTATAGCTGATGTCAGTTCGTGAAGAGAACCCTAAATCTAATTCCTAACTATCAACTGTAAATCCTAATTCTAATTACTCACATTGGATTATAACTCTCATTTATTTCTAGTTATTAAGTGGATACTCTCAAGGCAAATTTGGAGTCTCTCAAAGGTCGTTCATAAATTATAGTTCCATCGTTAGGTTTTTTTAAACAAGCGATTATTAATGGAATGCTATAACCTGTGTAGGTATTCTAGTCGAGTCTAAGACAACACAGCTCTTGATGACACTGGATGAATATTACTATTTATGACTGAACTAAATCTTAGGAACTACTGGATTCCGATTTGCCAACCAAAATATATTAAAGACTCCATAACTTCCAAAAAATTCTTAGGTTCCATTCTTTATTAATTTGTAAATGCATTCTGCCATGAACTCTCAAACTCGGATAAGCAGGCTTATCAGTGATCCCTGGTTGTGTTGATATTTCGCTGTAGTTAATAAATGGTTCTTTTTTAGATATTCTTGATTCGAACACATTTATTTAGTACGGACAATAAACCAGAAAACGAATAATCATAACAACTTCCAAAGTTTTAAGCTCTTTGATTTCTATGTCTGTATTTCTTAGAATTTGAAATAAACTCAAGATTACAATCCTAAAAACTTAGATTAATAATTTACTATAGCTACATTACAACTCACATGTCATCCAATATACTTTTATATCACTTAATGGAACAGCTTCATTTAATCCCTTGAACATTCATTGGTAATTAATTTTTTCTCTACCATTATAATTTTTTATACGAAAATACATTGATGTGGTGATGAGTATTAAGTTTTTCTTGAAGCTTCATTTCTTATTTATTAGTTGCTAAGAATTCAAGAACAGTGATCGGTTAAAACCATTTGACTAACCTGACATATTCGAACAAGAAATATCAACATGTTGACTAAAGAACATTTAAATACAGGTTTGTGTATCAGTTGACCAATATAACCTATTACTCTATAGTTCCAATAAAATCATTACGGCGGTCTCGTCCTAGTATGGCAATTCTGAGCAGAGCAGACCCCCACCCCCGCTTGTGGCAATAGAACCCAGGACATTTGACCTAGTGAGAGGACGCTTGACCTCTAGAC
Organism: Schistosoma haematobium; assembly: GCF_000699445.3. Taxonomy (NCBI): domain Eukaryota; kingdom Metazoa; phylum Platyhelminthes; class Trematoda; order Strigeidida; family Schistosomatidae; genus Schistosoma; species Schistosoma haematobium. The sequence goes on from NC_067200.1 coordinate 13,081,483, forward strand.
TACCGACTCGGCATCCATCGGTTTTAAAGAGTTCCATATTAGGACAAAACAGCCAGCCAGTGCTCCCAGGTTTTCAATGGCGACCTAACATTGATCGGTTCATTATTTCAGTGTAAATCAATAATCTTCACAGGCCATCATATTTATGTGGTTCTAATCAATAGTTGCTGTATCATAGAAATGTATCCGCACATTTATAAATTAAAAGCCTGGAAGCACTAGACGGCTGTGTCACCCTAGTATAGAACTCTCCAGCAGTACGCATCCACGACATACATGTATTTGGATAATTTAAATATTCAATCAGTTATTCATAAATATTTAACTTGATCAGGAGAACTCAATTATTATTGACAACCAAACAGACGTGGAATTGGTTGCCACTTATTAGTTATTTATGGGTATTGTTGTTTCTTGAATTGTAGCTCAAGGTTTCTGAATTATCCAACTACAGATTTATAATCAAGTATTGTAGTGAACAGAACACGGGTGGGGACAATCGGATTATATTTAGCACGAAATTACAGAGTTAATTGGTAAAACAGAAAAACTGTACTATAATACTTAATTTGTAAAATGTTCAATAATTGTCTCGAACTTCATTGTTCTTGCATTTCCATACTAATTGCATTCTATTCCCGCTCTTCCATTCTTGATCTTCCCAATCTTCCGCTGCCAGACATTAAATTCCTGACTCGCGTCATATACAGCTTATATCAATAAAAGTAGCACGCACCACAGTATTACATTGTGCAGGAAATAACTAAGAGTAACTTATTACTCATAAAATCATTGACGCAACGCACTGAAAATTTACTGACTAAATTTTAGCCAAAGTGTCTGTTCTTTCCACTCACGAAATAAACTAGGGTTTAGCGGTTAACTTTGATAACAAATAACTTGATATTAAAAAATATAACAAAATCAAGGTGTATTTGTTCAGTTTTGAGTCACGTCATATTTTTGAAAGTTATTCATGTAACCTGAAAGTTTAATGTCATATAATTCTGTCTTCAAGTCAATCTTTCACTCAGTAATTGACAAAGTAGTATACTTAATAACCTGTTATAAACAAACTGCTTTTGAGAGTTACAGTTCAATAAATTGCTAACTGATGCTTTAAAGGTGTGGATTATTTAATAAGATATAGATGATAGAATTTATCGTTGATAGTTTGTGTGTTCATGAATTTCGTGAGCTTATTAACAAAATAATTTGGTAAGTAAATGCTAAAGTGTACTGAATAGCTAATAGGAGTTGGTAAGAAACCATGCAAACTATCATATGCTTGCTAGTGACCAGCTTCGAAAGGAAATGCCTAGAGTTCTACTGAAAAGTCGTGGCCAGTGTAATTCAGCCATGCCGGGTGTGAGGAAGGAATACACTAAAAACAATAGAGGATAGTCGAGTAAAATGGCGGATTGATTGAGGTTAGATTTGTACATCACTGAATCCTGGTTCATTGGTCTGTATATTAGATGTTCTTACTTGAGATCGAAGGTTGTGGGCTCGTTTTCCAGCAATGGAGCCATAGAAACAATTAGGAGTTCCATATCAGGACGAAACGGCTGTCCAGGCTTTCAGTGTCTGCGTGACTTAATACTCGAAGTGTATAAAGAATCAAAATATTTTCAACTTACAACTACGTTAGTAAACTCTTTTAACATCAGTTTCAATGTCAAATGTAGTATCAAATTTCAGCGCTCTATTTTGATTATATAGTTTTAATCTTTTTATCATCTATCAAACATATTTATTTGACCTGAGTGGATTTTTCTCCATAGTTATTATAATCGTGTTAAATAAATACGTGACCGAATAGTTGTTTACACGGTTTATGATTTACAAATTACACAATTTTTCGGTATGATTTTATTTTCTATTAATTTGTAATAAAAATTTATATAGTCCTATTTATGAGGCTATATGGTAAGGATGAGTTAAAATAAAATATATCTAAGGAATGTGTCCATAATATTTCAATTATACTCCCAAATGCTATGGTACGGCAGAGAGTGGGGAGAGTCCGCTCTTCCTCTCAAAATGCCCTCAAATGGCCACGCGTATATAGCCTCTGCCAGGGAAGTCCTACTCACTAGCTTCTCGCACCACGGATGTTGTTTACGAAATTGAGAGGACGAAAAGCGAATGTCCGGCGCTTTAACCCGATTGGTGGACATGGAGAGTCCTCCTAAGGGAGTTGGAAAACCCTGATTCCAAAACAATGGTGCACATGGGCTTCAGTATCCTGAGGGTACAAACGGCGTACGAACCAATTATTGGTCACCGGCTACCATGGGACTGCATCTCCTAACATTGCTCCACTGTCTTGTGGATCAAACCTCGGGGTGTGACCCTCTAAGAAAACCACGTGCTTCGGTTTGGGCACCCGGACAGTATCATGGCCCTCACACAAATCAAATGAGATTTTTGTGGCGCATATGTATCTGGCGCCCCCTTGTACCAATATCTGTGCTCAAATAAATAATAATGAATGTTTCAATTAAACTATCTCATGCTACTAGCCATAAAAAGTGTTTTTAGTCACTTCAAGAATATTATATTACCTATGACCTAATAATTGTAGATAAGTATTGTAATGATTTATCATCAAAATAATAATCAATTCTAATATGTACAACGTCTTCCATTGGTTATCGAAACTATTACTGTTTTTAAATGGATCAATTTTCATCCCTATATTGTAGCATTTTCAGCATAGAAACGCTTCTCGATGAATATATAGCATTGCCTCGTAAGATCACTCAGATGGCTATTAATGGGTTTCTGTGTGTATAAATGTTAAAAAGTCGATAAAATGACTTACTGAATTAACAATTTGGGGAATATACATATTTATTTGTATATCGATAGCTCACAAGGTTGTACATAATGGAGTCTATCATTTATAAAACGATTCAGTTGGAATTCTATTCAAATCAAACGAAAATTTAACAAGTTCTTATATATTCACGTCCTAAAAATAATTTGTATTTAATCAAGAAATTATTTGACTGTCTTTCTGTTCATGCAATGTCACATCTGCTTTATGATAATACGACAGACACCTTCTTGTAAATAAACACGATCTAAACAGTATGTAAAAATTTGACATAGATCTTGTTTAACAATTAATAATTATCATCAATATGGGACTTTGTGCAGATTGTAGAATGTTCATAGTTTTTGAATTATTAACTAATATAACTTAGACCATCATTGAAGATCTAGAAGCACTGGATGAATGTTTCTTCCTACTGTTGAAATTCTCAGCAATTTGCATTCACGACCATGCATCTTGAAGTCTGGCGGAACGGTTATACAGTGCCTCAAGTTTTTCATTAGCGGTCTATTTAAAATCATCTCATGATTTGAAATCTATGTAAACTAATAATTGACATCACTTATTATATTCCGCTCCAAAATTTTCAGTTAGATAACTTAGATATGATTGATTTCCCACTATACTTACTTCTGTTACCCTTCATGATGCAGAAGATGTTGCTACACTAGTTGTCTTTATCTGCGTTTGTTGGTGTGTATGAGATAGAAGAACCAGGTAATCTGAAAAATCCAAATCTTCTAATAGTTTCCGAGCTGTCCATTGTATTTCATGTTTCCCCTCAGATGTCGATGTCTTCACCATCTGGTTAACCCGAAAAATGAAGAGAAAGAGGGAGAGTAGGCAGCCTTGCGTGACTCCGGTCCTTACTTGAAATGCGTCTGTCAGCTGTCCTCCATGCACCACTTTGTAGTGTAGTCCATTGTTTAAATTCTTCATGTACTCCATAGTATCGAAAAAGTTTCCATAATGTTCTCCTATCCACACTGTCAAATTCTTTCCCATAATCAATGAAGTTGATGTATAGTGACGAGTCCCATTCAGTTGATTGTCCAATGATGATCCGTAGTGTCGCGATTTGGTCTGTGCACGACCGATGCTTACAGAAACCATCTTGTCGATCTCGAAGTTGGATCCCCCATTGTAATATAATTTAAATATTTTAATTAGAAATTTAATAAATTTGGCACACTTTTTATATAACTTCATGCTTTTAGTTTATTTTTATCAAATTATTGAAGACAGTTTCACTTCATTTTCTATTTGGACTGTTTTCTACAAAAATTAAAATGAGTTTAAGTTGTGCCATAAAGGTATATATATATATATATATATATATAGACCATCATGCAAAACCTAGAAACACTGGACGGCCTTTTCGTCCTATTGTGGGACTCCTCAACAGTGCTCATCCACGATCCCGCCCTCGCGAGATTCGAACCCAAGACCTATTTGTTAATTATCCTAGCCTATTCTTTAAGATATATTTAAACTGACAACCATTATGATATGTTAAACATGTATATATATTCTAACCAATAATTAAATCATCAGCTTAGTGTTCATAATATTGTCAATGGTTTGAATTCTATTGAGATACATTATTTCCATGAATATATCGGCCAAGAGTAACTTGTATAATTCCAACTATATGTATGGTAATTCAATGAATAACTGTATGCATACATTTGAACTAGTTTATTCGTCAAAAAGTAAATTCATTAACAAATATACCATTTATTCTTCATTTAATCAATATTCTTTAAGTTTACTTCCACCTTATCTGTACGCTCTATGACTAATTACCGAATAATATAATAGAATGAGTGGAATGTGAGTATTATTGTTAAACAATAGTGACCTTCACATAGGTCATCAATGTTACAGGTATGAATATCATAGCCCAGTAGTTATGATCACTATCTATCAGCCAAGGAATGTTTGGACAGTGAAGCATTTTTAGACTTTTATATACTTATCTACAGATATATCTTAGTGATAATAAGTACGAGGCACCTTAAAGTATCCATCCACCCAGTAATAACCAAAGCACACTCTAACTTATCACTTAATTCCAGTTTAATCAATAAAATTAGAGTAAACCACTAAGGACCAGACAATATTGTACTGCAAACAGACATAGATGGTGGCTACCAGTAAAATTCAGGACACGCTTCTTGGATTTCACTGCTAGCCACCGTCTATCTCTGCTTGTAATGCTTATGACGTAAGACAATATTGGGGCAATCCTCATAGTATGCACATATGCCAATAACAGATTGATCAACTACAGTTCTAAACGTCAATGGGAAAATCCAAACAACCAGTATAAAAATGAATATTATATTGAATACTACTATCTGATGTCATCTTTCAACCAATGGTATTTCAGTTCAAATTCTTCAATTGGATGATTAAACTGTTATGAGGTTAGATGGTCACAGTCAGTATAATGGAGACCTTGAACCTATGTTTCGTACCCGCTGTCACTCGTCAATAACGTATTTCTGGAATCTTATGGTATGTGATTCTGCCTGGTGAACATGGACGAAAGTATCAGGTTTTGCAGTCTGAGACTTCATTTTTTAATTGTGTCGACCTCGAATGACTTTCTTTGGAATAACGACGTCTTCGGTTGATTGATCACCGATTAGTGACAAATATCATGTTTGTTTAATGCTTAGTGCTCATGGAATTCTTTTGGTCAATTTGTATTGTTATTACTAGTTTTAGCTACTTACCATTGCATGAATTATGTTAAAATTTCAAGTGGTTGAAGGTAGTCGGCTTTTATTCTATTATAGAAACAATATCAGTAGCCACCAAAAGAAATATGTTAGCTCATACTTGTTATTTGAAGATATTCACCATAATGTATTAACCAATCATACTGTAATAAACCCCATTTGATCGATCTCTTATAACTTCCATACTGAATGTTAGATATTTATATATGTTAAGCTAACACTAGACTTAGTTGGCACTAAAACGTTGAATCACTTAGAATGTTTTTCTTACCATATAAATTCATGTGCTGTATTTTGTTTTACAGTTGACAAATAATAAGCATGGTATGATGAAATACATTAAATTCAATAACTAGGATTCGCATAACGTGCATATAAGTAATGCCTTTAAATTATTAATCATTGGCCTTTAAATCCTTCTATTCACACTGTTATCAAAGCTATCTATGGTCTTTCAGTTGACTTTTCAATTACTTCTCTTCATTTAACAGTTTTGCGTAGTTATTCTCTCTCTTTAAAAAAAAGTAAAGAATGTAACTTGATATTGTTAAGTTCTAAAACATTGTTTGAATTTACGAGATAATAAAACTCGACTAGTTTTTAACAATCCATGTAGTGTGCCTATGCATAGTTAAAGTTTAGAACCAAAAAAAATTTATGTCTCTACATTTTTCCATATCACATTAAATATAATACAATAGTAGTATGTAGGTATTTAATCATTTCAAATGTTTGTTAAAGTAACCCTATAAGAGTTGTAAATATAATAGTTTTGTTGGTTAAAGCCATGATGAAACAACTAGATGGTAAATATACTTTTTTTGATGGACTTTTGTTCTCTGAGCTGGATGGTTTGGTCGTGGAGCTTTCATCGTCCTTCTGAATGACATCATCAGCCCAAACTTCAGATAGAAGTGAAGTGTTCGAACAATGAAAGCTCCACGACCAAACCATCCAGCTCAGAGAACAAAACTCCATCAAAATCATCCACCTGAGCTACAAATCTTTTCCACCATCTCAAAATCATATGAGGTAAATATACTGTTCGTAGTTTGAGATTTAGTAGAAATGCTCACTTGAGGCTCTGAAATACTAATTGCTCCAATACATAATATCAAATGAAGAATTTTTAGGTTCTCTGGATAGAGTAATATTATCTAATCTGCTGAAATATAGGTTGGTTATATATAAAGTTCATTTTTAATTTACAAGGGATTTTTTGACTGGAGTTAGTGGATTGCAAAACTTTAGTATTAAAAATTAACATCGATCTTATCATTTGTCTTATGATTATCATGTCAAGTATCAGAGAGAAGTAGATGATGACTAAAAAGGCAACCCCCTGCAAATGATCTTACACCCTATCATCCAACGTCTCTAACCATTAATTAAAAGTATTGGGTGGTTCCGCATCTATGATGGTTGGATTAACTGACATGGCTCAAATGGATTCACAGACTGATGTCATATCTTGATCTGCCTACTTTCAACGTTTTTCAGACTACCTCTATGACAACCGGCATTGAATGTTGTGGTGAGTGGTAATTAGGGATGCACAAAACGTGACCGAAACACCTCAGAGAACATTTTAATCTTACCAGTCATCCTATTCGTTTTACTCAGTACCCTACTTCTAACCTTAAAATTATCTACTCGTTATTATCAACTGGTTATTTGATCAATAATGTTCATCATTCTTAAAATATTAGATACGAAAGCAACGGTGATCTGTTCAAATCCACATAACATGAAGTTACTGATCTTTGTCTAAATTTTCACGGAGAAGGAATATGATACTAGTTCCAGTTATACTAGGAATGTTTCTGTCTACGCTTGAAGACACGTTAAAATACATTTTGTAATTATGATACAGCTATAAAACTCCTGCGATTTACTAAAAACATTATCAGTATGTGTTTGTGGAGATTGTCGAGAGTTTGGTTGAGATCATGAACCGATCAACGTTGTACCAACATTGAAACCCTGGAACTACTGGATGGCCATTTCATCCTAGTATGGAACTCCTTACCAGTACGCACTCACGATCTGGCACGCCGGATTTGAACCCAGGAACTTCACTATCGCGAAATTTCGTGGACTGGTTGAAGTTAAGCATTAACACCGTTGGATGCCACTAGAATACAAAACAATTAAGAATGTTGTAATGCATTTAGAATAAAGTGAATTAACTTATTCTAAATTTATGTGTTGTTAGAGATTAGAGCAGTAAAAAAATATGTATCTTAGGACAGTCACTTTGATGGAGTTCAATTTATTGTCAATATCAAGAAGATTCACAGGAAGATAATGAAAGCTTTACAATGAACCCATCCAATTCAGAGAATGAAACTCCGCCAAAAAGACAAGATAAGTGCAGATTTTGTTTGCTATCGTCTCTTAGTTTCCAGAAATGTCCACAGATCGTAGATAAAACAATTCAAGCACAAATTTAATAACTACAGACTTTGATTCTTTAATTAATTATTAGTCGTTTGAACTCTCCGATTGTTGATATCTTGGGTGAATTTTTATCAGTTTTAGCCGGTTTATGTTCATCCTGTGTGGATTGCCTCGATATAGCTGTTACGTCACGAGTTTATATAAAACAGACAGAATATGGCTAGCAGTAGAATCCACTTCGTCCTATTTAGTTTGAGTTCCGAAGTGAGTATTAACTCTTGAGTGCAGGTACACCCGGTTGACGAAGATAAAACAGCACAAAATGTGCGTCTTGGATTCTACTATGAGCTACATTATATCTTTTGTATGTTTTTTCCTCCAACTCTCAATGTCATACTATTTTGTAACTGCTTATTTCTTTTATGCTTACTTTAATTTCAAGCTTTTTCTCTCACCGCTAATGTACCCTGTTCTTTTTTCTGTTAAAAAGTGAAATTACATGAATAAGTACATGTTTTTCAGCAATGTAGTGTATTGTTCTGTCGAAATTATATTGAGCATAGACTAGACAATTTTCACTCCGATCAAATGTAGGACTGACTGATCCTTTTAAATAAAGTCAGTTTACTAAAGAACAAAACATTTTTTTCAATGTCATATAATGTGGTCACATATTATTAATTGAGCATTTCAAGGTCTTGTTCGTTATTTGAATCACACCGAATTTCAACACATATTCAAGTAACATGAAATCATATGATACAAAATACATTTATATTCATAAGACAGTTAATTCACTTGGTGTTGTTTTACTTGTATCTTCGAATTGTTATTTAAGACTGCAATTGATCAGTCTCATGTTGGCATATATGCATCCTGTTCGGATTGCCTTGATATAGCCTTAAGTCACAAGCTTTTTAAGCAAAGATGGATAGTGGCTAGTGAATTTAAGCTTCACCCCATTTCACAAGCAGATGGCTATCAGGACTCAGTAACTAAGTGGATAACGTAATGGCGTTTGAGGCGAACGTTAATGGATTCGAGTCCCGGAGTGAACATCAACTGTGCGATACAGGTACATCCAGCTGACGAGTACCCAATAGGACGAAACGCGCATCAAACTGGATTCCACTGCTAGCCACTATCCATCTTTGCTTAATAAGACAGTTAGTTTGTTCACCAACTTCTTTGTCTGGTTTAATAGTATTTTAGCTATTGTTCTATACAAGTTATTGTTATTAATAAAACTATCTATATTTCATGTTTTTATTAAATTTTAAGCATTTTATTTTTCAAGACAATATTGTTGAATTCTACAGACTGAAACAGATGTATAGGATAGTAATTATCCAAAATCCAGAGAATAATTAGACATGACATAAACTAAATGATATTTTCTTCATTTTATCTCTATGCATGAAATTGTATCAATTACATACTCTTTGCTTAGTCATAACTAAACAACAATTATATAGATATATCTATTGTAAATTGTGTAATATTTACATTTTGAAATGAAACCGAAGATTTTCCATTTTTCTGTTTGTTTAAATCATATCTAATAACATAAATTGAAATAAATGGTATGTAGTAATTGGTTTCTTTTCTCACCTATAATGAGTATGAATTCATGAAACACTGATTAGTCAACATGATTCAATTATTAAATTCAGTGAATATATCACATACTTCATCTTTGACTGTATGTATAAATAAATTATGATGTATATCAATAGGGGGTTTTGTGGATAATATGGTCATTTCAATAGTTTAGATCATGAGTCAGTTCGAAAACCTGGAAGCACTGGACGGCCGTCTCGTCCTATTGTGGGACTTCTCAGTAGTAAGCATCCACCATCCCGCTTCACGTATTTAGGACCTATCAGTCTCGCAAGCGAGCGCTTAACCACTAAACCACTGAGCTACCATGTCTAACTTCAACTAACACACAAAATTGAGCGACACATCCACCATTGTCTTCAGTGAGTTACTATCTCACAACAGACTCGGTAAGACTCCACTGGTCACTGCTTCTCACTAGAACTCCAAGAAATACCTCTTGAAGCCACAGTAGGACGAAACGGCCGTCTAGTGGTTTCATGTTTTTTATGGTGGTCTAGCTTCAATTAACCCATGATCTATTGAACTAGTGCTGTGTTGTTAATCTCATATTAATATTTCTAAAAAAGTAGTCGATCGTATGATTTGAATTAAATTATTTATGAATATATTGGATGATTTTCTCAGTAAAATATTTAAAGCTTGATTTTATAGATAATCTTTATGTTCTGTGATAGCGAAATCTTTGAATGTAAGCTGAATTTAGCGTAGAATTAAACTTTCGAGAAATAATAAGTGATCGCTAGTCTATGTGTACATGTAATGTGACAGACATGAATTGACCCCAAGTACTTATGAATTGAATTTACAAACTGCTGAATGATTTACAAAGCATCAATCTTACAATGATTTGTGTATAAATGACGTTTGGTAATGCTTATTCGTGTGTGAAATATTTTTCACTTAGTTATAGCGGGTTTGTGGTGGCTAGTCACATTACAGACTGATCTTATTTAGACAAGCATTAAAAGCTAGAGAATATTGGACAGCCGTTTTGCTCTAGTGTACGACACCTCGTAAGTACACATTTATGATTCCAGAAGGGATTGAAACTAGAGGTTTCAGATATCACAGCGATCGCTTAACCTATAAACCACTAAATGTTATTTCAATGGTTTACATTTCCAACTTCAACAAATCCGCAATATTGCGTATCTATCTGTTAACCATGGTTTTGATTAGCTATTTTGTAAACGTTCACTTCTGTATAATATTCATACTGATAATATTGTCTAGAAAGACAATGAAAAACCTTTGGATTAAACAATCCAGCCTAAAGAATCCCATTCCACTAAAGTCATTATTGAAAGCTACGAATCTTTCCCAGTTCAAGTGTTTTAAAAATAAAGTGACTTGGTAATCAATGACAACTGACATTATAAATAAATTATATAGTTCTCCTAATAATTTCCTAAATTTCTTTGCGTTTTATCCTCTTACCATTTAACATCACACGTACATAAACTCTAATTGACTCTATTTTTTTATTATTCATACAGCGAAATGAATTCAATGGTGTTGTACGTTTCTTTTTTCGTGGAGATGATGGAAAATATCAAAGCAAATGTATACGTATAACAAATACAGATACAGCAAGATATCTTGTAAATATACTAGTTGAAAAATTTCATCCAGATTTACGTATGCTTACTGCTGGACGTTATGCTATCTATGAATATCATGCAAATAATGGAGGTCAGTAACAATTAATAATAATAATAATAATAATAATAATAATAAACCTTTTATAATTATGGTGACCTAGTTATTTGTAATGAGGTGTGGCAACTTAGAATGATACATATATGTGCCTGGTCCAACGTTGTAGGTGACTGACTGACTGAGTTATTTGTAATAGATATATCCAATATTATTTTTAAATCAGTCACATTTATTACTCAAGCATGAAATTTATGTTCTTTATCTTAAAGAACGAAAGAAGAGTGTGTTTTTTCCGTTTTAACTTAGATAAATAGTATGATAATTAGTTCAGTGATTACGATCCAAATGTGAATCAGTTGAGGAAGTACAATTGACTGAATAAAGGATTATGTATTAAGTGGAATAGTTTTATAATGTGATATTTAATTCAACTAACAAATCATTGAACATTGATTAATGTTACATAATCTACATAACTGATCAAGTTACAGGTTAAATCTCATTCACTGGATAAGTCATTATTTCTTACAGCTATTCAGTTTTCATTTTAATTTATATAGCTAAGCATGTTATCCTATTGAATGGCTTTTCACTGAGTAAGTTGAACAATAAGCAACGAAATTTTTCATGAGGTTTGTAAGTAACCAATCACAGTTCGAAGCTGTCTTTCATCACATATATTTTAATAAGATCCTACAGCATGCATAAAACAAATGCTGATCATCCGGATTGAATAATCACTATGAAGAATAAATAATTCATTCATATCTAAAGATAATAATTAAATTTTAATAGTTAAACCCATCGGTCGATTAAAGCTAGACCAGCACTGGAAAGCTGGAAGCACTGGACGGCCTAAACTCTAGCCGGTATCCGGTGGTGCTAATGTCTAATTTCAATCGATCCATGATCTTAAGCAACCGGTATGTGTGATCGTGGGTGTACATTGTTGAGGAGTCCCACACTGGGTCGAAACGGTTGTTCAGTGCTTTCAGGTTTCCGATTGTGGTCTAGCTTAGATAGACTCATGAATCCAACTATTAAAATTATTACACTCTCTACAAACCACCATTCTGATAATAATAACTATTAAATGACCATATAACAACCTACTTGTTACAAAAAGGTTTACTACTGAATTCTAATTCTTTTGGAAGGTGGATGAAATTCAAATAAAAATCAATTAATTATTTATTGAGGTTGATTTGGAATTTAATTTCAATCTATTTAGTGTTTGGATTTAATCGACTGGAAGGCTGTAAGTATTACTGGATGTTTTAACGGTTGAAAAAAAAACCAAGTGAATACTGACCTCTTACTTTCAGAGATATTTCCAACTCATTTCAGTTAACTATTAGCAAACTAATGACTTTTATGTATGGGTTTTGTGCCTTTCAATTAATAGTATTGTCAAAAACACTACTCTTAAATTAGTTTCCTTACAAATTACTTCTTGGAAAAGTTACATTGTCAGATTGAATATTAAACGCTATCTAACTCTTAGCAGTAGCCAGTATTTTCTTGATCAAGTTAGTAATGTACATACTTCATTTAGACCGTTCTGTATTTCATAACAGATATTTTTACTTGTTAGTAATGACATAGAACTTCAAAGAAATGTATGATCTATTTAGAGCATTGTGTTATAATAATAGTCTTCTAATAATCTAAGTTGTATACTCAGTACGAAGTTAATCCAAATTAGTTGAAAAGGTTTTAAATATCAAAGAATACAACACATTACGACATTTATGTTCATGCTTATAAGAGACGAATATGTAGGAAGTTAGTTGTATATTATTACACTTCACTTTTCTTGAAGGTTATTACTAACCTTAAATAGCTCTTTTTATCAGAACAATGAATACATCTAACTGCTTACTTCCCTAGATATCGTACTGTTATAGAAAATGTCCATATCACAACGAAGACTCGTCGCGAATCTATTTCCAAATACATTTTTTTAAAATTTTAGTCACCCTTGTCCTGAATATCGAGTTCTAGTTAACAACTATTCATGCATGAATGATAATAGTACTTTAAATATTTGCCATACATATTTCTATTTTAGTTCTATCTTTTCTTGTATTCTTTCATTCCTCATAATTTCTTTAGAACGGCGTTTAGGAGCAGATGAAGCGCCTTTACTAGTTCAGTTGAATTGGACAGCAGAAAATCAGGAAGGACGGTTCATATTACGTGATGAGTCTAAACCCCAAACAATCACTCGTCCTGTAAGTAAAACAATTTAAACGTATTTTCAGTTAATCATTGACAAACTACTGAAAAGTTATTTAAATAGATCGAAACGTTCAAAAATCACTATAACCTTTTTAAAACATCGTAGTATTACTACATTTTGGTAATAAAACAGTTCTTATCAATGGTATTTAATGTTCATCAAGTTCAATTGCAAATTAAATGAAGTCGATTCGAACCCAAGATGCCTACCCAACAGTTTTAATAATTAAGGATCTGACACAAAACTAGAAGGTCTAAGGTTCGATACTCTGGTGATATCATTGCTAAAAAGTCCCATAAAAGGATCAATAAAAATATTCAATGCCTCCTTTATATGTTTACTGATATTGATTTTTTTTTCCTCTCTAAATGTATAAATAAATATATATTACAAGAGGAAATCTCAAATAATTTGGCATTTACTCTAGGTCAGTCTAAATTATCGATCTATCCAACATTTCATTTGTACTTCTTATATATAAATGAATATCATTAAACCAGAACATTGCAGGAAATTATTTTTTTTGTAAAATTGGTAGTATCAATATTATATATATATATATCTCACGGTGATTGCGTTTTATTGTTTTTCCTCTCTAGAATATGCTTTTATTTTCTTGGTTTACGCCCCTGTTGTTAGTGAGTGACTCATGTGAATATGCCAATAAGGTGTATTGTTATTATTAATGAAATGAACTATACGAGTGTTTATCTATTCTATTTATGTATTTATTTACTTTTCTGTCAAAGAAACCAGTTACTATAGGGCTACACTAAGCATAAATTCATAAAATATAAAAAAATTGATTAATGTACCCTAGTTATAACATGTTTATATTTCCTTAATGTGTACTGGATAAAAGATAGTTCATTATTCGACTGATTGTAAAATACAATGAAGAATCGCTATTTCAACTATTGAACTATTAACTTGAATGATCTTGAGACAGATTATTTTCATCATATTTAAGTTGATAGTAATAATAAAACAATCAACCTAGAATGCATATACATCAATAGAAAATGTTGAATTACAGTCTTTAACATTAATAACGAGACAATATCGACCTTTCTGAATAAAATTAATTCCGATCGCACAATTTAATGGTAATCCCAATACGTAAGCAGAGTGGATAACGTATTGGCGTTTGAAGTAATAAATGCTAAGTTTGAGTCTCAATATATACAACAATAATGGGATATACATAAGTTCACATGACGAGTTATAATTTAAACGAAACATGAACTATCGATTCTACTGTTACCCGCTATCCAACTTTAATAAAGATGTCTTAATGATTAGAAGTAATTTGGTAATAAGCCTTGAATTTTAGTTAAAACGCATCGCTATGGGGTGTATGTACAATTGCGGCTACTGAATCTCAGAGATTCGATGATCATTTACATTTTCAACTTGACGTCTACTCCGAATACTATTTTCTGATTGAATTATCTATACAAAACTTTCTATTTTGGAAGTGATCAATCTTTACTCATTAATTTTCCTCACATCTGAATCACTTGAACTTCAGTAGTGACCGCTTTTCATTAGAACCTGTTGTTGCGAATGAGAACACCAGTAGGGACAATCAAATGTAATTTAATACATCGTTACAAAATACCTTGGTAAAATCTATGAGCCACACAGTAAATACTTCATTTGTAAAATATCCATCAACTGTCTCAGACTTTGTTGTTCCTTCGTCTCTATAATAGTCACTTGCTGTTCTCATTCTCTTCTCTTCGATCTTCTCAACCTTTTACCGCCAGGTACTCCACTTTCGACTGGTTATACATACTACTTATATCTATCGACATCAGTAGCATACACCACACTATCAAAGGCATTGTAAGATGGCTATGTAATATCACGAATTAACTGCATTATGACGTGTACAGTATCAGACATCAACTCAGTAATCGGAAAGGTATATGTTCATCATGAGACTTGAACATCCTGGATGGGACTCATAAATAAATAGTAAATGTGCACTTCCTAGTAGTCTCATATTAAAACAGAATAGTTTTCCAATAATTCCTAGTTTCTTAGTGGTTATTTAATTGAGTTCATTCCATAATCTAAATTAAATAACAATCATAATGAACTTAATCCAACTCTCCAACTGTATGTTGAGTTTTTATTAAATTAAGTTGAAAAGTCACATGAATCACATACTGGTATTATTATTATTATTATTCTTTATCAGTGTATATCTGTTGTGTGCAATGTCTCTAATTTCTACAGTATAATATAACTATAGACAAGTGTTTGTATGCATGTGTAGTTTTTCGAAATATATTTTATCTATGTATGTTCAACAATTCAATATTACTCAATATGAAAACAATGGTTCATTTTAGTTACCATACGATAAATGGTATGTTTGTTTATGTAGGCTAAATTTATACCGACTGGATGTGCCACACAAAATTAAGTTACCTTGGTTACTTATAAATAAAAAATACAAATCTTTATCGTCGTGGGCACCAAATGAACCTTAAAAGTGAAACAAAGAATCTCACACTGTTGTCTTTGTTATTTATAATTCAAATATTGAAAACACTAAAAAAAAGTTTTTAAATTAGTTTTTCTCTTTGTGTGTTTTGTGCTTAGAATATTGTATCAATATTGATATATGTGTATGTTTGTATGTGTGTAATTGAGTGCCAACATTTTACACAATAATATTATGAGAAAATTTAGATATATGGACAAATGAACTCTAACCTATTAGTTTAATTGGTAATATGTACCCTTTAAGGTATTAAGATTTTGAGTTCGACTGACTGACAAAGTTATGATTGTCTGTTGCTGAAGCCAATTGAAGATAAACAAAAGAGAGTATGCAGTTCATCATCATTTACAATAGTTGTCTAATTGAAATTTTCCTATGCTAATAATAACATCCAATTTAGTATTCATCAACTATATAAACCTGATTAGCAATATTGATATTCCCAATAAGATTGGTTTAAAATGTGACAGTGTTATTCATTAATTTACTGAGTTCAGAAAGTCAACAAACAGTAACTTAATTGTAATGGTTTGTAACTTCTTGTTATTATTATTACTGGCTTTGTTCAATATTATATTTTTGGTACACTATTGAGTAATTCTCAGAACAAAGTATTTTAACAAGTTCCCTTTTCTTATTTCTTGATCAATCCCGACAATAAATATTGAGTGATCGCCAGTTTAGATGCTAGAAGTTTAGGAATCAACATTTGAATAATGTTCATTCATTTTAACGCATATTACCAGCCATCACGTTTCTGATTGTACTTTTTTATAAACTTCTCATAAACGTGCCTGAATGGGTTATGCAATTAATAAACATAATGATGTGTTAAAACAAACAGAAAAACAGATAACGTATTGAAATATTTAGATGGCAGGAATATGTAACGTAGATATTCAAGCAGGCAACCAGTATTTTTCGCTAATGTTGTTTGTTGTTGATAGATTCAAAATTAAAATCAATCAAGCTAATATTTCTTATGAGTTTGTAGGTATCATTACCAAGTTTTGATTTGATGATTTCAAATAAATTGAGCATCGAGTAGATTGTTGTAAATAAATAATATATTTGTAATATCCCAATAAGTAAAAAAGTTAGATTTTCTGACTTTTCGTGACTTAGTGTGTCTCTATTAGCAAATATGCATTCTATGTAAATTGTCTGGTTATAAACAGCGTAAGAAATGTAAGTCATGGGTTGCGGTGCTAACCGTAATTCATCTCTTCTATAAAGTCTGTAACTAAAAGACTTAGATAGGTACATAATTACTAGATTGAGTAGTTAAACACAATTCAATGTTCATAATTAGTTTTCTTTAACTAAATCATAGTAATGTTAAAGTTAAATGATTATTTTTATCTTTTGAAGCGCCATTTATCAATATTTGTATTAAGAAATAATCCGCTCACTAAAGAAAATTGCTTAGTTTATTCACGGTCGCTTAGTTTAAGAAATTATGGAGAGATTAAGCTCACTTCTAAAGAATCCAATTCTAGGACAAATCAGCTGTCTACTTCTCTGCTGTTTTCTATGGTACTTCTAAACTATATCAATCCGCACTGAATAAAGCCTACGAATTAAGCCAAACTTCACGAAACCCCTTCTATTAAACTATAATAGTCAGAACATTAGTGTTTTACTTCGAGATGTTTCTGAAATTCTATTGCGACGTCGTGACTAATGGAGTTTATATATTTCAGGATTAAAACACTTGCTACCAATGGTATTCGATTATCGTTACACTACATTGTGAACTGATTGAAGTTGAAGTTATACCATAGTGTGGCTAACCTGTGGCTCTAATGGCGAAGCGTTCACCATGAAGGTAGAATGTCCTGAGTCCAGCTTTTAATGTTGTTTTATGTTCCTTCTACCAAGAAGTTCCAAACTAAAGCGAAGCAGCTGTCTAGTGCTCGATGATATCCAATGTTATCTTAATTGAGATGAATCTGTGATAAATATAACCTAAAACAATTCGTCGAAAGTGTTCATAAAATATGTTCTTGATGTGTTTGGTTACTTATATTCAGAATGCTTATAACTATTTAATAGGCTTTTTAATTACTCCTTGAGGTTTCAAAATGACACAATAAGTAGATACTGATGAAAACCCACAATAGAAACAGCGTAACATTTTTAACTGAATTCTGAAATCGGATAGAGCATTTTCAGATAGCTTTGCTGATTGATTAACAAATGAATGAGAGTAATTTACAGTAGTAATTCATAAAATACAACATTGTTTGAACCAAAATATTACATGACCACATCCATGCGGTGAATTATTCACCAGATGTTAATCGATTTATGGACTGTTATAATATAACTTGGTTACTTATGAATCTTATCACTTTATATTACAGGCTGAGTTTAGTTACGACAGTAATGACTCTTCCTAGAGTTAATGATGGACACTTGAAAAATTCCGTACTAGAACCGGACAGTTGTCCTCTGATTTCTGGCATTTCAATGCTTCTCTAACTAAGGTCATTCCGCGATAAAAAGCTACAAAATTTCTAGATTTGTTTATCTCATTGACTGTTACAGTATCCAATGTTTGATTATGTCATCAAACTCAGGATGACTCATATATGTTTCGAACGAACAACACACAATCCACCCACTACCATTCTTTACTTTACAGTCTACATTTATTATCCTGACTCATTGAATTTTATCACCACTACTACTACTACCACCACCATCACTAATCCGTTTTGTAAATAGTAATCATGTGAACGTTAGTTACTATTCTCTATGTCACATTGAATGATATTATGATGTAACACAATAGAGAAAAATTCTTGAATTTATGCATACACTTATTCGTTTGTTTGATACTATTATCACAAAACTCAGACAAATATACAATTGTGTATTGATGTATCCAAATCACAAACTTCATTTCGACTTATGATATCAAACATATTCAATTTACCATTCTATAGTTTGTTCAGTTTGATATTCGATACAATGTTGTAATATGATAATGAGTTAAGTGAAAAATGTTGAAAGGATACAAGGATATAAGTGCGATTATTATTATTATTATTATATCAGTTTTATTACATAACTTTAGTACTTCTTTAGAATGAGTATTACATTTACATATGTATGTATATGATATTTGTGTGTGTGTGTGTGAGTGTATTTTATTGAAAATGATGTCATCTATGTAAATAGTTTATTCAATGTTCAATAAGTCTTATGCAAATAAAATAAATTTGTTTGTCCGAATGAAATAATATAGATAGATAGTGTTAAACTAAATTTGGATTGAAATATAAGATATAACCATAATTGGTTTTAATGTTGTTATTGTATTACTCAATAAACTCTATAAATGACTTGATTCTTTGTGTATGATTAAAATATATTTTTACAAACTTATGAACTTTGTAAGATAAAATTCACTTGATATTTGATTGAGATCATGAACTGATTAATGTTAGACCACCTTTGGAAACCTGGAAGCGCTGAACGATCGTTTCGTCCTATTGTATGACTCCTTAGCAGTGCTCATCCACGATCCCGCACGCGGGATTCAGACCTAGGGCCTTCGGTCTCGAGCGCGAACGTTTAATCAACTGGACCACAGAGCCGGCATCCAATGGTGATAGTGTATTGTTTGGATTCCATTGCTAGCCACTATCCATCTTTGCATATAATGTTTACAAGACAGATTTTGTTGTTTCCAGTTTCAAAAATATTATTCTCTGAATGATAATAATAATAGTAATAATAACAAAATAAAAGATTCTGTTCATTTATTCGACTTCAACTAACATTGAGTAATATTGAGCCCGGTAAAAATATGTGTCAACTAAACTTACATGAGGTGGTAATAAGTTATAAAAAGAGTAGCAAATTAGTCAAAATAAAAGTAAAAGTAATGACACTCAGAATGATTAAACATATATAAAACTTTTAAAGAAAAAAATATAATTAAGTTCTTTATTTAAAAAATATTGATACTCAGGATCTACTGCGTTGACTTCCTTGTAACCGATTCTTAGCTATGTCATTTAACATCTCTAGCCAATGACTGCATGTATATCTAACAACATTAGTGAAACCAATGGTCAATAATTTTGTCGATTAACAAATTATTTTCTTTATTTAGATCATGAAGCGAACAATGTTAGACCACCATTGTAAACCTTTGAGCACTAGTCAGTCGTTGCCTCTTAGTGTGGGACTTGTCACCAGTGCACACCCACGATCCTGCACGCGGGACTCGAAACCAGAATCTTCGGTCTCGCGCGTGAACGCTCAACCTCTATACCATTGAGGCCGGCATCCAACGGTTTTAATGTTGGTTTCATCTACCCTCTAACTTTTTTCCCAATCTACATTTTATACCATAATTGGTTAGCCAGTGAATACTAGTATTGCTGTAATATTTATGAGCTCTGACTAGTCAGTTGAAGTTAGGGAACTTTTTTATTTCAACAATATATGAAGACATTAGGAAAACTTAAGTAGTTAGTATACGTCAGATCCCATTCTTGTTGTATTTTAAAACCGCGCACCATTCAGAAGTTCAGTAATAATAAAAATGAATTCACTTCATAATTTTCAGTGATTTTCTTAGTTTACAAACCGTATGAATTTAAATGAATATTGATTGTTTCCAAGTTATTTTCATAGTTTTCAAAGCAAACAAATCATAGGTTCATAAGGCTGAGTTACTTAGATCCTTTAAGATTTTCTATGTAGGATATCATTTAAATTCATCCAGATCACGAACAAGTATATATATCTTTAATCATTAGATATTATTTTTACTATTATTAGGACAAAAGGCTTCCGAAAGTTGTTCAGTTTTGAATCATGATGTGTCAGACACATCGTTGGAGGTAATGATTAACCATCATATTATATTTCGAATTAATTGAAGTTAGAAGTGCACACCATCATATGACAACCTAGTGGTTTGAAGGCTAAGAGTTCATATCAAAGCCTGAAAGTCCTGGATCTGATTTCTTATGGGTTCATGAGTATGCATCCCTGGAGAGATCTATATAAGAATGGAATAAGCGTTCAATACCTTTTTGTTGTCAATAGTTCTCTAGTAAAAGCCATGTCATGACGTAAAATTGCTAATTTAACAGTAGATCCCACCAGTAATCGAATCCAGTTCTTATGTGTTATATTTAAACCATTGACTTGATATCTAGTGTTTCACATTTCATTTCGCAATATTATACGGATATCCATCTTCCTGTTAATGATGCCTGTCTTACATTCAATGTGACTGAACTTTACTTTTCAGAGATTCTTACTAAAACCTTAGAAATTATTCTCCTGGTTAATTACCAAGGGATACATAATTATTATTAAAAGGAGATTTGTTATGTTTTGTGGTCCTCTAACTCTGTTTCGTATATATACACAGGCCTAACCAGATACTTGAGTAAGAAAACCATGGGGGAGTATTAAGTTTTAGTTAGCTAACCCAGTAGAAAGTATATGCACAACTTGTTCATGAATACATATGACCCTCAGGAAGTTAAGTCATTCCTCAATGTATAGAGTGTATATCACATCATTTGTTAATTATCATCTAACTATGAGCCGACATGTTTGGTTGGCCCAGTCTGTCAGAATGCTGTAGCAGATAGTTTACATCAAATATTAGCCCCAGCTAGTTAACCAATGAAAGCAAGTGTTTTTCGTAGTAACTATTTTTCTCCTATCGTGAACACTACCATTATTGAAACTTATTCACGTTTACATTCGTTAATTTCATATTATCATGCTGATATAGAATGGGAACTTGGTTTGACATACATTTTTACCAGATTCTACGTCGAGTATAGCTGATTTGATGTTAATATTTATATGTAGCTGATTTTCTTTGACATTACCCTATTGTTTACTGTCATTAGTTATTACATAAATCATTCAGCATATTGTTTTATTTTGTGCTTTTTTTACAGGATTCAAATTATCAAAATGGTTCAGCGACGATCATAACAACTTCAACAACACATGGATTAAAACAAAGAAAAAATAGTAAAAATTTATTAACAACAGAGAATAACACAGATGACAAACAAACACGTGGATTTGTTAGACGATGGTCATCAGGATCAAGAAAGAAACAAAGGAAATCTAGTAAAAATCGTTCTGATCTTATAGATGATGAATTAGAACAAGTTCCTGATACTACATTTACACGAACATTATCTAATCCAGATGAAGTATTACGTCGACGTCGACAACAACGAATACACAATCGAAATCAATGTATGGATATAACTGATGGGATTAAAAGAGGTATATATATATATAGTGATCTGGGAAGGGATAAACGATGAACATTAGGAAGTTTTTCCTTTAAAATATTAATCACATATGAAGATACACTATAAATCTATTTAAATATTAAAGTGATTTGTGTGAGAAGGTACATAAAACTTATTATAGAAGAACTTATTTAGAAAGATGAAATGTATCAGAATTATATGGTATACTGACGCAATACACATAAGATTATATGTAGGTGATGAATACACTGATGGAATTGGAAACAGAGAACCGTCAGTTTTGTAAAGTCTAAATAATCTTTATAAATCGCGACGTTTTGAAGTTGTAGGTCTCAATGGATTAAGTTCCTTTACTAATACCGTTCATACCCATTACTCTCACTTGATTCGTGTTCTGTTCCTCCTTCTTTCTAATTTATATGTCCTTTATAAAGTTACTATCAGCCTTACATATTTACTTTGATCGCTGAGAATGGATAATCCTTTTTTATTTTTATGAATAAAATTCTTCATAACGAACATATATGGTGATGTATCTAGTTTAATCGAGATAATATTAAAATTGGGGCATAATTCCTGCAATAAGTTACGATGATGAAAAAATATCCTTTCTAAAGATTTTTATTTCGAATTCCACAAAAATTTACTGCAGTTAGATAAAGCTGCTTACTTATTCCACTTTTAACGTTTTTCCTATGTTTTCTATCGTATAGATGGTTAATCTTGGTACCTTCACTAAAACTGCCTAACAGTCGATCTGTAGTTAGCATTCGGTTAATTATAGACACAGTTTGAAAGTCAGCTTGAATATAACCTTGATATATGGATCTCAATGTTAATTAATACGGTTGTATAGTTTATCAGAACCCTGTCAGAAATCCATCATAAACTCAGTTACAGTGATTACCTATCAGTTGAACCCATTTCAGAATTCCTTCAGACATTCGATCAAACAAACAAAACATACCATATTTCACTATCGCTATTGGTAACCAGTTTTTTATCCTGCTTCAAATGTTAAATATTTCTCTGGGATTGCTTTGACTCGATGTTATGTTTGTTATTAGAAAACAGTAATATGTTTGGGTGTGTCGATCACTCTATGCAACTAAACTTTATAAAAATGTAGCCCCCATGATTTGAATAATGGTTAAATAACCTGAATTGCTGTTCTAGCTACTAATCGATCGATTTTTCCCTTGTCATTTGCTGCTTGGTAATTTGAAAGCTATTTTATTAAGATGGATTAAAACAATGCTATGGTAACCTTGCAATTTAATGAATACACTTAGTTAGGAAGAAAAAAAAGAATTGTGTAGTTTACCTGAATTTATTATTATTGTATAATTATTTGTATACTTATCGTATATGTACGTTCTGTTTGCTTTACTAGGTAGTTTAGTTAAAATTTACGGTAGTTCATTAAATCCAACAATACCTTACATTTTATTACCAATATCAACCAATGATACAGCTGAACAAATTGTATTATGGACATTAGAAAAGTATAATTTAGTGAATCATGTTGATTCGAGAGATTACTGTCTAGTTATGGTGAATTTACCATTACGTGGTGGTGCTGGCATCGGTGGCAGTAACCATAGTGGAATGAATGGAGTTGAACGTTTACCGTAAGTTCAGTGATTACCGTCATTTTTTTATTATATGATATGAATCACATCTGGTGTGACCAGTATATGAGTAGAATTAAAGGAAGGCAAAGAGTTATCAAACCAAGATATGGTATCACCTTCGTGAAAGATAACTCTATTATACATCATAAAATTAGATCTTTTTGTGTTTGAAAATTGGACATTAGTCAAAAATTAAGAATCTGATAATATGCTATGTTATATGCTGTTTTTTTCAATGTTGTGTCGTTATAGTAAGGCAATTTCAGCACACAATGTTGAACATTGCGCTAAATTCCTTCTAGATAATATGTTTCAGTTGTAAAGATTGAAATTTTATCTATCAGACGTTTTCACAAGTGGCTGTTTCCCATTTATCTTTGATTAGTTCTACCTGGTACAATACTTGTATACCGTATATGGTATAGTATATATGTTACATAGGTTATGCATTATGGAACACATATATTGCGCTCTTTGTGAATTATTTTTCAATGCAATACGATGAATTCATTCTGCCAAAATTTAATTACCTAAATCAGTATGTACTAGGCATTGTAATCTATACTTTGGCATTCATTATGTTTATTTCAACTCACACTATGCCAACTTGAGATGTGGTCATGTTTATAGATGTATATTTGTTCCTGATCTTCCGTTGATGAAGACTGACGACTGGTTGAGGAATTATCGTCATGAACGTACGGATGAATAAACTTAGGACCTTCAAGTCTTACATCGACTAAGTTGTCGTAATATAATAAATAAATATGATTCTACCATTTTTCAGATAATCAATTAGTTTAAAAATGGTTATCGCAAAAAACCAGTATTCACTAGCAAATTATTGAAAATCAGAAAACATAGAAACAGCTACTTATCATGATAATGATCCAATATCTGAATCAGTTATTAAAAACTTTTGATTTAATTAGTATCACAAATTCAGGTCTTCACATAAGTACATCATTCAAGTCATCAAGTTATAGCATAAACCATTTGTCAGTAATTTATGGAATGCTTTATAAGAAGTATATCCACAGATTCAGGTATTGATTACAGATTGAATTAAATGTATATACTGAGGTGGGATTTCAAGTTAGGGAAAAAGAAATTCGTATTGCTTCCAATGGTGAAATATTTTATTCAAATTCTATTATTTATTAATGGTGAAGGATCAAACATGGTGATTCAAGATATTGAATTGTTGAAGTAATTGTATTAATCAGTCATATAAAAATGTAGAACGGTACTGGGTTTGAGTTCCGGAGTGAACATCAACCCTGCAGGTACATCTGGCTGACGAGTCCCAGATAGGACGAAACGCGCATCCTCGATTCTACTCCTAGCCACAATCACAACAGATTATAATTGATTATCATTTATTTAATACTGACTGGCTGAATTGTTTGTTTCTTTCAATTTTTTACTCTTCTTTCATTCATTCCAATTGTAGACAAGGTATTGACAAAGAAATTACACTACATGATAAAGATTGTGTTTTAAAGTTTCGTGAAATGATACGATCCAACTCTGGTGTATCCAATATAATACAGATTAGACATCGATATGTAGTAGGTAAAGATGGTAAGCGGCCTCCATTAACATCACCAGCTTATCCTCATGCACCAATTCAACAAGCACCGATTTCATTACATTCTAATTCTTCTTCATCTTCATCTTCATTTCATAATCATAAAGATGGAAAACAATTACGTCAAAGTCAACAATTAACAGATATGCCATATTTAGTTCAAGTAAACGGTGACTTAGATCATTCAATACATCCTAAAGGGTTTACAATTGATTTAACAGATCTATTTACAAGAGCATACACATTGCCTATTAAACTTGGTACAGTAGGAAGTATGGTAGGATCATATCCTAATGTATTAATAAATAAGGTATGTTAAAATATGAATAGTGTTTTGGTATTTCGCGCGTTCTTTTACGCAAACATGTTAATATTTCAGTTGGTTTCGGAGATATAGGATGAAAAAATATAACTTATCTTGTCTAATGGACAGTTAAAGCCATATTGTACAATCAAATTTAAGGCAATGGTTTTTTAATGTTTGTGCGAAATTTAAAAAGACATGATGAATAGCGTGTAGCTTGTCATGATTTAAACAAAATTTGCCTATATTTATTTATTAAGATTCTTGTAATCCATAAACACATCTGTAGTACAACTATACAGTGAATATAGCATAGTATGAAAGCTCATTTGTAAGAAATATCTCATAGTGATTCAGATTATGCGCAAAAACTAGTAACGATTTAAAGCATTCCCAAGGATGTTTTTAAAATGTCTCAAGTCGTCCTCTTCTGTTAGTTACGAGAAAATCCGGTGTATAAAATTAGTTTATTTATGTACAGTATGTACAATCAGGAACTATCGTTTTTACTTGTGATATCATCGATTTTCATCAGTAATGTCACTTTCATACGAGAAATGGTCGAGCTCTCTTGAAACAATGGTATATTATCAGAAAAGTGAATAATACCCTAAGAAAGTATTCCATTTCTATCAATGTCGTGACTTTATGTCCGGCTTTTTATCACGTGATTTATCCACCAATCAAAATACGAATTATACAATCTTAGCACTGTGCCAAACCAATGACGTTCGACCAGTATGGGCAACCTAGCGTCCTTATTGGTTCTATGTCCGCCTAGCCCGTCCACATGAGTCCAGAACATCAATACCAGCTTCCACTATGAGAATCGAATCAAATCATTAATTTCAGACGTACTGGGTTTATATATCAAACAGACCGCAACGCACCATAAACTAGGAAATGACATTTGTACACAATAAAGCCAAAAAGTGACTGTGAAGGTGATAGGCAGTAGTCAATAAACTGAAGAACAGTAAATCGTACAATAATAAATTATAGATCAAAATGAAGCTTATAATAAGAGAAATATAAATATACATAATCTAGTTATTGAATGATTATACCATTACAATGTATAGATAATATTAGTCAATTAATATGTCTCAGAAGTTACTCGGGATTTAATCTTCGCTCGGATATAACAATCAATAATAGCAATGGGATTATCAATAAAACTATCAGTCATCATTAAAAGACAACATTAAATAGCTATCCAAATAATGTGACAAATTTACAATGAGACACTAAAAATAGTGTCATTTGTGGCGTAAATGAGACGTTCTTCTACCAGCGTAATAGTAGTGGGTGGTAATCCATTTAATATGGCTCTATGGATGGGAAATCTGGACTGTGAAAGTAAAAGACATACTGCAGAAGTTTGACGATAGGTGTTTACAGCTGACAGATCCCTGAATGGTGATCAACATCGTGGGTGTCAAGTAGTTCTTTAGTCCCGATCAAGAAAATTTAATCAGCACTAGAGAAGTACCTGAGATACTACTCAGTGATCGGTCGATTGTAAATACATGTCAGTCCCACAGAAGGTCTTTCTGACTGTGAAGCTCGGTGACACATTTGAACCGTATTCACAATGGTTAGTCTTTCTCACTTTCATTCTTACTATGATTATTTTCACTTGTTTGTTAGCCATTTTGTTAAATCCACCTCATGTTAATATAGGATTGCAAATTAGGCTAATGCACACTTTTTGTTAGACTCTTTGTTGCATATAACTGATTAAATGACTTCAAAAAGAACGTGATTATATTTCTTATTTACTTTTTATATATTACTTTATTTGAACAAATTAAGTAATATATTAACTTACCTTTACACTATTGTTTATTCCAAACCAAATAAATTAACAAACTGACAAAATAATCAGACTGAACATCCTGATATTCGACCAGTTCATTGTACATTTTGTGTTGTCCTAACAACCAATCAAATTACTACGACAAATTCAACTGTCAATACTAATGATAATACCAATAATAATACATCAAATACTACACAGAAATGGAAATTACCCAAATCTGTTTCCACGCCAGATTTAGAAAATTTTGCCAATTACTCATTACTACTTACACCATCATTGGATGGTTTTACAAAACCACCTGGACCAGCATTGGTTCGTGTAAATGGTACACGTGTAACTGGTCCAATACTTGTATCAAATAATGCTATTCTACAATTAGGTAAAACATTATACTTAAAGTATATTCAACCAATGCAAACTAAATCATTGAATTCACTTACAAATGCTAATAACAAAATGCAAATTAAAACAGAGAATGCAAATAAGATACAACAAACAATAACAAGATTACCATCATCATTATCGTTATCGAATCGGTTAGCAGAAAAACAAATTGATTTAATGAATGAAAAAAATCAAAATGATGATGTTATGAAATTGAAGAAGGATTCGCAATTCACTGGAGGTACATTGTCAAAAACACAGACATTGAAAGTTAGTTACCTTTTCTGTATATCTATCTATCCATGTATATATATATATGCAAACGTAAATATGATGTTTTACGGTGGATACAAAAAGCCTCTTATGTTTTTTGCAAAGGTTTTTATCAATTTAGATTATGAGGATAGGACTGACAATCAGGGCATAACGGATAGTTGTCTCTTCTTAATTTAATGATAAGTCTGCTAAGTAAATGCTCGATTTGATCTTTAAGCCTCTTCTAATCAGCGCAGACTAAATCTACACACCAACTTGAACACAAGAGAAAAGGTGTGAAGTCCTGAACGAAAGTTTGCCGATAAGGATTTATTTCACTTCCAAAATAAATTAAAATGATTTATGAATACACCATTTTTCATATGATTTATATACAGTTAGATTAACAGTCAGATATTTACAAATAGAATTGAGTTATATTTAAAAATATTGACTCAATAACTTATTATGCAAATACATGTTTACCATATTATACAACTAAGCATTTACAATCCTTCTTAAAATATGGATACATGTAACATAGAGTTGGATAAAAAGAATCGATCTCGTATGTCATTCACACTCCAATCTATTCATCTATTACTCACTAGAAGTTTCTGAAGTATCAGAGTCATGTAAAACTCTGTAAACACGCTCAATTCTCTGCATATAGTTAACGTTGAAGTAAAGCTCTTATTCACACTTCGCACTATTTCTCTGTTATTTCAGTTGAAGCGCAAAGTTGTTGTATGACTATAGAAAGCTCCTAGAAACTCCGTAACTACTATTCAAACAGAAGGCTTATCGGATCATTATATTCACTTTGAATCTCGATATATTTTTGAAAAATGCTGAACTTATTGAGTAGCTTATAACTAGCTGGTTGACCAGTTCTCTAATTACTAAGTTCCTGTATGTCATCCTTTGACACTGTCTCATCATTGTTTTCACTTGTCCATAAATCGTTAGCTACTTTCTTTGTTAATCACAAAACCTTCATTAATAGGTAGACCTTGTTTTCCTCAGAGATGGCCTATAGTAATTCTCAAACATAACTTAAAGATATTCTTCTATAGTTTACATTACGGAGCGAATTTATTTAAACAGCTATTGACAATCAAACAAATTACTGAACCACTTTTTCGCCCTAGTATGAGACTGTTCTACAGCATCCATCCACAACTCTAGTAGGAGTCAATAGTTCTCTAACCGAAGTCTGTCCATAACGGAAAACTTCAAAATTAAACAATTCCTACAACTCCCCACAATAGAGGCTTGATAAATAACCAATACAATTAAGAATTTCATACTGCTTGCATTCTGCGCATCAAGCGTAGAACCTTCAAATCAAGCTACAAGTGCCTAATCTTTAAACCACCGAGTCAATTTATGTTTCTAACTTCAATCATTATGTCACAATTATCTTCCAATGACATTCATGGGTAGCTGCATCACAAGCGGTATAGTCTTTCATTAGGATCCTGGGAATTACCTCACAAAACGGGTTTTTAGTTAGCACAAGACTATTATAAGTATAAGGGATTTATAGAGATGAATGAATTTCATAGTTTGCATCACGAACTGACCCTAGTTAAATAATGTATACATAATGTTTTCTTAATACATTAAAACTAATTGTCATACTCACGATAAAATAAATAGATAAATCTGCTCCTAGATAAGGTTATCAACAACATCTTTAGTGTTGACTCAGTATTTCATATCCAGAAAATTCAGTCATTTTTCGGTCGATTCAATAAGTGACTGCTGTCTATTAGAGTAATTCTCATTAACCTCCTAGCTTCTACTATATTTGTGTTTTTCATCTAATATTTCGGGTTACGGTGAATGTTCACAGTAGACAATTAAGACCTACTCCAGTTAGTTGAAATGAAATTTTCAAATAAAGATTTACATTTTAATGTGCACTAATCCACAAATAAATCACTTGGAAGAAAACTGAATGTACAACACACTGATTGAGTATTGAAAAAATTACTGAAAACGTCAGCCTTATTCTCAAGGTAGATAATTTTAAAAATCGATTCATGATTATATATATATATATATATATATATATATATATATATATATCTGTTTTAAAGCCTGGGAACGACATCGCTTGCTAATCGGCTTTGTTCCAACTCGTCGCCTCCCAAATACCTGGTCGATAAAACCCTTCTGCTAATGACTGTGAAGTTGCCTACCGCGGGTCGAAATCCTACTGAGAGTATCAATCCTTTCAAAATTGCAGGTCTACCTTCTTCATGAGTGGCAAACGGGATGAAAATTTGAAATCATGGAGGAACCTAGGTCAAATAAGATTACCTGTTCCTTACATCCAACCACTTAACATCTCAATATAAGACACTTGATACCGAATCACCAAGAATAGAGGCCACGTTGATCGATAGAGTTTGACCAATTCTAAATGATTAGATTAACATGACATTGATCACTACTTTTCAGTGGATTACCTATTATATCAATTTATTACTATATGGCGCTAATGTTTATATTTGGTGACTATTGTACAATGATAAAAATCGCTCTCAACTGGTAATCTTAGTTGATCAAATTCAATTGATCAAGTAGAATTCCAACTTCTAATCTAAGTGAATCTAAAGTGTGGTTCACTATACTTGATAGATGGTGACAATTGGTGAAAGGCTATAAACCTAGGTTTCAAACTAAAACCCAATTGTCACTAGAAGTATACACACAATTTTGGGCAAGCCGATGCTCTGAGTGATGTTAAAGGTAGTTTCATCAAACATCATAATCAGAGATATTAAGTCTGGGTACAAAGTCAAGACCTGTCACAAGTTATTAAGCTAGAAGGTTATTGAAATGCTTTATTCGATAAGTTATATAGTCGTTTACCATTTTATAGATATCTTCACATGTTTTAACAAAATAAACCAACCAGTTAATAAGTTTTTCTTTAATTTATCACTTCAATTGATTCATAATAATCTGAAATATTCGTATCATCAATTTTCGATATCATTAGTTCACCTTATTCACTGTAAAGTTAATCTTATCATTGTTACTATTTCTGAATATTAGTCATTATAAAAGAAAAATTCAACTCGCTTCATATCTTTCTTTCTAACGACTAATTCTTTCTCCCTGTACTATATCCTTATATACAATCTTTCTTTTATATATCACCGCCACTGAATTAACTACTTCTATGAATCCGGTGTTCTTCTTGCTGTGCTAATGAGGTATGGCAACTAGAACCGATCCTTGGTCCTTGGTCCTATGTTGTAACTGACGGACTAGACTAACTGCCTGAGCTTATTTATTTACCAAATATGAATACTTTTAACATAATTAGTATACAGTTATATTCAATTCTATCCTAAATATCTTATCAAAAAATAAAGAAAATCATTACCTCAGACTGATACACAATGAAACTTATATAAACATTTGCTTAGGTAAATAACAATAATGAAATTAATAAGAACAATTAAATATTATACCGCCTCTTAGTTTCTTTTGTATTGGGTATTATATCAACTGACCTTGAACCGACCAATCAAAATCAAATAGTTCTTATCATTTATTTTTTGATAATAAAGATTTACTGATTGAAATCATGAGTCAATTGAAGCTAGACCACCATGGAAATTTCTAAAATCTCCACAAAACCCATTCTGATAATAATAATCACCTGCTCACCAGTGACTGACTTGAGGAGACACTCCTGGAGTTCTAGTGAAAAGTCGTTACCAGTAGAGTCCAACCAGGTCTGTTGTGAGATAGGAACTCACTGAAGACAATGGTTTACAGTGGCGCAACTTCGTGGATTGGTTAAAGTTAGACATTAAGACCGTTGGATGCCGACCGGCTCAGTGGTCTAGTTGGTTAAGCGCATGGCGCAGAACTGGTAGGCCCTGGGTTCGAATCTCGCGGGGTCGGGGCCGTGGGTGCGCACCGCTGAGAAGTCCCACACTGGGACGGGACGGCCATCCGGTGCTTCCAGGTTTTCCATGGTGGTCTAGCTTCAATTGACTCATGATTTCAACCAGTGAAATTTCCAAAAATCTCCACAAAACTCATTCTGATAACAATAAAGATTTACTTGATTCATTTTAATGATAATTTTTTCTGATCAATAAAACATGGATCCAAGTGTTTGTAGTTGTAAATTTACAATTTTTGGATAGTATTGTTAGTTGGATAAGGGGGGGGTAGGGTAGGAGAGGAGGTAGAGCTTCTTTTGTCTTATCAGTTAGATATTTATTAAACTGTCACAATCTGAGATCTCTCTAATGGTTAGAAATAAACCAATTGTTTACAGATGTATCTCATAAAATGGGAACTTTCAGTTATGAATAGTTTTTTTCATGTTCAATTTTAACTATTTCCTAATAAAAATTAATGACAGAAAGCATAATTTAATTGGTAGTTTGGATTTATATGTAGTTGTTACTCGACCCGTTGAAATCCATCAGTTTGATTAAACGCTTCTTAAACATTTGAATAATTAGAAAGCTTTAAATACTTGATCTGAATAAAACTGTACACAATTGATGTGTATATATCTATATTGCTAGTCAGTGACCATGGCTTAATCAAATAGTATGCACCGTTTGCCCTTCTCACCTACCGATAGCCCTGAGGCATATGATCATGTCTGGTCTTCTTAACATATGACATTTAAGTATTCGTTTAGTTTATCGCCTTCTTCTCTTGGAAGATTCTCCTCTTGATATCCAATTTAAATGAAATCAAATTATGTCCATAACTAAATCAGATAGATGATCAATTGGAGATATCTCCCAATATGTATAATGATTTATTCATTATAACACTTTTAATCAACTACAATTATACATTAAACATTCAGTCATGAAATATTTCTTATATGTTTAATTTTTCTTTTAACATCAATAGACTTCTTCATCAAATTTGAATTTATCAACAAAAAACCAAGAAATTAATGGTTTTAATATTGATGGAAGTAAAATGCCATCTCATAAATTACCCAATACAACAGTGACATCATCATCATTATCTAAATCGGATCAATTACCATTATCCATTGAATTAGAACATACAAATGAATTACCATCAGATACTTTAATGGATCAATATATTAATTTAATTGATCGTATTCTAATCTGTACACAATCGGATTTGAATAACACGCAGAAATTATCACATGAAGATCCTGTGAAAAGTCGTTCATTCTATTTATCACTTGCTTACGCCTTGTATTTAACATATAGATCTTTTATAAAGAAATTGAATACAACAAGTCAATGTCAATTAACTGAACGAGAACATTGTATATCGCATTTAACAAATTATATGGCTAATAGAATCTATGAAGTATGTTGCTTTAACTGTGTAAATTATAACAAATTAATCAATTTGATTTTTATCAGAAGGAGTTTTGTGGAGATTTTAGAAATTTCACGGGTTGAAATCATGAGTCGTGAATGCGCACTGCTTAGAAGTCCCATACTAGGACGAAACGGCCGTACAGTGCTTCCAGGTTTTCCATGATGGTCTAGCTTCAATTGACTCATGATTTCAACCAGTGAAATTCGATTTTTATTGATAGGTATGATTTTCTTTTAGTTCTATTTGAATTTTCATATAATCGTAAGTAAAATTACCAACATCATAGTCAGATTCCCAGGTGTAGACAACATAGAATTTGAAATAACTAGATAGAGGGATCGGTTTGTCATATTTTATATCGACGCAACAACAAAAATGTTATTCAGGTGTATTTTTAAAAAATTTGACATAATATAATAAAAATAATCCAAGCAAAACGAATAAAACCAAGGAACAGTGATAAAGTCTCTGTCTGGGAAGCTGAATGACACAAGATTGTATCCACTAGGGATCATCAGTTCCTTCAAGATTACAGGTACACCTATCTGACAAGTGCTAAGTAGCAAAAAACCTAGGTCTAGGGTTTTTTATTGATTACGTCCAACCACCATCTTATCTCAACATAGTGCATGCAATGTCGAGTCACCTAGACTAGTTGCCACATTTCAACTTGATCAATAGAATTCAGCCAACACTATGAAGGATTTGGAATACGTCACACTAGTCACTACTCAATGATCAATCAATTACGAAAAAAAGCAAGGAATTATACTGCGACTCAAGATCTACTTTAAAGATAAAGAATGTATATATTTAAGTTCGATAAGTCATTTAATATAATTTCTTCAATAACTTTATCAATTGACTGCAGATTTTATTGTAGCTGTGTTTATTTCCATTTCAAAATAATTTTATTCTAGTTAGTCAACTATTAAATTACTATAGTATCCACTAAACCCCTTTCTGATAACAATCATCATCTGCTCACTGATGACTGAGTTCAAGAAGTATGTCCCAGAGTTCTAGTGAGAAGCAGTGGAGTTCGACCGGATCTGTTGTGAGGTAGTAACTGACTGAAGACAATGGTGGACGGTGGCTCATTTTCATAGATTGATTGAAGTTAGACACTAACACCGTTGGATAGCTAAGTGGTCTAGAGAATAGGCGTTCGCGCGCAAGACCAACAGGTCCTAGGTTAGGATCTCGCGCGGCAGGGTTGTGGATGCTCAGTGCCAAGGAGTCTCATACCAAGACGTAACGGTCGCCTAGTTCCCTCACATTTTGATTGATGATTTAGCTTCAATTGACTCATGAACTCAATTATTAAGTGTATTAAGACAACTTCTATAAAACTGGATTTTTGGTCACCATTATAAATGATCATCTTGATTTTTAACTTCACAAGTATATTCAAATGAATTCAAATGACAAATTGAAATTACATCATTAGTATTTAGCACAAAATCATGAATTGCTTTTTACTTTAATATCTACAACTTTATACAGTTAGTTTATTAATAGATTCTCTTCATGAATGTATTAAATCAGAATCAGTTCTTAATATTAAAGATGAGAACAATCCCCATTAAACCAAGATAGTATTCCGTCAAATTTTAATGAACCATTAATTTTTATTGTGATTAGTTGAATGATTTTGAATGAGATTTATCAACTAGATTCTCTAAAACAATATTTTTTAACAAGTCATGTATGTATATATATCACAGATTAATGACAGTTGAAGTACTGTTAAAAACCAGAGATTACTAAACTATTGCTTCATCCTAGCATAAGTACGATCAATGTTAGGCACCCATGACCCAACCAAGAGTTCAATCCAAGACGTATAAATCCCCTGATGAAAGCCCAGATACTGGAATCATTAGACTGGTCTCGATTGATACAATTACAACTTAATCAATTTTGTTTTAGCTCGATAATCATTCAGTTCCATTGGTGGCAACTATCTAACTCTTGGCATGAGAAAAATGTTTTTAAAAAAAAACCGTTATTAAGCACTATTGTTCATTATCTTAATCCACTAAGTGAGCTTTGTCATTTATATTAACATTGATTCTAGCGGTTAAAATGAAACAGCTTTCTAGTATTGCCTAATATTTACTAATACATTAAATAATGTCAATTCATGACAAAAAAACATACACAGAAGCTTTGCAAACAACGATTAAATCTTATCAACTCTCCTCGAATGTAATTGAGAAACTTAAAATATATACATATGTATCCAGTATTCAATTTCCAAACTGTCAGTTAAAAACGTGACCAACCTCTTTAATTTTCCACTTCAGTGGTTTGTCTACAATCCGCTCATTGTAGCAATGCTTGCTTGAATAGCATAGGTTTATTGTTTACAATGTACAATCTCAATTTCAATACTATTCTGTCTGTGTTTGTTTATCGACAAACTATCTCATATTGTTTTTTCTATTTCTATAGTCTGTACCGAATTTCAATCGTAATTCCAATTCAAATCCTTCACTTCTTATTAAACCATTAACATATTGGCTTGGAAATAGTAGTGAATTATTGCATTTTTTCAAAAATGATATTGATCTTTGCTCAAATCGTTCTAGAACTAGTCGTCATCAAAATGATCAATCAGGATCATTAATACAATCAATGATTTGTCGTGATGCATTACATTTATTAGCTGAAACTGTAGATCATTGCTTTTATTATTTACGTTCAATTATGTGTAGTATACTTCAACCATGGTTATCATGTTTAACATATCCTGGAGATTTAGATTTACAAGTAAGTTTTCTATGTTAGATTTTATTTTACTAAGATAAACATTTATTCGTTTGTCCAGTGTTCATGTCACTGATCTCAGTTCATTAAAGGCATCGGCATCAACCATTCGATTACATGTGTAGTAATCACTCGGAATAACTTAAATGATTGATTATCATTTATCAATTAACATTTGATTCATTTGTCAAGTTTGAAAACAATCCTCTATAGAAGAATTGCTAATTCGTTTACAACAATCACTAGTTGTGTTTCAGTGAGATTAGTATTGGTATATTTGATTTTAGAATCAAATGGTAATAAGAGTTTTGACTATATGAATTACTAACTTTATTCTAATTAGCATCAACCAAGTGAAATAATTGTTACACCAACAGAATTCAATCAGAACTTCTTTTTACGAATTTCCATCGATTACAGATCCTTAGATAATCAATTAGCGTAAAACAACTGCTTTATCCCTCTTTGGGGAATACTTTTTATAAAATAGAACCCAACAGCTCAGTGTTTTAGATGAGCTTGGCAGTAAAAGAAGACATTGATTGCAAATTTGACAGTCTATCTTTCCATCTCTGTATATTATATAACTAGTCTTAATCCCAATCCCTATAAATGAAGAATTCTATCTAGTATTCATGTGAAACCTACCCATCTACGATAAGACTATTAGTGATTTATATAATAATAATTTATATTCTGAAAATAATAATAACAGAATTCACGCCAGTTTACAGCCATGATCAATTTGATGTAAATATTAACATTAGATGTACAGAATAAACATGTGATATAATATAGTTTTTAGTATACTAGTTCAGTAATTGTTTAGGTAGTACATTTATGACATGTATTACAGCAGTCCAATGCATCAACCGGGGATTTTTTAATATTTCTTAAATGGACAGCCCGTTGATTTATGAACGGAGTAATTAAGGTCACTTCGTGTACCCAATCGAAATAATGATAATTATCTACAACTAGAGAAATTAAAACGAAAACAGAGAGCACGGAACAACAAAGCAGTAATTACCAAAATATATCAATCAGGTCTACCAAAATGCATGTGTCATGTGACAGTGATATACTGTTGATGTTATTCAAATTAGTTAAACTTTCTGGGGACGGTGTTAACATAAAATGACAGAAAGTAGGTGGTTTTACTTAGGGAATGCACTAATAAAAATGGCTAAACATTTAAAGTTCCTATAATATCACTTGTGGAATGAGATGCACTTATAGGTGCTAGAACATTCAATGCATTTTCAGGGGAGCAGTATGCATCGATGCAGCGAACAAATAATGAGAGTGATTTTATCGTACGGATAGATTGTGGTAGGTTATTCCAGAGTCTAGAAAATTTATAGGTGAAGTAATTCATATAAAAAGATGATTTAGAAGTTTGTTTCACTAGTGCCAAGGAATTACGGATGTCATAATGAGAAGTTTCTACATATTGAATCACGTGATTGGATGTAAACGACAGTTTATGAAGTAGTTTGAAGAAAAAGATAAGATTTAGTTTGAGTCTCCTCTTCCATAAAGGGTCTAGCCCAAGTTTATTACATCTAGAATTATAAGTTAAGGTACAATCAGCCCCAAGAATACGAAGTGCAAATCGTCTCTGTACTGATTCCAGCCTTAATTTATCCTTTGTGCACGCACTGCTAAGAATAAGCGTGCAATATTCTAGAAGAGATCGAGCAGAAACTTTGTACATTAAAATACGTTACTCATTGTTGTCAAGATTTCGAGTTATGTAACCTATTAGACGTTGAGACTTAGAGGTCCGTTTCAATATCTGTTCAAAATATCAAAAATTAACTAAACTTAATAAATATATGTCATCAGATTCCTGCTGAACAACCAACAAGTATCATGCTAATCACTAGATCTTGAACTCCTGAGTTTTATCTTTGTTAGATTCATAGATTTGCATCGATGCAAAATCCTATACTGTTATGAATGTATTATCTAATATTTCCTAGATTTTAAAGAATGTCTAACCAAAGTCAATTTTTTGTAGTAAAATATCAAATACTTATTTTTTCTGGTTAGCGTTTTTTTAGCGAGTTAGTTTTCTACGGGATGAGGTCGCTAACCCTATTCCCAACACTCCTCCTTTACCCGGGCTTGAGACCGGCAGTAACTCTAGAAGAGCTACAGGCGGAGTTGAAATATCAATTTTTGGTTTGAATAATTTTTTCTAGTTAGCGTTTTCTTAGCGAGTTAGTTTTCTACGGGATCGGGACGCTAACCCCATGCCCACCCCTCCTCCTTTATCCGGGCTTGGGACCGGCAGTAGCCCCCGAAGGGACTCCAGGAGGAGTTGAAATATCAAATAGATATATGTATATTTTAATCAGGATTTTAACTTTTACTATATAATCTTTTCTATTCAATATTTCAATTTCTTAATTATCAATCTTACTTATACAGATTTTTCATACACTTACCCACATGCAAACACACACACAAACACAAATTGTAGGCTAATTCAGTTCAAATCTTTTATATTTTTCATATATAATTCCAATGAATGAATTATGTTAATTTTTATTTAGTTACCAGCACACTTAATCAATAAATGATATTTCACTAAGAAACAATCAAATGAATTTAGTTAACATGGATGTAATTGTTTAATTATACAATCAATTGAAACGAAGTTATAAAAAAAGAAGAAAAAACAATATTCTGTTTTATGATTTGTTTTGTCTTTGAATATCAGTTCATTGAAAGTAGGGAAAAAGGATTCAATATCAGTAAATGGATCCACATATTCAAAGATCAGTCAGTATTATTATATATCATTGTGTAGAATCCATTGATTAGCATTAAGTTTATCATTTCAATAGTTTAAAGTGTACTTCTAATAAAAAGCTTTATGACAAAATAACTGCTTTGTATCATTATTCAAACAATTCAAAAGTCAACAAACACAAACTACACACTAGAAAGATTATGAAACATGAAATAATTAAGCTTAAAATTGTTGAAAAATAATTCATAGTTATACTAATTAATATCAGATGGGTTTTGTGGATATCATAATAATTTCAATGGTTAAGATCATGAGTCAGTTGAAGCTAGACCACCATGAAAAACCTGGAAGCACTGGGCGGTCGTTTCGTCCTATTGTAAGACTCCTCAGCAGTGCGCATCCACGACCTCGCAGCCCGCGAGGTTCGAACCCAGGACCTACTGGTTTCGCGCCCGAGCTGAGGAGTCTCACAATAGAACGAAACGACCGCCCAGTGCTTCCAGGTTTTTCATGGTGGTCTAGCTTCAACTGATTCATGGTCTTATACTAATTAAGTTTATTTTAATTTATGTTAGTCATAAATGATCTTATTTGATTGACAAAAGTTTATTCGGTCATCCAAAAGGTAAGTTACAGAATTTCGTTTCATGATTAATGGTTTTCTCAGTTATAAAAATTATTAACAATAATAATCAACGTATTTGGAAGGATGTTCCCTTTTAAACAAATTACTATTTACATTAGTATACTGGGCCAATTATATGAAAACGTCTTTTGTTAAATTAATGTAACCTTTCATCAGTCAATCGGTTAGTTATATGCAACGTAGAGACATGCATCGGTTAATTTTATCATACCAGATTAGGACAGCGAAGTAATAGAAAAAATTAGGTAAAGAACAAATAAAAAGAAGACACAAAGAGATTTCGGAGCTCAGATTCTAGCAAAATACAAGGATTGGACCAGCATAAATGTTAAGCAGGGCCTATAATGACACATGTTTTTTGTTTGAAATCCCTTACTACAACAAATTAATGATATGGAATACAACAATTAGTATCAATCACATAATTACCATTGAATGAAAACTTACTGCCTCATTCTTTTGAATATATACGTTTTGCCTACTCGTAAGTAGTATGTAAATTAAATGAAATATTATGCCTGTTTAATTTCCTAATTACTTCCCCATTTTATATTAGGACGATGTACTTCTAGATGACAAACCAATCGACCCATCAGAAACATGGAATAAACACAAAGAACCGATAAGTATGCAAATTATTCTGCGGAATTTTACTTATTTAATGCAACAACTAAGAAAATCACGTGTCAATCCTGCTTTAACTTTCCAGTTGTACTCACAATTATTTCATTTAATTGGTGCATATATATTTAATACAGTTCTAATCGATACAGAAGCTAAACCCAGAAATGTTTTAAATGACGGTAATTTATGGCTTACAAGACTTGGAGCATCACGTCTGAATAGACGACTGGATCGTGTTAAACGATGGGCTCATAGACAAGGATTAGAACTGGCAGTTGAATGTCGTCTTCAAAGATGTACACAGGTAGATTTTTTAGAGATATGAAATTTTCATTGCACGTTTATATTTACGCTTTCAAAGTCAAATTTGAAACTGGACTTTTGATGTCAAACACTGATAACTTGAATATCTTACTTCCTTACTCCTGTTACTCCCAAAGGAGCATACGCCGCCGACCAGCATTCTCCAACCCACTCTATTCTGGGCCTTCTTTTCTAGTTCTATCCAATTGTTGTTCACTCTTCTTATATCTGCCTCCATTTCTCGACGTAATGTGTTCTTTGGTCCTTTTCTTCTCCTTTGGTCTTGAAGATTCCATGTGAGGGCTTGCCTTGTGACTCAGTTGAATGCTTTCCTCAATGTTTGTCTTTCCACTTCCAGTGCTTCTTCCTGATTTCTTCCTCCGCTGGGATCTAGTTGATGCTCTCCCATAATAGGTTGTTGCTAATAGTGTCCGGCCAACGGATCCGAAGTATTTTGCGTAGACAACTGTTAATAAACACTCGTATCTTCTGGCTGATGGTTCTAGTAGTTCTCTAAGTTTCCGCCCCATACAGTAGAACTGTCTTGACATTTTTATTGAAAATTGTGACTTTGGTGTCAGCTGCCAATTGTTTTAGTTACAGATGTTCTTCAGTGTATATATGCTGCTCTTGGTTTTCCGATACGCGCCTTCACATCTGCATCAGATCCACCGTGTTCATCAATGACGCTGCCCAGATATGTAAAGGTTTCCAAAGCCTCTCGGTCAAGTGTGATTCGATTGGTCCATGTGGTGTTGTATCGGAGGACACATCTTGTTTTATGAAAGATAATTACATAATTTGTATCTTGGAAAAAAATTTGTTTTCAGCTTAGATTTTCCTTTCTATTATTAAGTCCAGTGAGTAATTGTAGGACTCAGAGAAATTTCTTGGAAGAATTATTTCTGGTTTACCTATCTGTGCATTAATGTTCCAGAAAATCAATTCAGAATTTCCTAGAACTGGATAAACAGTGTTGAGCGTGAGGAAGTTACTCATCGAAAGCAATAGAAAATAATCATGCACTATGATGAACTGATTGAAATTAACCTTGTACACAGTCGAATCTCGACTCGATGGTCTAGAAGTAAAGCATTCATGCGTACTGTGAATCCTACACTGATAAAATTTTCTAACTTATTTTATCTCAAGACCTAAGTAGGGATCACTCGAAGATAATGATTTTACTAGCTAAGTTGTACACATATTTCTTGCGGGTTTAGAGGGTGTTTAACTTCTATCCCTTAAATATGCAGTTCGAACCCTACAGCACTTACTTTAGTTTACGTAAAAGGACCATATCTCGAGTTTTCACGGAGAGAAATTGTAGCTCCAAGCTTAATAGAAAGGCTTATGTTTTATGAGTAAGTTAGATTGTTTCGTTTTTGAAGAGAACAAGAACAAAGAATTGAGCAGAATCCCATGAATTCATTTTATTTCATTTGGTCCTAGTCAAATGCTTATGAACCATCATATTTTAAAATCAAAATTATTATAAAGTTAGCATACTTATAACGGTATATTTGGTTAAATGTGAATCTGCAACATAGGACCGTCTTTCTAATCTACTAATGCAAATGATTTAGCAGTTACATGTGAATTTATTTAATCAGTTAGCGATAACATGAATAGGTACCTATTGATCTCTAATTACAGTAAACAGCCTATTGTTTTGTTCGGAATATTCAGTATGGCTTCATTTAAATAAGATTATTTAAATTTATGACATTAACTTTCAGTATCACATTGGTAGACATTACCAATAAGTTATCTGGACAGTGTTCAACTAAATTTGATAATGTCTATTCATTGAGTAATTTTTCCCTAATCTTTCAGGCATGTCAATTGATAATGGCTAATCGTACCAATTTAGATGAATTCTATCAACATTGTATAAGTTTAATTTCGTTAAATAGTATTCAATTAGAGTGGTTATTAGCTCATTTATCTGATCCACCACCCGTCCCTGATGAATGGATTGATTTAATTGTGACTGGAGCCAAGGAGGTAAGTCAACTTGAAGTATGATTATAACCTAATGTGTTGTTCTTTGTATGATTATTTTAGATTTCGCTTTCTATTAGGTATATACTCGGCTTATCACTAGGAAGGAAATAATATCCTTGTTTACCTACTCCTTATCGACCAAATTTCACTATGGGCATTGTTTTAAGTAATTCCAAATCATTATGTTGAAATGTTGGGTGATTGGAGGTTAACGACCACAAATCCACATCATGTATTTGATGCTAATTAGTGTTCGTCAAGA
The DNA here is from genome assembly GCF_000699445.3 of Schistosoma haematobium. NCBI lineage: Eukaryota > Metazoa > Platyhelminthes > Trematoda > Strigeidida > Schistosomatidae > Schistosoma > Schistosoma haematobium. Next base: position 13,124,512 of record NC_067200.1, read on the forward strand.
TGACGTATCTGTAGCCCATGTCACCCATACTGATAGAAACCAATCAACACTAAACATTACATTGCGCACTGCTCACTGACCAATCAAATGTAAATACTTTATTCCTACAAGACGTCAGTCACAGCTATTTGGTATTCATCAATATGGGACACTAGCAGTTTCAAGGAAACTTATATTTCTTGTACACTTGACTTATAAATTATAAATCATTTTTTTGTAATCATATACGTTGTAACACGTAAACGAGAAATCTATATATGATAAAGAAAGCATGAAATCTCGTATAGTTTTGAACTGATAGTTGATTGTCCATTGAATTTAGCATGTAAATGATGGTATTATATTTAGAAAGATACTTTAAAGGTAGATAACACGGGTCAAACCCTAAAGGGTGCGTTAATTCACTCAAGAAGAATAACATGAAATCTAGGTTCAGGATCCTTACTGACAACCACTAAACATTAGTCATCTATTTATCTGCCATAAAACATTTGTTTTACTAATTTCATCTGCCTGATCTAGTAACAACCTTTTTAGCGAAGTTTCATTCTCTGAACTGAGTGGTTTAGTTAAGGACCTTTCATTGTTCATCTTGATCAACAACGTCTTCAACAATATAAAATCCACGATAGAAAAGGATTCGAACAATAAACTGTCATTCATTGATGTGTTGATAAACAGAAATAACACAGGAAAACTGGAGAATCAAATATATTAGAAGCCAACCCGGATAGATCAAATTCTCAACTACTGTAACAACAACTCAAGAATTCAAAACCAGATGAGTATAAACTTTATTTAAGAGAGCGAAGACGCACTGCAGTACACTTGCTGAGCGAACAAATAAAAAACTTATTTAATGACTATTTTTCTAAAGAATGGCTATCCATGCAATTTTAACAAAAAAAATATCAGTCGAACTCATCATCAACGACGAAGTCAAATGTGAAAACTAATAAATGGATCATCCTACTATATGTAAATGATGTATTAGAAGTTAGGATAAGAATTTGGAAATTGTTTTGAATACATCTGGAGAATAAACCAACAAAATGACTTCAATTAATTTTATTGAAACTAAAGGATGACTTGAAAACAAGAAGAAAAACCAAACATCATCTACAAAACAAACTGTTCAAACTATGAGGAACACTTCATCGGACAATGTGAGTACCTTCTTCGTGTTCGTATGCATGAACATCAACTAGCTATCAGAAACTATGATGTATATTTCCTTATATCCATGCACAAGGACAATTCTGGACAGATGTTAATCTGTGAAAACGTTACGATTGTAATTAGAACGAATACAAAGAAGACTGGAGAACGTTTAGAACCTTGTCACAATCGTCCTAATTTATCAACCAATTAGAAACATCATTAATACCTTTAAGATCAAGAATCAGATCAAAGGAAGAGACAATCAAAGACAGAGATCAGCAAAAACTTAACGACATCGAATCCGACAAGATAGACCATCAGTTATATGAAAAGAAATTTGACTACTTCACTTCTATCTGAAATCTGTACCGATGATATTCTTTAGATGGACAATGAAAGCTTCACGATTAAATCATTCAGCTCACAGAACGAAACTCCACTAGAATCATCCACCTGAGAAATAAATCTTTTCTAACATAGTAATAACTCCTGTGGGGGGAACATTTTCCGCCTCACGATTACGGCTTAGCTTAATTAGTGAATGTTAAGTTGCACAAAACTTACGATCAGAGATTCTCACTGGTTACTTCTAATTATCTAAATATAAAACCCAGTGTGTACGCGATGTTAAGTGACTTAAACTAGTGACCATAAACTTACTCGATCATTAGTAATAAATAAAGTAACGTTGTTTATTAAAACTATATATTGAAGTTCAATTATAAAATATAGCTTGCTAGATTGGTTAAAGTGACCGAATTAATAGGTTGCTCACGTTACACTACTATTAAATAACAAGTAGTTTCAATATATATTCAGATATTTCTGCAGCTCATGTATATTGTGACTAGAAAAATTATTTTTCTGTAACAAACAACTAATTCTGTTCATTTTGGTTCTATATGAGTATGGGAAACTATAGCTAGTAAATTGGAAATAAATTAAGAATATTAAATCGTATAACAGTAACCAATATGTCAAATGAAAGCTTATGATGAAAGTAATGTGAATATACATATGATATTAGTTATTTAGTAGCTATTCAATAAGAATGATGTAATAATAGTCCACAAACAATTCCTAGCGGTTACCATTCATTTACTCTTCGTTCGGATCTGACATTTACAGTACCCTGATAGTATTGTAAAACGAACTAATTTTTCTCCGTTTGTTTTCTCTTGTATTTTTTTTCAGGTTAATGACCGTGCATATGCTGATGAAATCGAGCATTATAATATTAATACAGGACAATCTGATCATACATTATCTGAATTACAATTGAATGAATTAAAAGAATTACCAATTCCTTTATTATTACCAGCTGATGGTTATGTATCCGATGCTGTACTTAGCGGTATTCCAGATGGTCTGTTAGATTTTCTACATCCTTTAATTAAAACTGGTTTAATTAAAGTGAGAAAGCATTCAATTGTAAATGGACAATTAGAGAATCGACCATGGACTAATTGTATGCGACTATCAATGGTAAGTAAACATTTAAGATGTATTGTCCTATTTTTAAATTATTAATATAATAACTAAATGACTTTGACTGATGCTTGTATTAAATTCCTAACTAACTAAAATTGGATGGTTGAGCTCCTGCATTTTTAATGGTTACTGAGAGACCTGGATACTCCTGGGTTTATTCTCATGCTGTAGTCAGGGATGTGCAAAAACTGAAGAGTCTTGAACCCAGAAACAAATGAGTAGTATATTAATTGATGTCAGGTCATGGTGAAAGTTTACTTCATAAGTAAATAATACTTACAACTAACTATCACAATAAAATGTAAAATTTCATTTCTGAATTCCACACGTTATAAATCAGGAATATCATATATAGTTAAATTTCTTAAAACATCAAAGGGCATGAATTAAGTCACTAAGCAAAATGAAGATGGTTTATTGGAGAAAGCTTTTCTTTTCATTTATATCATTTAGAAAAAATTATGTAATCATTTTTACAATTAGTTTTATATACGATATTGCATAGTGTAAAATAGAGTGATATTATGTCATTAAAAATTATTAAACATTGTTTTTCAAGTAACTCACTGAAGACAATAGTGGATGTGTCGCTCAATTTCATGGATTAATTGAAGTTAGTCATTAACACCGTTAGATGCCAGCTCAGTGTTCTGGATGTACCTAAATCTCAGAGTTGATGTTCACTCCGGGACTCGAACCCGGTACACCCGGCTGATGAGTCCCAAATAGGTCGAAACGCACGTCCTGTATTCCACTGCTAACCACTACTCATGGTGTCATCATTCTGTTCTTAATGATCTAATAGATTTCTTTCATTGTTTCAAATGAACATGTAATATTTCTTATTCGAAATGTTTAAATTTTAGAGATGACTTTATCATTAATTTTAAGGTAGTTATTTATAGGGACTGTTTAATTATGAAGTAAACTTGTAACATGATCTGACATTAGATAATATACAGATTTATGTTTTTAGTTCAAGAATCATCAGTTTGTGAGGACTAGTAACCATAGCATGAGATCAAACCCAGCAACATCAAAATCTCCAATGGGTACGATAATTACTGAGCCATTCAGTTGAGAATACCATGATTTCGATTTCTGATTTTAGTTACTTAGAGAATTATCATAACTTTCGTTAATAAACATCAGTTTTATCTGTCTCAGTCCTGACATAAAAGAACAATAACGGTCATGGTTTCTCAATAAGATTACAGGGACATATTTTTTTGTCATAGCAGACTTGAGTACAGTTTAAGAACAGCTAAGTTTCAGTTTCCTATATCTTAATGTTATGTAGGTGAAATGACTTCAAAAAATACTCCTTTTTCAACCAGTATAGTTTAGTATCTTAGTAAGTTAGACAATCCTGACACACAATTCTTTACGTATTTTAACGCCTGATCAATGGATTCAATATAGTAACTATTTTGTAGTTGATAAATGTCAACTCACTCATATAAATATTAGGCGCTCTTCGTGAGAATACAGAAGTCCCGAGTTTGATCCTAGTTAGAAGCGTGAAAAAGCACTGTTAAATAGTTCAACACTAAAGACAAACAGCTACTCAGTACTGATTGGTTTTTAACAGTTCTCTGTCTAAGATTAGTCTATGATCTACACGATAATATTTGATGGGTTTTGTGGATATTATAGTAATTTCAATACTTTAGATCATAAGTCCATTGAAGCCAGACGATCATGGAAAACCTAAAAGCGATGAGACCTACTGGTTTCGTATGCGAGCAATTAACCACTAGACCACTGAGTAGGCACCCAACGCTGTCAATGTATGACTTCAACTAATCCACGAAATTCAGCGACACATCCACCATTATCTTCAGTGAGTTACTATCTCACAACAGACCTGGTTGAACTCCACTGGTCACTACTTCTCACTAGAACTCCAGGATATACCTCTTGAAGCCAGCCACTAGTGAGCATATGTTGATTAATATCAGAAGTCTAGTGGTTAAGTGCTCGCGCGCAAAACCAGTAGGTCCTGGGTTCGGATCTCGCAGGGGTCGAGGTCGTGGATGAGCACTGCTGAGGAGTCCCACAATAGAACGAAACGGTCGTCCAGTGCTTCCAGGTTTTCCATGGTGGTCCAGCTTCAACTGACTCATGATCTTAACCATTGAAATTACTATGATATTTAACAAATTATACAAGCCCTAAATATCAAGAATAAATTTCCCAGATTCTGTAGTTCACATGGATTGTGTATTACTATTACAGTTACGTAAGAATAATAATTTTTTCTCGTTTTTTCTAACCAATCCTCTTACAGCATGAAACTGAACATGACAATCATAATCAACATTCCATATTGAAAGTAACACAAAATCAAATTCATAAAAATCGCAATAATAATGATAGTAATCAACAGGTTTTACAACAAAACTATGATCAAAAATTAAAACAAAATAAACTGGATATTAATCATTTACAGAATAATCAAAATTTAACAAATTCAAATAGTAGTTTGAATAGTACCACAGCAACTACTACTACTACTACTGATAGTGTTGATAGTAGTGGAAGTCATTTAAAAGAATTTTCTACACAAACTGTACGTTATCAACCAAATAAATCATTAAATGGTACTTTACAAAAATCAATAAAGAAATCAATACCAATTCATAAAGATATAAGAACACATATATCATTACCTGATTTAAGTTATGCTAATTTTGAACAATTAGCTAAAGAAGCTAATGTACCAATCAAATCAATAACACAAATATTCTTAAAGAAAATCAATAATAGTTTAGGATTAAGTATAGTAGCCGCTAAAGTAAGTGCTAATGTAATCAGTAATTATTATTTCATTATATTATTATATATCATTTTATTGATCTATATTGTTTTATAAATTTAGTGATCAGATTTTAGTAATAAGTATTGTGAAATGGTAATAAGTAGTCTGTCAATCAGTCAGTCAACTACAACGTAGGACCAGGCACATATTTACATCAATCCAAGTTGCCATACCACATGAGCACAACATGATGAACACTGAATTCATAGAAGTATTTAATTTAGTGCTGTTTATATATAAAAGAAAGATTGCATATCAAGACATAGTACAGGAAGAAAGAATTAGTTGGTAGATCGAAAGATCTGAAGCGATTTTAATCTCATAGTTTAAGGGAAGACAAACAGTCCGAATTGCCATACCAAATTCATAGAAGCCGTTACTTCAATGCTAGTAAAAAAAGATTTCATAAAAGGATATGATACAGGGAGAAACACTTAGTTCGTAGAGTAAAAGGTATAAAGCATTTTTAACCTCATGGTTTAAGGGAAGATAAAGAGTGAATAAACCTACGCCACTGTGATCGATCCTGAGCCATGTCACCCACAGTCTTCAACCATTGGTTACGACAGTCGCGCGGACCCCAACCGAGTAGTCTGAATCTATCAACATGGCTCAGACTAGAAGTTAGTGACTTCAAGCACTGATGCCACATTTTGGTTTGGCCCCCCCTTACTTTCTTCCAACTATCGATGTTCAGGCATACGTAACACGTGGCCCGACCATCTCAGTCGGTGAAGATTCACAACTTCATCAACCGACTTACCATCATTCCTTAATACCCTACGTCTGTAGGAAAATGAAACCTTAACTTCCTGACCAATTAACATTCATTATTAAAACGAATTTATAATCTTGAAGGAATTAATATTGTCATTCAATTTCTTAGTATCAGACTGAGTTATTTGGTCTGAAGCTGATCTCCTGTAGGTTCAAGATATTTAAGTCATTTAGACTAGTAGTCACATTGTAACTTAATCGATGGGATTCGGTCAGCACTAAGGAATTAAAGAAATGGGATGTTGGTCAGTAATCAGTCAGTTTTAAGTATTATATTTCTTTGATTCTCAATAGTGATTAATTACTGCCAATCAAATTACTACTAGTGTAAATGACTCGATATAGTAATGCGCTTTCGGTTGGTACGGTCTGATTTGAAGAAATCTATAGAAAGCTTTACATCTAGGTTTTGTCCTGAACAGTACATATCGACAAGAGTCATTTATAATCTTGGAAAATGTCATGATCTCCAGTGGAATAGGAATCCATATACCGAATTAGCTTCAACTGCTTATGTTCAAAAACTGACATTATCATAAACATTATAATTCATCTGTTACGTAAACAATGTTGAAGGTAATAATTATGCTTATATAATTAAGCACATGTAATCATTTGAATTATTCCGTTAATAATATTTTCTTCTCTAAACGTTTATCAAGTCTAAGTTGGCGTATATACAATCTGAGTAGACTGCTTTAATATGGATATGATGTCACAGGTTTAGATAGAATAGTAGTGAAATCAAAATTCATCCAAGAATATCAGTAATGAGATAATTCATAATCCTACAAATTATATTAAAATTCATACCCAAGTAAGTAACAGTCTAAACTCAGTAACTCACTAGATAGGCGATTCAAGTAAAATTTACCCGGATTTAGTTCAAATGTGAATATTAACAACAGGATATATATATATATATATATATCTAGCTAACTATTATAAAATCCTCATGATTTTAATTGTCTTTCGGGAACTGTCAACTTATGACTTTGAATTTACACAAAACCTACAGACTCTAAATGAGTATGAATAAAAGTTGATTGAGTTATTCAACAATATAATATGAGTAATCTCTTGAGGTTACATGTAATATTGGAAATATCTATCTTAATACCCCAGCCATGGTTTGTGATAAATTCATTGATAGAAATCTAAGATTTTCAATAACAGAATTTGTTATATTTGAATATTTGGATAAATGGATATCAACTCGCAAATCTAAACTAAAAATGTTAGTTATAAGATTTGATAATCTTAATTTCTCTTCTGTTTTATGTTATGAGTATACAGTGCTTAGAACTGGAGAACTGGAACAAAAAAAGAAACAATTATGTCGTCCACTCAGTTATTTATTCGTTCACTAGTTAATGTTGATCTGTTTAAAAGAGAACTATTCTTATGTTTCTATCAATTTTGATTCTTAAAGATCCTTCACTTGGTATTGTCTTACTTGAGTCTTCCCATTGGTGTTTTAGGACTAAAATTGATCAGTCTCTTATTGGCATATGTATATACTGTGCGTATGCCTCGATATTGCCTTAATTTACAAGCATTATAAGCAAAGATGGATAGTGGCTAGCAATGGAATCCAGGACACGCGTTTCGTCCTGTTTGGGACTTGTCAACTGATCAATTTCAGTCCTAAAACATCAATGGAACGATTCAAGTAAAACAATACCAAGTGGATTAAACTTTATCCCATTGCACAAGCAATTGACTATCAGGACTCAGTAGCTAAGTGGATAACACGATGGCATTTGGAGCGAACGGTACTGAGTTCGAGTCTAAGAATGAACATCAACTCTGAGATGCAGGTACATTCATCTGACGAGTCCCAAACAGGACGAAACGCGCGTCCTGGATTCCACTGCTAGCCACTATCCATCTTTCCTTAAAGATCCTTGTTTTAAACTAACTTTAAAGTTCATTATCTTTACTTTTTTTATATAAAATGTTAAATGATGATATTTTCTTAACATTGATTTACCTATTAGCTAAACAGGTCTATCTGATAATCCTTATTATTGTTAATGTATCATCATTACTGATAAGTGGTTCCTTTTTTTTCATTTTTCACCGATCAACTAAATAACTCAAGTTTCTAATTGTGTTATGTTTGTTTGTTTGTTTTGCGTGTTTTGAGCCATTTTTATAAAATATTATTTAATTAATGTACATTACAACTAATTTTAGCTAAGTAACTTTTAAAAATCAGGCAGAACTGAACACATTTTTTATTCGTTTATGATTTCTTAGCAACACATATTCATTACTCAATCTGAAATTAAGCTTAAGACCTTAATAAGTCTTGCTACTTGAACGTTATATTCGGTTCCTAAGCTCTTCTAGTAACTCTCAGGCTAGAACTACACAGCGACTTGAACACGAGAGAAAAGGCTCGAAATACGGGAAAAAACACTTTACTCCAAAGGTTCCTTTTTGTACAAAATGTATAGGGTTTTTTATAGTATTTTAGATGTCCTTGGGTTTCTCAAAAATTCTAGAATACTACTAAACATAGTAGCAGTGTAGTAATCAGCCAATCAGGAACTCTACATGTGACTTTTCACTTTCTAGATGCTTCTGGCAAAACATCTAGTGAACGCTGATTAAATAGGATGCTTCTCAGTGGTTTCAGAGCCTTTCTTGGCTTTTTCCGAGGAGTTTTCTGGATCTCCCCAACTGATCATCAGGTCTCACGTATAAATATTTATTAGCTTACATTTCTAATTACAATTCATTTAATCAAAATAAGAATTTTTTGTTTTATTTTACTATTTATTTTATTCTTCACCATCTACCCCCTTTCCCTCTCACTCCTCTACCAACCGCCAACTTCAAATAGGCTGAAGGTCATCGTTTATATGGAATTTATATTAAAGATATTGTACCAAATGGTGCAGCTGATCAAGATGGTCGTTTAAAAACTGGTGATCAAATATTAATTATTGGTAATACAAATTTAATTGGTTGTGCACAATCTGATGCTGTTGCAAAAATATCTAAACAAAATAAATCTGATGATGGTATACAAATGATTATTGCTAAGAAAGCAGCTCACTATCATAAAATTGTTGAATTAATTAAGCCAAAAACAATAATAAATTCAACTTCTAATAATCATATAAATCATGATAATAGATATATACAATCAACTGAATTATCTTTAATTCCTTCAGAGAATAAACATCGTATTCATGATCTATTACATTTAAATCAAAGTCAACCAGATGTAAGTTGAGCTTTTTTTCATACTAAAAAAATTGACGACAGTTTAGTGTAGTTGAATTCACTGAATTTGGCAGTGTATTTATTTATTTAAACACATAAACACTGATACAAGGAGGTATCAAATAGATATTACTTACTTAATTACGCCGGTTACTCCTCGTGAAGGAGCATAGGCCGCTCACTAGTATTCTCCATCCAACCATGTCCTGGGCAATCCTTTCCAGCTCCTTCCAGTTGTTATTCATCTTTTTCATATCTGATTCTATTTTCCGAAGTAATGTGTTCTTTGGCCTTCCTCTTTTACGCTTCCCTTCAGGATTCCAAGTTAGGGCTTGCCTCGTGATGCAGTTTGATGGTTTGCGTAATGTCTGTCCTATCCATTTCCATCGTCTTTTCCTAATTTCTTCTTCAGCTGGAAGCTGGCTTGTTCTCTCACACAAAAGGCTGTTGTTGATGGTATCCGGCCAACGGATGTTGAGTATCTTGCGTAGACAGCTATTTATAAATACTTGTACATTCTTGATGGTGGTTGTTGTAGTTCTCCAAGTTTCAGCTCCCTACAGTAGAACTGCCTTGACGTTCGTATTGAAGATTCTCACTTTGATATTGGTTGAAAGTTGTTTTGAGTTCCATATGTTCTTCAATTGTAGGAATGCGGCCCTTGCTTTGCCAATCCTTGCGTTTACGTCTGCATCTGAACCTCCTTGTTCATCGATGATGCTTCCCAGGTATGTGAAGGATTCTACATCTTCCAGAGTTTCGCCATCAAGAGTGGTTGGATTGTTGTTCTTCGTTTTGAATTTGAGGACCTTGGTTTTCCCCTTGTGTATGCTGAGGCCTACTGATGCAGAGACTGCTTCTACATTGGCTGTCTATCAAATAGATATACGCCACATAAATTATTCGATTTGTGTGAGGGCTAGGATACTGACCGAGTGACTAAACCGAAGCAGGGAATTAGATAGTGTAGTTGTAGAAAGTTTCAAAATTATTCTAGACATGACCATTAGTGATCAATTACTTTATTTAAGATCTACTTATACATGAGATAAAGAAATGAATTTGTTCAACACCTTTAATTGTATTAATGAATACGTTTTATACAAGATGGATAGTTTGGTGACGAGATAGGTTTCGTTTGGTGTACTGTCATTTTGAAATTAATTATTCCTGTAATATCGTCATTAACTTAGCAGCTGAGGTGAATAAAAACGGTTTGTCTACTGATTGTAGCTTCTTTAAACTTTTCCACCTCAATGTTCTCATACTTATCAATGGACTTTTATGAATAGCCACCGTTTCTCAAGTATTCCTCTATAATTTGGCTTTCTGGTTTATCGGTGGTGTGTCATCTTTCATTCTTGAAAGTTAGCGGCATATTCACTAATATTTTTGTAGAGGTTTCTGTGCATATATCTGATAGCATTTCGTTCGTTTTATCTGGCTTATATTTTTATAATATCTACAAACAGATGTCAATAGAGGATTGTGGAAATTCTTGAAATTCATTGAGATAATGAAGCGTTCGTGCGCGACACCGTAGACCCAGGGCTTAATTCCCGCTTGTGGGTGTGCACTGGTGAGGAATCCCACACTAGGATGAAACAGCCGTTCAATGATCCTAGGATTTCAGTTTTGGTCTAACTTAGATAAGTTCATGATTTCAATAAAAATCTACAAATTGAATTCACTATGTAAATTCAATTTTTAAGTTTTAAGACCGCTAATCATTGAAATAGATTTGAGCAAAGTAGTGGGATGTCAAAGATTGTCATATCTACGACATATCAGTATTACGAAATCTCATCTGTTTTTAGTACGATAAGCAACAAGTTTTATTGTACGTTATTTGTAATCACAGTAAAATCAAATAGTTCATTAATGAGAAATGATTGTACAAAAATGTATGCAACACCTTGTTACGTAAATTATTGTGAAGTATAGAGTCTTTTATGCATCCCATCCGATATAATAACGATGAAATCATGCATTTTCATGGTTCAGTACTGAATACTGTTTAAGATTTAGTCTACTTCTGATTTATCTAAGTAGTATAAAAATTAAATCTACAAACCTGAACCCGTTTCTTTTCCTATCATAAATACTACAGTCAATTTACAGTACATTATAAATACATGTACATAAATTTTATTTGAATACGTATATTCCTCAATCATGTTAATTTTAGCTTCGGATCCATACTCAACAAGATCATAATACTGTAAATAATCTATCAAGAAATACTACTGATAAAAAGGCTACCAGAAATCATTCCAGTTCTCATCGCCATCACCACTATACACAACAACAGACGGATATTGATAAACCTGACAATACATACACATCACGTCATAATCAACATCGAATCGATAAAAGTAAGCAGTTAGATAAATCGAAACAAAAGATTGGTTCTTTAAGTCGATCTACACCATCATTGAATCTAGCTCAAGTTGGAATGGATGACGATATGGTCGAATTAGACGATAATGAAAACTATACGGATAATAATCCAGTATCAAATCATTCACCCAAACGTTCAAGGAGAAACAGAACTCGCATTGCAGAGAAAAATGACAGAGTAAGATTATTAGTAAAAAATTAATTACTTATACATTTATCCCATGCAAATATTTCAGTCTTCCAGGAATTGTTTTACTATTCGGATATTTTTTTGATAATATACAATACTGTAACATTAGTAAGTAAATGTAGAACTCTCGCTGGTAAGCATCAGTTCCGCCTAGATTATAAATATGCCTTTGTAACACAACATTTTTCAATCAACATTGATCATTATAATACGTTAAAATTATATAGGATTGTCTATAGAGAATGCATTTAGATGACTACACAGAATAGTATTCAGCCATTTCATGGAACATCATAAGATTTCATTCCTTTGAACCTATTCATAGACTTAAACACTGAATGTAAAATCTAAGTATTCAAAAACTTATCAGTATAGGGTTGTGGAGATTATGAAGTTACTGATTGAGATCATGAACCGAGTGATGTTATACCACTATTGAAAACCTAGAAGGACTGGACGATCGTTCCGTCCTATTGTGGGACTCCTCAGCATTGCGCGTCTATGATCTCACTCGCGAGATTCGAACTCAGGGCCTTCAGTCTCGCGAGCGAACGTTTAACCTACTAAACCACTGAGCCAGCGTTCAGTTGTGTTAATGTCTATCTTCAATCAATCCACGAGATTGCGTGACCATCTTCTATTGTACTGAGGTAAACACTTTTCTCTACTCGACACGGATTAGCTCCACTGGTAACGGCTTCTCACTAGAACTCCGAGAATTCCCTAGTAAAGCTAATCACTAGTGAGCACATGGTAATTATCAGCACTCAAAAAAATGCTTAACTATTAAAAAGATATACGGATTAAACGGTGATTCCAAGTGATACACTGAAATCTTTCAAGAGGATTTATAAACAATTAAATTCTAATTTTCATGAATCAACTGAATATATCAAGATCAACTGCTTAAAACTACATTGATATGTTCAGAAAGAAATGGTCACAAATCGTTCTTTACTCTGGTACTATATATTACATCTGTTTTATTGCATCACATATTATTTCAACTTGTTCTCATATTTTGATTAAATCATTACTTCATTTCTAAGGTATTCATTATTGATTAATTTTCAAATGATATTATTCTTCATTATCGATTGATTTATTGATTTATTGCGTACTCCTATAAAATTTGTTTTGATCATGATTTCAATGTTCTGGAACTTTCCTTCATACAATTCAATTATCTGAAAAAAAATTTTCTAATGATCATATTAACATTATTGAAAGCTTAGCAACAACATGATCTACATATATATATCATATCACCTTTAAATTTAAATGTCAATATGTGGAGTCCACTGCTTGAAACTATTCATCTTTGTTTATAAATATTTAATTTCACATATTGAAATCATGAGTCAATTGAAGCTAGACCACAGTGGGAAACCTGGAAGCACTGGATGGCCACTTCGTCCTAGTATGGGACTCCATGGCAGTGCGCCCATCTGCTCACTACTGACTAACTTCAAGAGGCATTTCCTGGAGTTCTAGTGAGAAGCCGTTACCAGTGGAGTTCAACCAGGTCTGTTGTGAGATATCAACTCACTGATGACAATGGTGTACGGTGGCGCAACTTCATGGATTGGTTGAAGTTAGACATTAAGACCGTTGGATGCCGGCCAGCTCAGTGGTCTAGTTGGTTAAGCGCCTGGCGAGAGACTGATAGGTTCTGTGTTCGGATCTCGCAGGGTGCGGGATCGTGGATGCGCGGTGCTGAGGAGTCCCATACTAGGACGAAACGGCCGTCCAGCGCTTTCAGGCTTTCCATAGTAGTCTAGCTTCAATTGAGTCATGGTTTCAATCAGTGAAATTTCTAAAATCCCCACAAACCCTTTCTGAAAATATTTAATTGTTCGAAATTTACAGTCAGTTAAATGACAAATTGGTTAATCAGTAATCTAAGAAAAGATAGTCCTATTCAGACAGATTGATCAATTGTACTCTTAAATAGAAATAACGAAAATATATCAATTATGAATTCAATAGCTTCATGAATACGTATTTGTGTTTGTAACGATAGATTCGAAATTATAGTATCCGTGTAAATGTCAACATTGGAATGGTAGCACACTTAACTGACGAGTGTCTGAATTCTAAAGTATTCTATTTATGAATTAACTATTAAGAGTTTTAATTTATGATACATTTCGATTTTGTATTTCACTTGCACAACTAATTCATTTAGGAATTGTAATAATACAAATTACCTGTGACTATCATAGGCAAAGACCTGTACACACCTTCACTTCTCTGGGACGTGTTCCATAAAATAACGTAGGCAGCTGAATGAAGATCAACCTAGTCCACCACTCCTTCAAAACATGGATAAATATCTATTTACTCATTACATCCTACAAAGGTCATAGGAAACTATGCCTCTGTATTTGCTACGGAATGTATAATTTCTGGAATAGTATATACTTGTAAAAAGTAATCCCACTGACTAAAAGTATTCCATAACAATAACTATATCTCCCGGGCAGTTCTATCCCTAAATAAATAATCCAATTAGCTTTCCAAAACAAGTTTTACCAACTTGTATGACAACAAAAGACACTTATGATCATACATCTGATGATCAGTTTTTCTAATCAAATGTTCAGAAAATTGCAAATTAGTTTGAAAAGATTTGTAACGGAGTTAGTGAGTTCACAATTACTCGCTTGCATTAAACACATAATCACTTGTAGTATATTGAAACCTTTTATTTTATACACTCAACAGTTGTCATATTTTCACAGTTGAATTTAAGAGTCGCTTTAAGCTAGACCACTACTGAAAACCTGGAATCCACTGGATGGTTGTTTCGTCCTAGTTTATAACTCCTCAGCAGTGAATGAATAGGGTCGGAGATCCTAGGTTCGAGTCCCATATGAGAGATCGTGGATGCACGCTGCTAAAGAGTCCTACACCAGGACGAGACGGCCATACAGTGTTCCCAGGTCTTCAGTAGCGGCCTAGTTTTGATCGACTATCTTCACAAATCCCCATACTGATAATTATTATATGAATCATATTTTTAATTAATATGCAAAACAATCTGATGTGTTTTTCTAAAGTGTTTGTTACTCAACAACAAAAAAATGCAAAATATAATTTAATTTTTTTCACACCCCTTTATACATTCATAATCATCATCATCCTCCACCACATATGGTTAACTTGGTTGTTTGTTACAAATTTATGACGACAAAAATGTTGTCATGGATTTCGTTATGTGATTTTCACTCATCTTGTTGTTTAGATCCGGTTTAAATCTATGGGTGTTTTTTTAATGATTATTACGTCATCCATGTTGCCAATTTTTCAGTTCATCTATCTCACCTCCCTACACATTGTTTACAAGTACAAGGGAACACTTTTAATATACTTGTTTAATGATACCATTTTATTGATGACATTCATGTTAGTTTAAGTAAATAACATTATCAAGTTTGATTATGTAATACTTCATTTTTTAATTGACTGATCAATAAGTTTAACTCATTTAATAGTTGAATTCATGAATCAATTGAAGTTAGACCATGATGGAAAACTTGGAAGTATTGGATGACCGTTTCGTCCTAGTATGGGACTCTTCAACTAATTTGATTAGAGTTATTAACAATTGATGATAATAATACATTATTTATTCAGTTGGTCTGCTTTATTGATTTATGAACTCAACTATTAAATTACTATCATATCCACAAAACTCTTTTCTGATAAATTTATACAAAGCAAGAACGAGAATATTTGCAAAATATAATGAATTCATCGTAATACATTCATATTAAACATTGAAAAAGATTAATTTCCACGGTTCAAAAAACTAGTTCAATAAGACAAGACCTGAAGGTCTGGGGATCAATTAGTGGATAGGATTTATTTATTTTAACCCATAGATATTGGTACAAGGAGGCACCAAATACATATGCACCACACAGATCTCATTTGATATGTGTGAGGGCTGTGATACTGCCCGGGTGCTCAAACCGAGCTCGGTTAGCTCAGTTGGTAGAGCATCAGACTTTTAATCTGAGGTCGGGGGTTCGAGCCCACCCGTCGGGCGCAACGGCTCTTGACCAAACAAAATGGAGAGGATATGTGTGTGTGACAAATATCACCTAAAAATTCTCAGATCACTAAGTTATTTTTGATTCACACAATTCAATTCGAGTTTTAATTAATTTTCATTTTTGTAAATTAATATACAATATTCTTTCAGAAGTTACCTCTTTTTGTCAACTATTTTATTTTCATTTGTGAATCCTCAGTGACTGAAGTAGTTAGGACATATATTATGTATGTTCAAACAATGCCTACCTCAACAGATGATGTTAGCAAGTGCAGACGTAAGCTGGAAGAAAGCCAAAGATCATCAAATTAAAATGTGTCTTTAACCTATGAAGTCATGAACTGTTTGTCTGAGCCGTGTTGGTGGGTTCAGACATAAATATATATGCATATATTTTCACTGATTTTTCGAAACACATTCTCAGTGTCTGCTCAATCACATTGTCACTATTACTAAATCATTTCGTATTCTTTAATAAACATCTTGTCCATTTCATCTAAGTATGTTGATGTGGCAGGGTAACTTGGGAAAATACACATTTATGTCAGCTTGTATTTTGACTATAACTGATTGGAAGTTTTATTTTCACATAGTCCTTTTATGTTTTAGTTACTGATGAGGATTGATTTAATTTAAAGATTATTGCTGCTCCTCCTCCTTCATAGTCTGATATCAACTGAAATGCAATTGAACACAGAGGAAAATCTAATACTGGTTTCGTTCTTTAATAAAACTCATAAGCGTTAATAATTTCATGAAATTTTTCGAAGGCCCAAATTTGTATTTTATCTTCTCTGGGAATTTCTCAATAGTACTCACCTACTACTATAAAGCACAGATATTTCAGGTTAAAGATTGGATCTATCCATAATATTGAGACCGATTTCAAAACATGTCATATAGCTTCTTCACTCACTGATTATGATAATCGCGTAAACCCTAAAAGCAGTGGTACTTTGACATATTACCACGGCTAGGTCCAATAGTTAATGGATTCATAGACTGATATTAAGTCTTGGTTTGACAGCCCCAATCTTTCTTCATAAACCACACCAGCAAACATCAAGCATCAAGGTAAACATTTGTTGAATATAAGTAATACATTTGACGAGTAACTGTTTCATACTTCATACGGTTATCGCTCAGTTTGGTATGAATAAATAAACTTTAATATGAATGTTCTTCTCACAGAATACTATTTTGTTTCCTTCATATTTATGATTAGCCTCAAAGTGTTGGTGCCCGATCCAGTTCACAAATTAATCAACAACACTTACTATCGAATTCTTCATCATTTAGCACTACATCATCAGAATCAGATATTATTGTGAATGAACCGGAAGAAGGTATCGGACAGTATCGCAATCATGAAAGTAGTTTCCGTAATAGTTACTTACCAACGCGTCAGCAACAAAGTGAAGATTACAGAAGAACAGAATCTCCAATCAAATCATCTAAACAGAAAAACAAATCTCATAAACCTAATTCACCATTAATATCATCTCATCATATGTCTGAAAATTCTCACTCACAACTAAATATATTAAAAAACGTTTGTATTGACAATGAGGATAATACTGATAATGTACATGAAAAATACTCACCTGCAAACAGTATTAAATATCCTCCTCTTCCTCATCAACAAAATCACCATCAAGATGAAAGACCTCGACCAATTGTTGAATCAATATCGAATGATTTAAGTAGTTTGGAATCAGTAACTAGTCAACAAACTGTTTGTAGTTTAAATGAATCTCAACCAATAACCGATTCTTACGATAATATGCAAAATAAAACAAACAGTAATGAACATCGACGTATTCGTCATCAACCACCTCCACCGCCACCTCAGTCTAATCCATCATTGAATCATGAAGGTGAGTTTTAGTTATTTTTAGCATTTCGATTTCGATTTCTGATTAAATTTATTCACATTTGTTATACACATAATATTTGGTTTCATGTAAAACTTAAACTTATGATATACTAGCATTAATCTAGTTTAAGATGCTGATGACTTAGAATACAAAAGAAAGTGCTTTATACTCTGAGCTTCATGATACAATCATTCAACTCAAAACAATGATGAGCTCTAAAGCCGAAATATTATATTGATATTTATAAAAACATTCTATACTACTGACAAATATAATTAAACAATTCTAATTATTTGACCAAAACTCAACCTATTTCATTAGTTCAATATCAAATTGTAAGATGAGACTATAATTTATGGATGACCTTTGAGCTAAGCCATACTGACCTTGAGAGTGTCCACTTAGTAACCAGAACTAAATGAGGGTTATGAATTATAATTATAATTTATAGCTGATGATTAAGATTAGAAATTAGATTCAGAGTTTTCATCACGAACTGACATCAACTATAATGCCAAATGGATGAGTGAATTTCACGCCAAAATCCTAGACCTGTTATCTTATAACTGCTTGGTTCGTCCATAAATTATAGTCTTGCCAATTGTAACTTAAATAACACATTTCAACTTTAAATATATTACCTGAATGTAATTTACACTGTGATACTTATAAGCGAATTTAAAAAATGCACAAATAATCCAACCAAACAAGAAATTATCTTTATTCATAATTGATTCTATTTTAGATCATGTATTATTATTATTATCATTATTATTATGAATGGCTTTATTCAATTTTCAACACAAAGCATTTTCAACAAGTTTCCTTTTCTTATTTCTTAAACGATCCTGACAGTAAATACTGAGTGATCGCCAGCTTAGATGTTAGTAATTTAAGCATCGACATCTTAATAATGTTCATACCTTTCAATGCATATTGCCAGTCACTTCCTATACGTTTTTGTAAGATGTACAACGAAAGATCGTAAACTTTTCATTAACGTTTCTGAATGGATTATGTGATGTTCAAACAAACAAATAGCAGGTAGCTTGTTGAAATATATAGATGTCAGGAACAGGTAGTCCAGATATCCAAGCAATTCGCCAAAGTACTATAGTGAAATGAAAACTGCTTTTGTAAATCATACTCCCCATGAAAGTAATAGCACTAATTTACAGAGTTTATATTTTTGATAAATACAAACAACTAATCTAAATTCTTATAATAACCAGTGTATATTTCTTTCTAGAAAAAAGAACATCTGAATTCTCATTTTCATATTAACAACAGGTTTCAAACTGAGATGAACTGATCAAACAGTTTTTTAAACTTTTCTTTAGCTAATTCATGTCACTCTCGGGTAAAATCTGTTTTTTTATTTAAAATTTATAGTTTCTATGCCAAGTGTTAAGGTTATTCGTCACATTTAATCTATTGAATTAATTATGGTATGCTCAGTAACTTCATCCACTTTTCAGTTCATTTAGTGAGTGAATGTTGTATATTAGAATATAACTCTTATTAAAGATCTAATTTCATGCAATTCAAGTTAGTTTCAACGATTTGCTATGTATATGTCAATCTAGTACAGTCCAACATGATAGATGGAAAACACAAATTTAGTACAATAAAAGTACCCTCTAACATTGTAGTACTCATTCACAAAATAAATGAAATTACTGAATATAACACATTACTTAGGGATTATAAACATTGCAGATTACACCAAAAACATGAAATTTGATGATAAAGACCACTTCTCAATGAATTTTCTACTAAGGTTTATCAATAGACTTTATAGCTTCATTTCATGAAGGAATATAGTTAACGAATAAACATGATAATCATATAGAAAGATTTTAATATTAGATTATATCAGGTAAACCTTGTCTGATTATTATTGCTCCTATTCTCTCATTAAATGACGCCTTAAAAACTCGTTAACATGATAACGAATTGTCAGAAGGGGTTTTGTGGCGATTTTAGAAATTTCACTGGTTGAAATCATGAGTCAATGGAAGCTAAACCACCATGGAAAACCTGGAAACACTGGATGACCGTTTCGTCCTAGTATGGGACTCCTCAGTACCGCACACCCACGATCCTGCACCACTCGAGGTTCATACCCAGGACCTATCAGTCTCGCGCGCGGGCGCTTAACCAACTAGACCACTGAGCCGGCCGGCATCCAACGGTGTTATGTCTAACTTCAACCAATCCACGAAGTTGCTCCACCAAACACCATTGTCATCAGTGAGCTGGTATCTCATAACAGACCTGGTTGAACTCCACTACTAACGGCTTCTCACTAGAACTCCAAGAGTATCTCTTGAAGTCAGGACGAAACGGTCATCCAGTGCTTCCAGGTTTTCCATGATGGTTTAGCTTCAATTAACTCATGATATTTCAATCAGTGAAATGATAATGAATTCTTTATAAAAAGAGCTTTATTTACTGAATGATATACTTTTAATTTTTTTCTCAAATTGATCAATTCTACTATCAACTATTCGGTTCGTCATCATTTTGATGGTATATAATCGTTTAACTTTCATAGGGTTATCATTTTTTGTTTATGCAATATATGTATCTAATGATTACATAATACTATTAAATAACCAATCATAATAGTACATAAACATTAATCTGTCTATAACAATAAATGTATGCAATGTGTATACATGTAAATGACTAAATGAATCTACTTTAAAGGTTAATTACTTTCTAGTATATATTTACACATATAAAAACAGAACCATTGATTGGACAATTATATAATGAGTATTTCTCATAAAATCAATAATCATTTATTATAAATAGACAGTGTAATGGATGTTGTTTTGCTCTGAAAGCAAATCCAAACATAGATCACTTTTGTGTAAAAGTGTATGTGTGTTTCACAGAGATCCATATTGTAATCAAATTTAGAATATAATTATACTCAACAATGTCTAATATTGATCAAGATCTATTTTCATATTTTCGTTATCAAGCTACAAAAACTGATCTTATTCTGAATAAAAAAGATGGGAAACCAGCATGGCGTGAAACGGATCTAGATCATGTTACAATGAAAAATTATCAAGATAATAATAATCATGAAAATAATAATCAAGACAAGAATGATGATTGGAATCAACATAAATCAACAGAGAATAGAAATATCACTTCCGTAAAATATGAAAGTTCAAGTGAAATTTCAAAGTAAGGAAGATAACTTTTAATAATTTAATATTCAATATTATAAGTGGATGATCTTTATTGTCTTATATACGTTCTGAGTAGTTTACCTTATTATATAACATTTTATTATAATGAATACATGACTAACAATGATATTCTTAATGTTTATTTCATTTTATTTGGGCATTTGATAGGATAAGTACTCTGAGTTTGTGTTTTATTATGAACATCAGTACTAAAATGTAGATGCATCCCTTTGACAAGTTCTAAATAGAACAAAGTATTAGTCTAGTGAATTTATCTATTTGAGTATTGGCTGTTTGATAATTACGCTTTATTATAAGTTTCTATTTACATTCGATAATTCCTTTGATGGGTTTAGTTACAAAATGTATTTATTTTATTTTATTTTATTTAAACACATAATCATTCGACTTATATGAGGACTGGAATACTGCTCGGGTGCTCAAACCGAAGCAGGTAAAAACATGAGAGGGGGTTAAAACATTTTAGATTAAATAATATCATACATGATTCCCTTGTTATGATTGATTTGTTAAACCGATCTATCATTATTAGTTATTTATTTAAACACATAGATATTGGTACAAGGAGGCACCAAATACATATGCGCTACACAGATCTCATTTGATATGTGTGAGGGCTGTGATACTGCCGGGGTGCCTAAACCGAAGCAGGTGATTTTCTTAGGGGACCATACCCGGAGCCTTCGACCTGAAGGTCAGATCCACAGGGCAGTGGAACAACGTAAGGAGATGCGGTCTCATGGTAGCCGGTTACCAACGCTTGGTTCATACGCCGTTTGTTCCTTCAGGATACTGGAGCCCATTGGCACCATTAGTTTGGAATCAGGGTTTTCCATCTCCTCTAGATGGACTCTCCATGTCCACCAACCCGGTTAAAGCGCCGGACATACGCTTTTCATCCTCTTAACTTCGTAAACAACACCCCCGCCACGAGAAGGCGGTGAGTAGGACTTCCCTGGCAGAGGCTATATACGTGTGGCCATGTGAGAGCATTTCGAGAGGAAGAGCGGACTTTCCCCACTCTCGGCCGTACCAGGGCATTTTGGGGCCTTTGAAGAAAATTAGCTTTTCTCAACTGATAACTACCCACAGTAACAAAGACGAATATAATATACAAAATATAAAATATATAAATATTTATAAAGGATGAAAGTAGATAAACTTATCAAACCTTTATTTCATTCATGTTATGGATAGAATGTTATATTTATTTAGTGTATAATCTGAAATATATATAGTAACTTGTTCTTTTTTATAAATTTCGATAGAACAATGAGAAGACGTAGTTGATCTAAAAAATGTGATGTATTTGTGCTATACATATAAAATGCCCTGACAAGTATATGTATGACCAGATTGTTCAAAATGTACGTCATATTTCTCAAATCAACTCTGTCTTCTCATGTTCTTAAATATGTAACGTTTTTTTCTTATCATTGAACAATCAGTTGTTTTCAAATTAAAACTGTTATGATAATTAGCTGAATTTTCACTACCGGGACAATGAAGTCATTATTGAAATGATTCCCTTGAAAAAACGTAGACCAAATTGTCAGAAGAAACATTGGGTTTACTTACTTACTTACTTACTTACTTACTTACTTACTTACTTACTTACTTACAACTGTTACTCCTAATGGAGCATAGGCCGCCGACCAGCATTCTCCAACCCACTTTGTACTGGGCCTTCTTTTCTAGTTCCATCCAATTCTTGTTCATTTTTCTCATGTCTATCTCCATTTTCCGGCGTAATCTGTTCTTTGGTCTTCCTCTCCTCCTTTAGCCTTGAGGATTCCATGTGAGAGCTTGTCTTGTGACACAGTTGAGTGCTCTCCTCAATGTGTGTCCTATCCACTTCCAGCTCTTCCTAATTTCTTCCTCCGCTGGAATCTGGTTTGTTCTCTCCAACAGGAGGTTGTTGCTAATAGTGTTCGGCCAACGGATCCGAAGTATTTTGCGTAGACAACTGTTAATAAACACCTGTATCTTTTGGATGATGGTTCTAGTAGTTCTCCCGGTTTCCGCCCCATACAGTAGAACTTTCTTGACATTTGTATTGAAAATTCTGACATTGGTGTTGGTTGACAGTTGTTTTGAGTCCCAAGCCCGGATAAAGGAGGGGGGTTGGACATGGGGTTAGCGACCCCATCCCGTAGAAAACTAACTCGCTAAAAAATCGCTAACCAGAAAAAATTATTCAAACCTTTTTAAACGTTGGATTTACTTCAAATCTATTCTCTGAGATTTTACAAATACATTCTTCCTCTTTGAAGTCATTTTTTGTCTGAATTTCGAATGTATGAGGATAATATTAGACATTAAATAGGAAGAATGTATTTGTAAAATCTCAGCGAAAGAATTTGAAGTAAATCCAACGTTTCGCCTGGCAATCTGGTCCAAGCTTTTTCAAGGAAATACATTCTTCCTCTTTAATGTATCACATTAACTCGGCGCCCAAATACTGTAAAACTATTCGGTCAAATTTAGACGAAACTTCTTATTTATTATTCCGTGAGGATAATATTAGTTTCAAAGTGTTTGGTTGAAATAATCATCAAATGTTATTAGGTATTTATAAGGTCTACAAATCATGTATTATGTAATCTTTGTTTATCCTATATCATATTGAATCTTTGAAGAAAATGAGCTTTTCTCAACTGATAACTACCCACAAAATGTTTAAGTATATGTTTAAAGGTTTACCATTCCATGATATATTCAGTTAACTGGATCAGTTAATTAGCATCTAGCCACTGGTTTACATGTTCTAAATCAGCTGTATTGACATCAGTTCATATATCACCTCGTAAAGTGTGACAGCAGACTGGTACAAAGACTCAGACATAGTGATTAAATTTTAGGATTGATATTTGTATGAAAAAGCAACCTCTATGCAATAAGCTGTAAAACAATTAAGCATTCTCCTTAATCTTTTTATAAACCATAACTGAAAAATATA
This sequence comes from Schistosoma haematobium, assembly GCF_000699445.3. Lineage (NCBI taxonomy): Eukaryota > Metazoa > Platyhelminthes > Trematoda > Strigeidida > Schistosomatidae > Schistosoma > Schistosoma haematobium. Next base: position 13,148,715 of record NC_067200.1, read on the forward strand.
TGTGATCATTGAATAAGTAATGACTCTATTCAATCTTGTACAAAACACAGAAATAATTCATCTGCATCTCAGAAGTTTGATAAAACTAATTATGATCCCAGTTCAACTGACCATCTAGCCTACATTCCATATTCGACTGAAACTACTCAATCATCTATGCATAAAAACAAGGCAACCGAGGAAGATAATCCAATGAACAGTTTGTTAAATATTTCACCGCATAACTTAGGACAGTCCACTTTACATTCTGTAAATCAAGCATCAGTCGGTTGCCAACAAAATAACTCCTCAACAAAATCACTTCCTTATGAGGATGAACCAGATTCAGAAGCCTTGAAACCACCTTCTCACGCTGTAGTATCTACTAACCGATGGACTGAAGAACCCAGTATTATGATGAGAGGTCTAGTGGAACAAACTGATCTTCCCGTTGTACATATTAACCCTCAGCGTGGTCGGTAAGTAGCAATAGTAATAGTAGTATTTTTACATCACACCAAATAGATCTCACATAAATATACAAAAGCTATGCACATTATTATTTGGTTCGTGTAGTTGGTGTTGCATTTTGTTGTTTCGATTTTTAAAGTTTTGCATTTATTCGGTTTATTTATTTGGTTAATGCACCTATGTACAATGACACTGAATGTTTTTTTATCATAACATTTTACATTTAGTTTGTATATAAATGACTTAAGAAAGAGTACTTTCTGTCTAATAGCGGACCCGGTTGCACCGCTGTTAAAGAAGCTATTATCTTTTTTTCGGTAATTAAGGTCGTAAATCATGTTCACGAATTGCTTATCGGATTATGAGTTTTCCGGTTATAGTTATACACATGTAATACACAATCAAACCAAACAAAATCTACTATAAAACAGTATGCAACTACTCAGTTATAAATATTTCTAAACAACGTGATGCAGTTTTATACTGTATTTACTGACCTATTGACTTTGATCAACAAAGTTGTTGACTGTTCACAATTAACCATTGAGTCACAGATTTAAGCTAATAAAAATCATGAGCATGGGGTTGTGAATATTGTTGAGTTTTTTTATTGTGATCATGAATCGATCAATTTTAAACTATCACTGAAAACCTGGAAGCACTGAACCGCCATTTCGTCCTAATATGAGACTCCTCAACAGAACGTATTCACAAACCTGCACGTGGGATTCAAACCCAGGACCTTCGGTCTCGTGCCTATTTCATTTTGAACAGTTGAGAAGTACCACTAGTTTTCACAATAAATTTTTTCTTAGTCAGTGGAATTACAAAATATTTGGTTACCGTCTAAGAACCGATTCCATTGAAATATGTTCTCTTTAATTATTTATATTGATAAAATGAAAATCTTCTTATCGAATCATCACAAAAATGTCTGGAACACTTTTGTAGATTGACTGTATCTAGTTCAATTCTAGAAAGAAGGAATATGAGAACAGATACGAACAATATTACAGTTTCGGAAGGGGTTTTGTGGAGATTGTAGTAATTTCAACAGTTGAGATCATGAGTCAATTGAACCTAGACCATCATGGAAAACCTGGAAGCACTGGACGGCCGTTTCGTCCTAATGTGGGACTCCTCAGCAGTGTGCACCCACGACTCCGCCTCGCGGGACGCGAACTGCTGAGGAGTCCCACATTAGGACGAAACGGCCGTCCAGTGCTTCCAGGCTTTCCATGGTGGTCTAGGTTCGATTGACTCATGATCTCAACTGATGAAATTATTACAGTTTGTTAGTTAATTTTCTGGTTTAACAGAATCGTTGAATTTCATGATAGATTATTGTGTATTAATGACTATATTATTATTTTTGTAATGTTATAGTTGTATAAGATCAAGCTTTTATCACAATATATTCGCAACATCAGTCCAAACATGATTTTTAGTCTTTATTTTATGTATAACAATATCAGAAATCTAAGTTTATTACTTACTATCATAATACAAGATTATTTAATGAAGTCACTGACGATTTAGATAGGGATTGGTACGCGCTAAAACATCACAATGAACATTGGATTCTTTAATAAAACGATACACATGCCTCTATGATAACTACTAACCAGTAGGCAACGTATGATCGTAGTTTCGGATTGATTCACTCTATTTAACAATGAAAAGTGTGGTTTTCATTTAAAATTACATTGATCAATGTTAATTTTTAATTTTTAAAATTCTGCGTTCTTTGTTATTGCTGTTGTTTGAATACGTACCATCTGGGTATGTCTGAGACGTTGGAATTCCTGGTAAAAGAGTGGACTAAGACGATTTGTTTGTTTCATTAAATTTATGTTGATAAATTTACTTTATTTCCCTTATAATCTTGTTGTTTAATTTGTTTATTCGTTTATGATTTTTCAAACAAAAGTATCTCAACCAAACCCTATCACCCCAATGAAATAAATCAATTGAAAATGGAGAATACTAATAACACTATACAACCGTCTAAATCTATTGTACATGATCGTATTCCTCAGTATACAAGTGATTATCGAAAATATGATTTACCAGGGAATTTGACATCTGTACAGAAATCAGCATCATATATATCTACTTCATCTTATCCAAATCAATCCTCAGGTATACAGTTTTCAGATAGTGATAAATTCAATTCAGTTTCTTCACAAAGTAATCGAGTAAGTTATTGTTTCTTATAACTTGAGACATTCATTAGGTAACAGGTTATTTAGTAGGAATATCGAATTCATTTAGACTGTTGAATGGTATGATTTCATCTATTTTGTCTTTTTGAAAAAGAACTAACACTCGATCTCAGAATTGTTTGTATGTTCTATGGTTTACATCACGAACTGCTCTTTATGAAATAATCATTGAAAACCAGAGTGTATTGAACAGTCAATTACTTACATATGGCATTGTATGATGGTTACACGAAACATTGTCTCAATGAAGTCTACTTGGTTTTAGGTTGTCATCGAACGTAGGTTAGTTTGTGAAATCAGCCCATAATGCAGATAATATTTCTTCTTAATCTTAGTGTAATTAACTGAAAAATTAAAATATCGTGTTTTATTGATGTAAGACTAGATTTATTTTTATTTATAGTTTATCTGCAAAAACCTCTTAAAGAATATGGTATTAGAAAGTGGTACTTAACTAGTTGTCACTTTGTCGATTTCTTGGATGAATGTGTACTCTAAACAAGAAATCGTTAATACAGTGGCATACGTATTATTATTTTATTTCAGAGTACATTAGAAGCCAGAGAGTTAGTGATTGAAGTACTTGGTATTTTACCAGTAGACTTATGCGTAAATCCCACTTTACGTGACCCAGTTTTAACGGCCAGGTAGTATCACTGACGTTCAAACGAGCTAGCTGTGTACTTGAGATTATCCATCATATTATTTCATTACACAAAGAAATGTTTGTTTATACACTGATACTTCTAGGGTAAAACAATATCTTTCCAAAAATTTCACAAATTCTCCTTCTGTTTCTTATTACAGTTAAATATGGAAGTACATAATACATTACCTACTTATCCCAGACCTATAACAACATCATATGTTCCGTCACCGCCTCCTATTCCAACTGCAGAGTATCCACAATATCATCCACCGGAACGATTAGAACCAGTTCACTGGTCAACGTATAAACATTGTTCATCTACAAATGAATCACATTTATCGCCTATATCTACTAATCCAATTGATGTACAAGTTAGCATTCATTTCATTGTTGATTTTGACGGTTACATATTAGTGAAATACGTTTAATATATTTTGGATAATATTCATTTAAAACAAAAGCAGTTTATGTCATTCAGTAGTAATTTTATTCAATCAAATTATTTTCAACTATAAATGATTCGAAAGGATTTTATAGGGATTGTTTCAATTAACAGTCATTCTATTCGATACTAATTGATCTGAATTGTAGTACTGTAAGAAACCAGAGAGCACTAAATAGTAATTTTGTTTTAGAACGGGATCAACTGGATGGCTGTAATGGTTAAAAGTTCAATACTAGACCTGATGGTCCTGATTTCGATCCATGACGGGGTAGTATATGCTGATTACTGAAGAGTCGTAGACTAAGATGAGAAACAACTGTCTAGTGTTGTTATATTTTCAATGGTACCCCAAGATTAATTTACTGTCTCTAAACAAAAAATTTCACTTATTAATTTACTTATTATGGATACGCGGTTGATGGAGAAACTTAATAGAGATCTATCAGTGAGACTGATAAATCCTGGGTTCTAATTTCACGAGACGGGATCGTGGATGCGCACTGCTAAGGAGTCCTACAGTAGGAATAAACGGCCGTTCAGTGCTTCTAGGTTTTCCATAGTGGTCTAGCTTCAATTGACTCATGATCTAAACTACTAAAATTATTGTAATATTTACAAAATCCCTTCTGATATTAAGTTTACTACCGTTCTAATTTGTTTTAGTCTTCTACAATTAATTCATCACTGAAACCATTGGACCGAATAATCCATAGACCAGATTCAGATGACAATTATCCATCTTCATTATCTAAATACTCCAATAAACCGGCTGCATTTCGTTCTTCATCTCCGACTGGTTCAGCTGCAAGTCGCGTTATTGCAATTCAATCAGAAATTGCTGAATTAGAAGCTCAACAACGTGTTGATAATCGATTAGATTTAAGTTCAACATTAGATAGATTACATGTGGAATTACAATTTCAAAAACGTTTAGCAGAACGTGAATCGAATTGCAAGATTGCAGTGAATAATAATAATAATAATATCAGTACCAGTAATAATTCTATAGTAAAAGAAACCAAAAATTATAATATACCTGAAAAATCAAGTACACTAGTAAGTATGAATTAATTTTTGAAAGTAAATTTTGTGTTTTAAGCCTTATATTAGGTATTGCTAGGTAATCGGCAAGAAACTCTGAACCTGGGTTCCGTGCTAGTTGGCAAAATTCAGCAAGGTGTACATTCACTTTTGAGAGGACTAATGCCTCCTGTAGGATTCGAACTTATTTCACGTAAATTCACAGTCTTACCAAGTTATTACTGAACTATAGAGACAGTAAATGACCTGTGGAAATAAGATATTTATAATAGAGAGATGACCAATAATTATCAAAATTTCATACTTGTCTAGCCCTTTCAGTGTTAATCATATACTATCGCCCAAGCTCCAATGTGACCAATAGTCTAATTCAATCTATCTTCATTTCAGTACGTTGAACTGTTACGGAACACATAAAAATTCACTGTTGAATGTGAAAAATACTTCAATCAGTCAGTCAGTCAGTTACAATGTAGGACCAGACACATATGTACATCAGTCCAAGTTGCCATACCTCATTAGCACAACATGATGAACACCAAATTCATAGAAGTAGTTAATTCAGTGGTGATGATACATAAAAGAAAGATTGTATATAAGGATATAGTACAGGAAGAAAGAATTAGTTGGTAAAAAAAAATTTTAATCTCATAGTCCAAGGGATGACAAAGAGTGTATATACCTATGACATTATGATCGATTCTGAGTCATGTCACCCAGAGTCTCCAACCATTGATTACAATAGTCACGCGGACCCCATCTACCAACATGGCTCAGACTAGAAACTAGTGACTTTGTGGACTGATGCCACGTTTTGGTTTGGCTGCCTCTAACTCATCATAACTGCGAATTGTAAAAAAACATTTGAAATTTATGAAAAATATAGTAATAATTAAGAATTAATTAGGTAACATTCCTTGTTATACATATACAAAAGTGATATGTACATACTACTCTAACCATTCGGATCCGAAATTGTAATGGACTGTTTCATTAAAAAAATCAGTATGGAATTATGTTGTCTTATAATAGAATAATAATTACACAGGATATCAAAATTTTAAAAAAATCTTTTAACGTACAGATCATTCAACTGACAACCAAATAGCTAAATTTTAATATGGTCACTACAAAACATAATTGATCCCTGATTTTATCTGGGGAAAAAAATCAACGAAAATTATTGTTGAGTAATTTCGGATGCGGATGAAGAATCTATTCAATATTCAATAGTTATCCAGTTCATGTAACATTTATTATTTCTCTTCACAACTTATTCAGCTATGCTGATTGTTTGTATACATTGAAAATGAATAATAGTTAGACATATCATTCCTTCTTGATATAATGATTTGACCTATCTGTCAATGTTTATTCTGAACAAAATTGAACTATTACTCAATTAAACAGTATACAGAACATAATAGTAAATTATCAGAAGGGGTTTGTGGAGATTTTAAAAATTTCACAGATTAAAACCACCAGTCAATTGAAGCTAGACTACCATGGGAAGCCTGGACGGCCGTTTCGTCCTAGTATAGGACTCCTCCGCAGTGAGCATCCACGGTCTCACGTCCTGCGGGACTCGAACCCAGGACCTATCAGTCCCGCGCCAGGCGCTTAACCAAATAGACCACTGAACCGGCATCCGGTGGTGTTAACGTTTAACTTCAACCAATCCACGAAGTTGTGCCATCGTACACCATTGCCTTTAGTGAGCTAATATCTCACAACAGACCTAGTTGTACTCCACTGGTAACGGCTTCTCACTAGAACTCCAGGAGTATCTCTTGAAGTCAGTCACTAGGACGAAACGGCCATCCAGTGCTTCCCGGTTTTCCTTGGTGGTCTGGCTTCATTTGACTCATGATTTCAATTTGTGAAATAATATTAAATGTTTATTAAGCATTGTTGACATAATCTGTTGTTATATTCATAACAATATGCAAAACATTATAGCTATGAAAGTACTTTTCAGTGTATTAATGAATTATTATACAAACGTTATAATTTATCAACTTTGCATATATAATCTAATTTATTGATTTCATCAAATGTTCACTCCCTTATCATATGACTAACTGTATAATACAAATTACTGTACTTTCTGCAGGTCACTTGTTGCATAACTAATCTGAATTTGTGGGTGTAACTAGAGAATGTCCACTTTGTTTATTCAGTTCGTTTATTGTTTTCTATTTTCTGTAATACAAAGTTAGAGATTGAAATAGGCTATAGACTTGGGGTTGAATAAACTATTTTTGTATGATGTAACTGTTGCGCTGTTGAAATTGTGAACTTACTGATCTTATTCTTTTGCATCATAACAAGTGAGTAGTGTAACAGTTCATGTCTAACAGAAAAGTACCATGTATAGCAGGTGAGCATGAAGAATAATGTAGATTAGAAGAGCTGGAAAAGAGAACTAAAAAATAATGAACCAACAACTCATCAGGCACATACAATCCACTTACGTTTATTACGGAAAGTAATAGACAACAATCAACAATAGCACAAGCCTGAGATAATCTTGAAGTCGAAACTAAAACCACATAGTTTAACAGTAGGAATGTCATTCTTGGTAACATTCAACAATGTTAAATAATCTATTCTTATATAAATAAGTGTTATACAATCTTATCATTATGTTGTGTAAATAAAATTTACATCCATTTTTATCCAATCTAATCTGTTTTCTTAGATACTTTTAACATAGATACATTCGCATATAATCTAATAGAGGACTGTACACTTAACAATAGCTTGTATTTATGACGTTATTTGAACAAATATACTTCACAATTGACGTTGGTTGAGTTGTTTATCCTTAAAATACCAGATGGTTTGATTTCTTTATTCTGGTTAGAGTTTTTTTAAGCAAGTTACTTTTCAACGGGATGGGGCCGATAACCCCATGCCCAATCTTCCTCCTTTATCCGGGCTTGGGATCGGTAGTAACCCTAGAAGGGCTCCATACGGAGTTTAAAATGCTTACTGATTAATTATTTTGATAGACAATGCAAAAGAATGAAGCAATGATCTATGATCTATTTGTGATTAGTCAATATATATATAATCTTCTTTGTTTACTATATACTTGTTGTTAAGTAGTCTGTTGACGTGATCGCAAATATATCAGTTAACCTATTTCATTTATGATTGTCTGAATAACAACATAACCGTAGTTTTTATTCTTTCATATATATTTAGATTATGAATAAGAATGAAAGTGCATTATAACCATTATCCCTAGAAATCATAAATGTTAGATTTTGAAAATATTGATATTTTTATAACATATTTTCTCAATAATTTTGTTTTAATTAAGGAATCATCACAGTCTCGTTCATCAATGTCTATGTCCAATACAAATTATCCTAATGAACAAGATTGGGTTCAAAAACGTAATCAAGCTGAACAAGAATTATTAGAGACGTAAGTATTTCAGAGAGATTTTTAATGGTTATACTTCCGCTCTAACATCTCTGTCTATCAGTTTAAGTTTAATTATTCTGATATTTATCCTGATAACAGTAGTACGTTTGTAGTAGTAGGATTAGTATTCGATGATTTGATTGCTGAATAAATTTGTAATGTACGAGTTTTTGAACAAGGTGACATTTCCATGCTGAGTTCAAATACTTTGATATGTTTTATACAGTAACAAGTGACATATATAAAGTGCAATAGTTACCGAGTAACCACCTCTTTTTTATAGTTCACATTACGAACTGACATAACTAAAACAATCACTGAAAAAAGCACTGGGTAGCTATTTCAACCTGGTATGATACTTTTCCACCAAAGACCAAGCCCGGGATTATTCAGATCCCGCGACGAGCGGTTGACCTTTTGTATTCTACACATAAAACATTTCAATCGAATACACATATATGAATGTCTAATATATAATAAGATAACCTGAAACAAACGATAAGAATATTAAATTTATTCAAAATAATCAACTATAATAATAAATAACAATTTGCGAGCGATAATAAATGTAAGCAGATAGATAGTAGCTAACAGTGGAATTCAGAACACGCGTTTCACCCTACTTTAAACTCATCAGCTGGGCGTACATACATCTCGGAATTGATGTTCACTCTGAGACTCGAACCCATTACCGCTCATTTCATACATCATAGCGCTATCCACATGACTATCGAGTCCAAGCAGTCACTAGCTTGTGAAATGGATGAAGGTGTGCATCCACGATCTCACCTCGCGAGATTCTAAGCCAGGACTTATTGGTCTCACGTGCTAACACTTAACATTTAGACTACTAAGCCGGCATCTAACGGTGTTAATGTTTAACAATAACCAATTCACGAAACTGATCGACATATCTACCATTGTCATCAGTGAGTTACTATTTCACTACGGACCCGGTTGAACTCCACTGGTCACTGTTAGTCACTAGAACTCCAGGATATACACCTTGAAGCCAGTCACTAGTGAGCATATGTTGATTAGTATCAGAAGGGGTTTTGTCGAGATTTTAGTAATTCCAATAGTTGAGATCATGAGTTAATTGAAGCTAGACCACCATGGAAAACCTGGATGTTTAGAACTGCAATTGATCAGTCTCTTATTGGCATATATGTATCTTGTACGGATCGTCTCAGTATTGCCATAAGTCAAAGCATTATAAGCAGAGATAGATTATACGTTTCAATGAAATTCAGGATGCATTTTCGTTCTAATTGGAACTAATCAATTTTAGTCCTAAATATCAATTAGAAGACTCAAACAATCAATACAAAAAATCCTAATAAATATATACTTACTTCTATACATTCAATTAAAACTATATGAAATTAAACAACAATCATATTTCAATAATGAAAACTTGGATTAATTTTGATTTGGTTATTTATTTATTCCCTAAAGAAGTTGCTTACATTAAGTGACGAAACGTCAGATAATCTAATGGAGATATTACAAATATTTATACATTATATCATTTTAGACAAAATCAAAAACTATCACAATTAGAACAAGAGCATAGAGCGATGTTAATAAGACAAGAATTAAGAGCTAAAGAACGTAGTCATTGGTTTGAACATAAACATCAAGTATGTTTTAATTGATTTCCATTTTGTTTTCTATTATTTTTACTACTATTACTATTTATTAAAGATAAAATTAAATGTATATGCTTCCATTTGTTGAGTTATATTGACTGGTTACTGGGTATTACTGAAGATGATACTATATCAATTTATTTGTTTTATACTACTTACATAGTGATAACTGTTCTCTCCATTGATAATTCTTATGTAGAAAGATGCATTATTCAGTAGTTTTCTAGATATCATTAGTTTGAAAACATTATTGATTTGTTTAAAGATTAATAGTAATATGAGTTGACTAAATTTACTTGATGTTGTTTTACTTGTATCTTGCCATTGTTATTTAGGACTGTAATTGATTAGTCTGTTATTGGCATATATGCATCTTGTGCGAATTGCCTCGATATAGCCTTAATTCACAAGTTTTTTTAGCAAAGGTGGATAGTGGCCGACATTGGAATCCAGGATGGACGTTTCGTCCTATTTGGCACTCATCAACTGCATGTATCTGCATCTCAGAGTTGATGTCTACTCTGAGACTCGAACTTAGTACCGTTCGCCTCAAATACCATCACGTTATCTATTTGGCTACTGAGTCCTGAGTGAACATCAACTCTGAGATTCAGGTATATCCAGCTGACGAGTACCAAATAGGACAAAATGCGCTTCCTGGATTCCACTGCTAACCACTACCCATCTTTGCATATAATGCATGTGAATTAAGGCTATATCGAGGCAATACACACAATATGTACATATGCCAATAAGAGACTGATTAATTGCAGTCCTAGATATCAATGAGAAGATTAAAATAAAAAAAACAATACTAAGTTAATTTAACTTGGTGTTTACTTTAATAAGTAAGAGGTTTTCTAAACTTTCATCATAATATTAATTCTTCCTTATTTAGTATTATAAACTATATGTTCTGTGGTATGACTACATCTAATTAATAACTGTACACAGGATGTGTACTTTTATTCCAATAGTATAAACATTCAAAAAGGATTAATTATGTTATGATTTCTTAATTAATTCACATAGGGTATTCTGTTTAAGTGAGAGATATGATTACCCTATTGGTATAATTTATGAATCTGCTTGATACAATAAACTCAAGTTAATTGATGACAACTAAATTACATAAAGCTTGAGGCACGCATTAACATTTTAAAGCATCGACGACAATCTACCTACATTATTATATTAAATGATTAGTGTAATCATTTGACTTTTTTTTTAAAAAAAAACAGATACATCGAAGTATACAACTTGGAATACTCTTCAATGATCGAACAAGTTCATTCTTCTATAGAAAGAAGGTTATAATCACACAACAATTTATTGTTAAAATGACTTAATAAAACTTGAACAATGGAATTCTGTAAATATTAAACACTAGATGGATATGATTTTATTTGATCTATACTTTGCCTAGAATCTGTTTTATGTTCACTTCCAGTTCCAAGCTCGATTACAAAATGTTTGAAGATAAAGTTGCCAAGCTTATTCCTCAAAAGCGGAACTTGATGAAAGTTATTAATCAAATAACTAATGTCTAGATTTGTAGTGAAACGAAAATCAAATATACTTAATTGAACATAAATACTGTTGGAAATCAACAATAAGAGAATGGACAGATCTTCTTTCACTTTCAATCCTTTTGTATACATTTAAGTACGAGTTGAAAAAAACAAAAAATTTCTTGCATATTTTAATTTAGAGATCATTAGTTATTTGTATAAAGTTTGCGTTCGAGTTACTAATAAATTGAAGGTTATACAATTTAAGTCGACTAAAATAAACTGAGATATGTGGCTAGTAGTGGGATTCACGACACTTGTTTCATCCCATTTGTTACAATTCCAATGAATGTATCTGTATTACAAGATTGATGTTTACACTGAAACTCGATCCTAATATTTGTCATTTCAAACTCTTAACGCGTCATCTACTGAGCTACCGAGTCTCGGCAGCAACCAGCTTGCTCAACGAATAAAAATGGGATCAGTAATCATTTATAATTTTCTTGTACTAATGTTTAAGATTAGATGTGGTCAATCTCTGTTGCCCTGTGCTGCATTATTGACAGGTCTGACGAGGCCTCCTTGTTTATTTATAATTCACTGTCTAATTAGGCGACCTTATTGTAATATTGATTAGGAGCTGTTTTCTTTCATGAACAACATTCAAGATAAAACTGCGATACCAGGCTGTAATGTTTCATCTCCTCCAAACTGACACACTACTATAATTTACGTGAGTAATTTTCATTTGTATCTTACAGCATAAAATCGTAGCATTGTAATAGAGTTCTACCTTTGAGAAGCAGTAACAGAATAGTCAAGGAACTTAACCCCTACCTCCCGGGTCGCTAGTTCAAGATCTTGTCTATCTACTTCAGTTGTATTAATGACAGAGTATTGTTAACTCTCAAGTGCACGTACAATGTGCGGTAGCAAGTCAAATGTACACGAAGTTTAATTGATTACTGAGTTACTTCACGTTAACATTCAACACTCACCTATAATTTAACGGAGACGATATCCACCTTACGTAGAACGTTCTGTTAGTCATAGGATTTGTTCCTGTTCTACTAAATATCATGCATTCTGCGACAAAACACACCTGAAACTTTACGTCAGTTCTTACTTTTCAGAATCGATCAAAGAGTAGTGGTTATTTTCTCAGTAGAAGCATTATTGATCAAAGAGCATCAGTAACAGAATTGTGTTATTGATAATCTGAAATGTGCGGTCAAACAAGTTCGACAAATTATGACGTAACCTGATAATGTATATCTGCTTTTATTTTCCAGGTGCAATCTCCCTCCAGTTCATCATCGTTACCTAGAAACGCAGAAACAGTTGATGATGACGTAAAATCATGGAATTATCAAAATTTAAGTCAAGTACCTCTTAGACAAAGCTCTGAAGATAGTAAGTTTTTAAGTGTGAAGGATCATTATGTTTTATATACAATCCAGTTGTTGCTACCATAACCATGAATGAATCAATTTATTATACTGGTAGTAATATACATATGACCTTAATGATTGTGCAATATTTCAGTAACTGAGTGACTCATGTTTCCATCAATACATCACAGAGATAAATCATCTTATTCTGATTTCAAATGAATAAACTAATAGTGTCTCCAGTCATCCCGTAAAAAATGTTTGGTTCAAAGCCAAGTGTACTATTCTATACCATTATTAAATTATTGACGTTGATTTTTTGAAAGTATTTCATTGTGTCATTGTTTGTTCTCATTTTATCGAAAAGTTATCGAATTTGTTAGTAGTCATGGTATATTTCACCGAAGCTTCTAGAGTTCCAAAGTGTCTCATTACATCACAATTAATATTGTTTTCTTTGCACAGTTTTCGAATTACAAATCTTATGTTTCCTGTCTTTTGTATTCCGCTAGGAATTCTTTAGCCGAAAACTTTCGAAAGCTAGAAAATGTTTAGGAAGTCAATTTTTAAATCATGTATAGAATCAGACATCGGTTCTAACTACCCGTACCTAATTGTAATTACATGTTTTCTCTCATAATATGAGTAATCAAAAAACTTCACGTAGTTTCTAATCAACTGATCTTTGGGAATATACTTCTGTCGTAAAGTGAACTGGACTACCAATAATTCACTCGAAACTATGAAAATTCGTATAGTCTTTATGATAAGTAGATTATTATCAGGAAGGGTTTTGTGGAGATTTTTGGAAATTTCACTAGCTGAAATCACGAGTCAATTGAGGCTAAACCACCATGGAAAACCTGGAAGCAATGAACTGCCATTTCGTCCTAGTATGGAACTCCTCAGCACTGCGCATCCACGATCCCGCCCCCCTGCGAGATTCGAATCCTGGATCTATCAGTCTCGCGCGCGAGCGCTTATCAATGAGACCACTGAGCCGGCTGGCATCCAACAGTGTTAATGTCTAACTTCAACCAATCCACGAAATTGCACCACCGTACACCATTGCCTTCAGTGTGATGATATCTCATGACAGTAGAGTTTCATGCTGACTGCCTCCAAATGCCAACTAACAATTAAACAAAATCCTTGCAATATCGAACCATTTAGACTGGTCTCCACATCCTAACTTGACTGAGAGTGTTCAATAAACACTAAAGGATTGAACAAACATGAGAGCGAACACCATCAAGCTATCAATCAACATTAAAATACTGTAATGTATGAAGCGGATTCATTTAAAAATAATTTACAATTACCAATCAAAAAATTATTTTTCTCAATGTTTTCGTGATTTTTTACTTTCCTAGACATATCTCAAATATCAACTAGTCAAAATCGTTATGGTCGTCCAAGGTTCGATAATAATAATAATAATAATAATAATACAGAAATATCCAAACCGACTTCTTATTCTTTACAACATCCTATTCAATCACGTTTAGGTCCACAAATTATTGAAAGTGAATTAAATCGTTTACAAATAGTATCTGGTACAACTGGTTCATCTGTTGAAAGTATACGTGTAAAAAAATCAGTATCATTTGATAAAAATTTAGAAACTATATCTGTCTATAGTCCACCAACAACACCACATGGAAGTTTCATAGACCATGGAACTATACATAAATCTCAAATTCCCAGCATAACATTAACATCGGGACCAAAATATTCACTGAATTCTTCATCCATTAATTCATCATATAAAAAGTCATTGAGTCCTCCAGTCGGCTTTGAAATTGATGATAAAACAAATGGTAAGAATGTTTAAAATTATTTAGTACTCTTTTTTGAAGTTTTTCGTTTTTAAAATTGACTGGTCCGATTGTAAAGTTTTGTTATTAGCTCAATGAACAACTTCAACGCCTACACCAGACTGAGATGGAATTTGTTTAGGAAGTTATTTGACGAGTGACAGATTGACCTAGTCTGATGATGATGAATTGTCCTCGTAGGTTTTTTTTACCTTCATATATCACTGCGTTCCTTACAACTGTCTTGTTCGGTTGACCTCTGACTATGTGTATGCTGATTAATCCTTTCCATATAAAGTGATGAATCGGGTCTACCCCAATATATCTAGTGTGTCTTTTGATCAATATAAATCGATATAAAACGATATTGTGAGCATGTTTTTGAAAGTATATCGTTGTATAAGTAGCGTGCTTAAAGTGTAAACCAACCAGTGACGTTTAAGATCCTTCCAGTTGGGAAGCACAAACTGAAGGCAATGATGGGCGCTTTTGGCACGAAAATGAGATTCGGACTTCCACAATTAAATTAAAGAAGTAAGAAGGTTAACAAGTGATTTCTGGGGATCTACCATCTCGAACAATATTCTGTCGAAGAATCTTTGCTGTTTCCACAGTTGCCAAAATAATATAACATTAGAGTGTTATCTTCAGTGAAATTAGTTTGTGGTTAGCGGTTAAATTCAGGATACGCATTCAATTATACTCGGAACTCGTCAGTTAGATAAACCTGATTCTTGTGTTGATGTTAAATTTGGGACTTGAACTCAGTATATATATATATATATATATCATTAGAAACTCTAAACGCAGACCTTAGTATCAACAATGGGAAAAATCAAAGGCTTATTTACATATGGATCAGTATTGCCATGCTTTATTACTCATTGAATTTATACCCTTTTTTCACCATGTTTTATCTACTATAATATATATCTATATATAAACTGTTTTCTTAATGTTGGAATTTAGGTAAAAATCATCAAAGTAATAAAACAAACCTAAATCACAGCGTACCAAGATCATCTTCTCAGGGAAAACTTGCCACAAACAATACGCCACCTACAGTAAGTTAGAACAATTAGAACTGATAGTGTTTGCTTTCACTTTATCCTTTGAATTTGCACTTCTGTTTTACAAAAGTGACCTTTAAGTTATTAGGATCATAACTGGGAGTAAGTTAGATAACCATTGTAAACTAGGAGGTACTAAATAGCTTTTTTATCCTAGTAAGAGACTCCTCAATGCTTTGTGGTTTCAAGTGGTTGTCTTAGATCGATTTATGGTCTTACTAATATTGAACAATATCCATAAACCTCCATCCTTATAATGGATGTGTAAATTTATGATTCGTTTTCTACCAACTTTTGCACTATTTCCAACTTGTATATACCATTTGTACAAAATAGTTGGAGAAAGGTTTTTTTACTTATTTTAACGGAAAATTCATTCTTGCGATACGAACAACTACTCATTTATCTAATGAGAAGCCGTGACCAGTAGAATTCAAATCGTGTCAAATGTGAGACATTTATTCACCTCATGAAAATGGAACGACTGAAGTTTGACATTAACATAGTTGAATCTCGGCTCAGTGATTTATAGGTCAGGAGTTTGCACATGGACAGGAAGGTCTTGTGTTTGAGTTCTGAATATGAGATCGTGGAAGTGCACTTCTGAAAAGTCCCATAATAGAACGAAATGGCCGTCCAGTGCCTCCAGTTTTTCAATGGTGGTCTTACTTAGATGAGCTCATGATTTCAATGAAATTCAACAATTTCCGCATTCCTCTACTGGGACAAATCCCCATACTAACAATTAAATTTTAGTTTATTCCTTTGACTACTTACTTTTGTTTCAGTACAAAAATTCTATTTTGTAAATAATATTTCAACTCATCACGATTTTAAGGTTTTTCATTTGGAAAATTACAGTACCAAGATATTATGTAATGTGACATTGATTCTTTTGTTAACCAAATAAAAACAAAAAATATAGAGTTCACTTCGTCCGAGGAACTTGTACGTTTGTTCAAGTAAAACGCAGAAATATCTTGATATCTTGAAATATTACGTCCAAATGTCCAACAAGACTAAGGAATTCACTTGGTATTGTTGACTTAAATCTTCCAATTGATGTTTAGAACTGCAAATGATCAGTCTCTTTTTGACATATGTGCATCCTGTACAGATTATCTCGAAATAGCCACAAATCACAAGCATTATAAATAGAGATGGATGGTGGTTAGCAATGGGATCCAGGACACGCGTTTCGTCCTATTTGGCACTCGTCAGCTGGATAAGCTTACATCCGAAAGTTGGTATTCGCTCGGTGATTCGAACCCATCATCGTTAGCTTCAAACGTGGAATAAAAACCTTAGAATTTAAGAGAAAACATGTTATCCAAAGTCTCCAACCATTGGTTACGATAATCTTATGAATCCTAAACAGATATTCTACACCTAACTAAATGAATCCAGACAACAATTAATGATTTCATTGACTGTTGTTAAAATTTGTATTGACCAAACTTAATTGTTCAACTCCTTATACCGTACAAGTTTGAAAGTGAAGACAAATGAAAAATATGCAATGATAGAAAAAGTTTTTTTCATATTTTATTTATTTATATAACATACTCTTATGGGCTAGGGTAATTGTACATCAGTTTTCAGGAGAACCGGACACCATCCAGACTTTCACGTGACAACCCAAACAGTACAGCTCAATCCCACTTGTAGGAGAGCCAGGTACTATCTAGACTTGCATTTTATAATCCGAGCAGTATAAGTCTATCCCGCTTCACAGGAGAACCAGATACCATATAGGCTTTAAGCTTACAATCTGAATAGTACAGCTCAATCCTGTGGCGCAACCACACAGGCACCCAACCCCCTGATGGACCAGTTAATTCAAAGAAGTAATCATATAAAAAAGTTAATATTTCATCTTTTAAGTTCACTCCAGAGTCTTAGGTTGAACATTCATGTTTGTTTGTTTAGCAATTTATCAAGGTTGATAAATAGAAACACAATAATTTCTCAAATCCTTTTTAGAAAATCTTGTAATTTTCTTTCTATTTTTATTCTGTATATATTTTAGATAACAGTGAAACCTCCACCTAATGCAGAATTATTACCATTTAAAGAGAAAATGCGTTTATTTGCTCAACAAATTGGTGAAGATCCACCAAAAGAGCGTATTAAAGCATCTAGTCGTCAAAGAGAATTACAATCAGTAAATAATTTACATTAATCTAATAATCATTATGATGGTTGTTTTTTTTATTATTATTTTCATGCGATTCATTTTAATTCATTTAGATTTTCTTGGGATTATTGAATTGTTTGTAGAACTTTTAATGTTCAGTTCTTCTATTTTGTCTTACTTCCCCCCCCCAATCACACACACATACACCAACACCACCACCACCACCTTATTCTATGCCTTTAAATGCATATCAATCAATGTAGTTTCTATAATGAAAACCCATACTGTTTTACTTTA
The DNA here is from genome assembly GCF_000699445.3 of Schistosoma haematobium. Classification (NCBI taxonomy): domain Eukaryota; kingdom Metazoa; phylum Platyhelminthes; class Trematoda; order Strigeidida; family Schistosomatidae; genus Schistosoma; species Schistosoma haematobium. Next base: position 13,166,838 of record NC_067200.1, read on the forward strand.
TGTAACTATCATATTAATTATTATTATTATTACTATTACTATTACTATCGTTACAACTCTATGCTCATGCATTTCGTTGACTAATAAATACCACATTGTTTTTTTACCATAATTATTATTGTTACTACTCACGTTTCTGTTGATACTCATTCCTCGAATGATTTGTATTCCCGCCCTTTTTTTCTAAAAAAAAAATAATAAACAAACACAAAAACTTATTTATCTTCCTCATAAGATCTTACTCCCTTATTCCACTTTTTTTTCTTTAAAAAACATCATCCCATACAATTTTCTAATATATATATATATATATATCTTATTCTTGATCACACAAACAACCTCAATTTATAGAATGAGCTCGTTGTCATTTGAACAAAAACAAAAAATAATTTTTTTTTCCTATTTAAGATTACAAAATATGACTTATCAGTGGCCTTGAAAAAGAAATCTGATTGTGAATGAATCTTATGAAAATACAGCAGCAATTATTTTATGATTCCTCTTTTTTTGTTGTTATCTCCTCCTCCAACTATTTGACCTTGAGTTTATAAACTCCGCGATTTGATTCATTTAAACAATTTCATTTATATAAAGAGAGGATGGTTCAATTTTTCTTTTTTTTTTGGATCCATTTTTATTCCTTCAATAGAAGAACAAATTTATTATGCATATTATTATTATGATTATTATTTATTGGCTTTTGTTTCATAAGTACAATCTATCTTAATGGTATATTGATGATGAAAACATCATTCTAAATTGTTATATGTACTGATTGAACATTTTTGTATGATTTTTTTTGTAACAAAAAGAAAAAACGTTTTGTGCGTATATTGATTTTGATGGGGTAGATAGATGGATGGATGGATGGATGAATAGTTAGATACATTTAAGATAGATGAAAATTTGGGTAAAAACCATTTTGTAATGAATATCCGTTTTTCAATTTCTTTCCATTTGTCTTCTTGTTTTTATATTAAAGATAATCATTGAAATAAAATGAAATCATTGTAAATGTAATTACGTTTTGTTTTTATATATAGGGTTTCATTTAATAAAACCGCCTGGAGTCCCTCCAGGGGCTACTGCCGGTTCGAAGCCCAGATAAAGGAGGAGAGTCGGGCATGGGGTTAGCGACCCTATTCCATAGAAAACTAACTTGCTAAAAAAACGCTAACCAGAAAAAAATACTCAAACTTTTTAAACTCTGCCCTGGGAGTCAGAAGGTCTTCATTTAGAAGAACTATGACGCCTCATGATGAAAGCCGAGTTCCTTCGGAAGTCACGAGGCCGATGCCCCTTCTGACAACCAGAGCAACTATTTATTTAGGTACATGGAGTAATTTCATTCAACAACGGTTCATATTTCTTTGCAAGAGGATTTTTTCTAAGGTCTCGTTATTTTATGGAGGCTAATAGTTTGGATATAGGGTAAAACAGTTTTAATGGACTGGGAGATGCTTTTAGTTTTGATTTCCATAACGCTAAACACCATAATCTTCAACTATTTTTCTCAGTCCTAACTAATTTATAGGAAATTTTTATTGAAGAGATCAAGGAAATAGAAATCGCATTAACATATGCACAAATAAAGAATACTTTGCTATGTGAAGAGTGAGTCACAATTTGAATGTTGTTATCAATATCAATATAACGACCTAAGTACATCTAGCTAACGAGTCCCTACTTGGAATAAAGCCCCCAAATGCCCTGGTATGACCAAGAGTGGGGTGGGCCCGCCCTGCCTCTCGAAATGCTTTCACACGGCCACGCGTATACAGCCTCTACCAGGGAAGTCCTACTCACTGCCTTCTCGTGGCACCGGTGTTGTTTACGAAAATGAGAGGACGAAAAGCGAATGTCCAGCGCTTTAACCGGATTCGAAACCAATGGTGCACATGGGTTCCAATATCCTGAAGGAACAAATGGAGTATGAACCAATCGTTGGTCACCGGCTACTATGGGACTGCATCTCCTTACGATGCTCCACTGCCTTGTGGGTCAGACCTTTAGGTCAAAGGCTCGGGGTGTGGTCCCCTAAGAAAACAACCTGCCTCAGTTTGGGCACCCGGGCAGTATCACAGCCCTCACGCATATCAAATGAGATCTGTGTGGCACATATCTCTTTGTACCAATGTTTATGTGTTTAAATACTAAAAATAATAATAATACTTGAACTAAAAATATGTCCTGAATTCTACTTTTAGCCACTATCTTATTTTGATTAAAAAGGCAGTTATTTTTTGTCTCTAGAAAATAAATTTTTGCCACATTTTAACATAAGCTCAATCCGGTGGGTACTGAATGCTTTCTCAAACTAGTTTAGCGACTCTGTAAGAAAATTACAAATTATAAATCTTTCAGAGAGTAATTATACCGTCACTCAATCGATGTTAGAATGTAATGAACGAAGAAGTCAAGTGGGGAAGACCAATTTATTACATAATAATACAAAATTACAGAATATCTTTGTAAAACACTAAAACCCTACATTAAATACTTCATTTGTACATCTTCCATCAATTGTCTCTTACAAACTTCAAATTTTCTTTAATTCTTATCAAATTCAATGATAATCCAGTAATAACTATTGAAGTGAGTGCATATTTCAATAAGCGATTATGATAAGTTAAAATTTAGAAAACAATCAATAAAATTGGTTGAGACGGGGTATTCCATCAATCTAGAGTGGATTCTGTTATATTTACTTAATGCTTAGTTGGGTTCTATTGTATATGAGGATTTGGAAGCTACTACACAGTAGTAAATCGTCATATATATTCAGATGGGATTCAGATGGCTCAGGCTATTCCAATTGGCCTCACCTGTCGTGCAAACAACACGATATGCTTATTATTATACTGTTAATGAACCTTATGTTACCAGAAGAATCACTAAGCATATAGGTATATACATAAATGGAAAATCTGGTTTGTCCATTTTGACATTGTTGTAATTATAACCCTTTATTCAATCTACTTAACGTTATTTTCCTTCCATTTATTAGTATTAATCAATTATAAACAACTTATGTCAGATTTATACCACAAATGTATTCGATTTATTATTAATAATACACATAATAGTCATTTATTCTATATACACATAACCGAATGGATGTTTATAATACAGGATAATGAAATGTACTTTTCTAAACTTCTTGGTGTTTTGATCTGTGCAGTTAGCTTATTGTTTGGGCTATCGATCATTATTGCATTGTATAAGCATAAAATCACAACAGTTTCTAAAAGATATGTAATCTGGCTATGTGTATTTTGGAGGGGGGGAGGTGATTAATCGCATTTGATACTCCTAGGTATTATGCATTTATGAAACCTCATTGGATTGAACTTATGACCTTGTCGATCAATAGTAAGCATAATATGATTAGTCAACAAAGTCAGAATTTCTTTGTATATTTTTCCCAATGCAAATGATTTCCAAATCGGAGTGGTACCAGTATATCAACTGAAGTAGTGTATAAGTCTATTCATGAGATAACACTAGGTTCTCAGAGAAAGTATTTCATGATAAATGAGGTTTCTACTAGATTTCATATAGAGACTTTCAAGTAAAATAAATGATCGCATATTATTAGTTTAATCGAGTACTGTCTAGTGTACTTTATGGCAATAAAACATGAACAATTAGGTAGTTTATGATGAATATTTAACAAGTGCATACTACAAATGTACTTCATAACTGAATGTGAACTCATATTTTCTTATTATATTGAGATATTTGTAAATAATAAAAAAGTTATGGAAAGGAGTGACAGTAATTAATATCTGGGACGTTGATAACTTCTTCGGTTCTCATTAACAGATATTTGTCATAATACTGTGGCAGACAGAATGGAAGTTGCATTGTTTTTTTATACATGGTTAGGGTTATCAAAGATTGATCTGATCCAACATCTAATATCAAATGACTAAAGTTTTTAGATAAAACATTCCAACCATTTACAGTTGCAGTCAACACTGTTTAAACTTTCAAATATAGGCAACCATAGTAACATAACGTGAATCATTCTACTTTGTAACCGTATCCTTCATCAACTCCTCAATAAACATTTTTCATAGTATCAAGCCCAGAATATAAATGTATTCAAAGAAGCATGTTAAAACGTTGCATAATTCAGTCTTCCTTACTGTGATTCTTAATATAAGAGGTTAATATCTCTTCCAGTTGAAAAATTACTCATGCATTAGTATCAGTACATCTTAATGAAGTTAAGTATTATGAATTCTATGAAGCTCACTTAATAATCATTTTTACTGTGAGAGGTTTTTAGATATTGTTGAATTTTATAGTTTACTTGCATAGTTTACTAAACCGTTGAAATCCAGAAAGCTCTGAACAGCTGTTTCGTTTTAGGATGGGACTACTTACCGATATACGATGACCTCACTAAGCAGTCACAACTACACATAAAAACCTCTAAGAAGTTTACAAGACATGGATTCAATTCCCAATGAAGTTGAAGATTCTATCACTGTTGATTAATCCCATACTACAACAAGATTACTGTTCAATATTTTCTGTTTCTCAGTGGTTACCTGATTAAGATCAGTTTGTGATGTAAAGTATAACTAACTATTTCCGTCCCATTTATTTTGAATACTTATTATTGTTTATATTAGTAGTAAAACAACATTATCTCATCAATTACAATCTTATGCCGTAAATGAATTTCGTTGTCATTCGAGATCTTTGTTCATTTACTTTTCATTTGAAATAAAAGAATTTCTGGCTCCTCAAATACACGTGCATACATACATACATACATACATACATACATACATACATACATACATACATACATACATACATACATACATACATACATACATACATACATACATACATACATACATACATACACATATAGACATGAAATGAATTATAAGCATTCAGTATAATAATAAATTCCTTCCCTTTTACGTCTTACCATAAAGAATAATTCATGAAGGGAGCAGAATCGTTTGAGTCAATTTTATATCTAATCCCTCTTTTTGTGTTGTCCTAGCAACAGATATATATATATATATATATATATATATATATATATATATGCCTGTATATAAATATTATAATTTCAACGTCTACCGTGGAAATAATCAATCAGACATTACAGTAAGCTCTACTAATAATGAGATATTTTATCAGGTAAGAATATTTTTATTACCATGGTATAACCTAAATCTCAATTCGACAAACAGATCCAACTTATTTTCATCGTAGATCTCATTATGAATCTCAAATGATATAAGTTTTAAGGAGTATGAAAATCCAATGGAAACTTTTGATTAAGACTTTATATTTTCTCGACATATATTCAGTTAATAACAGATGGGTTTTGTGGATATTATAGTCCCACAATAGGACGAAACGGCCGTCCAGTTCTTTCAGGTTTTCCATGGTGATCTAGCTTCAATTGACTCATGATCTTAACCATTGAAATTACTATAATATCTAAAAAAAACCCAACTAATATTAATTAACATATGCTCACTAGTGACTGACGTCAAGAGGCATTTCCTGGAGTTATAGTGAGAAGAAGTGACCAGTGGAGTTCAACCAGGTCTGTTGTGGAATATCAACTCACTGTAGACAATGATGTATGTTGGCGCATTTTCATGGATTGGTTGAAGTTAAACATTAACACCGTTGGATGCCGGCCAGCTCAGTGGTCTAGTGGTTAAGTGCTCGCGCGCGAAACCGGCAGGTTCTGGATTCGAGTCTCGCATGGGGCGAGGTCGACGATTCCCACAACATAACGAAAAGGCCGTCCAGTGCTTCCAGGTTTCCCATGGTGGTCTAGCTTCAATTAACTCACGATCTTAACCATTGATATGTATTCAATTGTTAGATTGAGGTCTGCCTATTCAGGCTTCTCTTTTGTAGTTATCTAATCTAATTCAATACAATATTAAACTGATCTTGTTTGATAAAATATTTAAAAGTATTTTAATCAATGAAAACTTGCATTTGGATTGTATTATTAATTACTGTTAAGTATAATCAAGTGTTGAAAACGTAACATGGTGTATTATTGTACTACATTAGAGATTATGATTAGTTAAATAACCAAGTAGAAATTGACATAACTATTTCATTCTAACCTAAGTCACTACAATTAGAAGTGATATTTCATCCATTCCGAAAGTTCTGTTAGTCTCATCTGAGCTCAGATTATAAAGAAACCTCTGCTATATAGTTTTAAAATGAAAGTGAATTATTTTTTAAAGTGTTCAGTCTATTTCAGTTCTTTTTCTGTAAGTAATTCTCATACTTTATTAATAAATAATTTCAGATAGGGTTTTGTGGATATTATAGTGATTTCAATAGTTGAGATCATGAGTCAATGGAAGCTAGACCACCATGGAAAACCTGGAAGCGCTAGAAAGACGTTTCTTCCCATTGTGGGACCCCTCGGCAGTGTGCATCCACGATCCTGCCTCGCGAGATTCGAACCCAGGACATATCAGTCTTGCGCGCAAGCGCAAGTGCTTCCACATTTTCCATTATGGTCTAGCTTCAATTGACTCATGATCTCAACTATTGAAATTAATAAATAATTGTTATTATAAAGAATGATGAAGATGGGTTACATTATCTGCACTTTTGGAATTATCTAATACTCTCAATTAAATAGTTTAGTTGTAGTAATCTGATTGTTATTTTAGACAATAATATAATTAACTATTACTTTATGTTTAATGTATCTATTTAGACAAATGACAAATAACAATTCATATACCAATACAGAATACTCTACATGGAATCCAGTAATCCATATTGATAAATATCGTATTATTGAGTAAGTTCACTGTATATGGTAATCTAGCCAAGATAAGTTCGTAATTTAAAATTGTAAGAATTCTACAATCACCACAAATTCTATATAGTAATAATATTATGTTTAATAGTTGAATTCATGAGTCAATTGAAGCTAGACCATTATGGAGAACCTAGAAGCACTGGATGGCCGCTTCGTTCTAGTATAGAACTCCTCAGCAGTAAGCATCCACGATCACACTCCGCAAAGATGTTCGTAGAAACAGAAATAAACCAGTTGGGGGTAGAAGCTTTAAGGGGAAGATGGAAGGTGAAGTAGATGGCTGTAAAGGAAGAAGAGTATGAATAAAGAAACAAATTGTAAGACATTAAGACCATGGTAGAAGAAGAGGTTGTACCAGTCTCTTCTGTACACACAATTCTGGTTTTTCCAGATGTATGGCTAATGCTTTAGCAATGCAAAGAAAATGCAGTCGAATTGTCCTTAGAAGACTTCTACTTACCTTGTAGATGACTTCGAACGCATAGTCTGTCTTGATCGAGTGATCTGTGTTTACAAAATGTTCGATTATTGAACTTCTTATTGATCCGTTGCCTCCTCTTTATTATCTGTGAATAAAATAAAGTGTAAATATATTGTTTATATTTTCATTCTGAAAACAACCACATTTTAAAAAAAAGAAAAAAGAAAAGGAAATAAAAATGTCACTAGTTGAGATCATGAGTCAATTAAAGATAGACCACTATGGAAAACCTGGAAGCACTGGATGACCATTTCGTCCTAGCATGGGACTCCTCAGCAGTGCACATCCATGATCCCGCCCCCCTTGCGAAATTCCAGTCCAGGAACTATCAGTCTCGCGCGCGAGCACTTAACCACTAGACCACTGAGCTGGCTGGCATCCAACGGTGTTAATGTCTAACTTCAACCAATCCATGAAATTGCGCCACCATACACCATTGTCTACAGTGAGTTGATATCTCACAAAAGACTTGGTTGAACTCCACTGATCACTTCTTCTCACTAGAACTCCAGTAATTGCCTCTTGACATCAGTTATTAGTGAGCAGATGATTATTGTCAGAAGGGGTTTTGTGGAAATTGATAGGTCCTGGATTCTAATATCACAGGGGGGCAGGATCAGGGATGCGCACTGCTGAGGAGTTCCATACTAGGACGAAACGGCCATCCAATGCTTCCAAGTTTTTCATGTTGGTCTAGCTTTAATCGACTCATGAATTCAACTATTAAAATTTTCTACAATATCTACAAAAGCCCCTTTCTGATAAAAATGTCACTGTTTAATTCTTTCTTCTTCTTCTGCTCTTCTTCTTTTCTTTTTCTCATAGTGATCAACAAATTCCAGATTATGAAAATATATTCATGGCAGCTTATTTAATTGGACAAGAAAAGTATTCCGATAAATTATCATCTCAATCAAATTATGGATTATTAGATACTACTAATGATAATAGTAGTAATAATAAGGATTCCTCTAATGTGGATACACTAATTGGACAATTTCAATCCAAGTCTAATAATACTAATGCCAATAATAATAATAATAATAGTGATCATCTTCAACTAAACAATAATAGTCATTTGACCTTAGAAACTATTTGGGAACGATATTTATTACTTAATAATATCCGTAAACGTTTATTATATAAAAAACAAAATATGATCAATCAAGATAATAATTTCAATGAATCAAAATTAATTTTATATCCAACAAATAAAATCAATAATAATGATCATAATAATGAAACATGGAAAATTGATTCATTAAAGAAATCTAAACAATCAGAACTGATATTTAATGAAATATCATTGGATAGATATACACAGAAATGTGTTGAAGTAAGTCGATATATATGTTGAGATTAGATGGGTTTTGTGCTACTTAGCACTCGTCAGCAAGGTGTACCTGTAGTCTTGAGGGAACTGGCGCTGCCTAACGGATTTGATCCCGTATCACCCAGTTTCACAGTCAGAGACGTTACCACTGAGCTATCCGGTCCGCGATTGGACTTGACACACATGACATTGATCACCATCCAGTGATCAATCAGTTGTGATATATACATGTGTACCTGAATTCACTACTTGTCTTGGAAGTTATATCAGCTTTGATAAATTGATGCCTAACTAAATCTTGGTTGGTTTTGCAAGTATATGTCCATCTGTTGCTAACCAATGGATAAGTGTAATGAACATTAGTTTGTTCTATTTTATTTTGTCACTATGAAACGTGGTGTTCTAGTTTACGACTATAATATACTTTTATAAAAAGTAGAGGATATTTGTGGTTCACTAATATGGAATTATAAATTTCTTAAAAGCGATGTTTACATATGTTAGGATCAATAAGTTAACAATACTGAGGCTAGGTGTATCATGCTAGTTAATGATGATAAATCAATTCATAAAGTCAATAGCTCAGAAACGTATTGAGTATCTAGAACTTCTTTATATTTGTTGATACTGAATTAGACTGAAAAAGAACTAAAGGCGATGAAAGCAAGACAAGGCATCAGTTCAGAAAATTATCGATTTTTGGATAGAACTGTTTAAGAAGATATGGACTACCTGTTTCGATTTCGCGTTTCACCTTTTCATGTTCTGAAACTTTTAGGTCATATATTCTTGCTTACGTTGTTTTGAAATATGATAATTATTAAACAAACAATAAATATTCACATGTTGCTGACTATTTGAACTGTTGTTATATCTCTTTCTCGACAAACTTTAAACATGACATCATTCAGTATATTGACTTGTTTATGACTCACTAGAATCGAGTCTCATTTTAATTCTATGAAACTAATTGTTTTTTAGTCAACCTAAAATTCATGAGTAGTATGTTTTAGGCTGATATTCATTTCAAGATTACTATCAGAATAAACTTACATGAGATGAAAGACAAATAAAAATTAGCTGGCAACAAATTACAATTTTCTCCTAGATTTCATACTCCACAATGATATTAGAAACCATAGATTTACATGAAATTAGATCTATGAATATGCGGATCGGTAAAGCAAGAGCAGCATATTTACAACTGAGGAACATCGGGAATTCAAAGCAACTGTCAACTAGCACCAAGGTCAGGATTTTCAATACAAATGTCAAGACAGTTCTACCGTATGGGGCGAAAACCTGGAGAACTACGAAAGCCATCATCCAGAAGATACAGGTTTTTATAACAGTTGTCTATGCAAAATACTTCGGATCCTTTGGCCAGACACTATCAGCAACAACCAACTATGGGGGGAAACAAATCAGATCCCAGAGGAGGAAGAAATTAGGAAGAAGAGCTGGAAGTGGATAGGACACACATTGAGGAAAGCACCCAACTGCGTCGCAAGACAACCCCTTAAATGAAATCCTCAAGGCTAAAGGAGGAGAGGAAGACCAAAGAACACATTACGCCGGGAAATGCAAATAGACATGAAAAAAATGAACAAGAATTGGATGGAACTAGAAAAGAAGGCCCAGGACAGAGTGGGTTGGAGAATGCTTGTCGGCGGCCTATGCTCCCTTAGGAGTAATAGGCGTAAGTCAGCAAGTCATGAATTAATGTTATATATAGATATCCGATTTCAGTAAACATTTATACCATTAGTCATAATTATTTATTACTTATTGTTAATAATCCCTTTATTCAATATTATATCTTTTGGTACACTGTAGAATTCTCAGCATAAAGTATTTCAACAAGTTTCCTTTTCTTATTTCTTGATTGATCTTTGAGATAAATATCGTAACATGTACAGCGAAATGTCAAAAACTTTTCACAAACTCACCTAAATAGCTTATAAGTTTAATAGACATAATAATGTGTGTTAAAAAAACAAGCGGAAAGATAACTTATTGAAATATCCAGGTGACAAGAACAGGTAGCCCAGATATTCAAGCAGGTCTCGTTGTCCAGTGTCTCTTGAGTTTCGATGGTTTACCGGTTGATATATATATATAATATATATAATCCTTGATTATACATATTGTTCATTTAGGGGTTACAACGTATTAATTTAAAATGTGAAAAACTTGAATATATGATGAAATCAATGAAAGATACTCTTACCTTACAAATGAATGCTTATCAGAACCATAAAAGTAAGTTAAAGTTCAAATAATTCTAATTTTTCTTTATAGTTGAGAGAAAGATATAACTGACACGCTCTAAATATTGTCTAATGACAATGAATTAACTTCATTACTTGAAGTGATTGAGTTTCTGACAAACTGGTTGTATTACAGATTTTTCTGTTCTAGGAAAATAAAAACTATTCAAAAATATATTTGATGTGATATTGGGAGAGACAGGAAACACTTTGACTTCAAATAAAGATTTATTTTCAAAAGAGGGTTCGTGCGCGAAACCGAAAGCTATGGTTTAGAATCCTGTGAACGGGATCGTGGATACGCACTGCTAAGGAGTTCCATACTAGGACGAGACGGCCGTCCAGTGCTTCCCGGTTTTCAGTGGTGGTCTAACATACATTCATATTGTAAGCGAAAAGAAAGATTCCGGCTTAAGAAAATTATCGCGCACAGACAATCAGCCCTCATCTTCATGCTGGTCATGTGGAGGTTGGCATTATAAGAGGTTCTGCCCATATAAAGAACATTGTTGCACTAAATCTCATCATAAGTGCCATAAAGAAACTAGCTGCAGAAAAAGAACTCATCGACATCATTCTTCGAAACCCTAGTTCAAGAAATATAGATCCGGTGCATTACCTAACAAAATATTGGTACCTCAGAACCAAGCACGTCTTCCAATGAATTGATACACAATATTTTTAGCCTACTTTCAGAAATTTATCTTGTTTTACAGAAAAACTTGACAATGAAATTATGAAAAAGTGTAAAAATTTTCCAGTGAAGGAGTTTAGAGATATTTCAAAAGAAAATACATTATCTGTAAGTTTATGCAATATTTTCCTTGGTGATCTAGCTTCAGTTGACTCATGAATTCAATTATTAAATTTCTACAATCTCCACAAAACCTCTCTGACTATAATCATTATATACTCACTAGTGACTGGCTTCAAGAAGTATTTCCTGGAGTTCTAGTGAGAAGCCGTGACTAGTGGGTTTCAATCGTGTCTGTTGTGAGATAATAACTCACTGAAGACAATGATGGATGGTGGCGCAATTTCGTGGATTGGTTGAAGTTAGACATCAGCACCGTTGGACGCCAGTTCAGTGATCTAAAGGTTAGGCAATCGCGCGCGAGACCGAAGGTTCTGGGCTGGAGTCGCGAGTACGGGATCGTGGACTCTCACTGATGAGAAGTCTCACACTAGGACGAAACTGACGTCCAGTACCTCTAGATTTTCCATAGTGGTCTATCTTCAATCGATTCATGAATTCAATTATTAAATCATGCATTCTTGTTATGTTTTCAACACGATGTCACTAACAAAAATATATTCGAACTTCCTTACTCAAAAACACATGTCCTTGATATAACCCCAGTAAAAGGTTAATTAAAACAGTAAAAAAAAACTGAGAATTTCATCACTTAAGGTAGAAGGTGAAGTTTAATAGGGTACTACAATGTCTTACTAATTAAGGCACACTTATTTTTTTATGAAGATCTTACTGTTCTCTGACAATAAGTCAGTTCATATCATACATAACAAATAATAGAGGTAATATAAACATTGAATCTATACTCGAAGTAAATCAAATGAATACTGCAAGTTATACTGAAGAAATATCACACTGAATTAAAACATAATCTTGTGTTTTATTCTGTCTTAATTACCCTCAGTCCTCCAATCATAACAATGTAAAGTGTAAACTACTGGTAGAAAGTATTAATTGCCTTTGACTCAACTCATATGATTATGTATATATAAGCATATAAGGCTACAAAGCGGTTCAAATGACTGTAAATAACATGGAAGGTTTCGTTTAATGAGCGTCCATATTTAATATCAATGAATCACCGATGTCTACAAGTAGATACCCAGGTATATGAAACAAGCGAAAGAGTAGTATTAGGAAACTAATATGGAATTATGTCGGTTCTAAATTTATGATCAGCACGTATAACTAAAATATTCTTGGTAAAAAATAATTGTTTTCAACCTCCCTATAATTATAGCGATACGGGAGAGCAAACTGTTTATATATTGGTAAAAGAGTCTTAACTACCAGTAGGTACTGTAACTGAATGTGATACTGTGATGTGAGTTACTTATATCCATATAGGTGGTCAGGCAGAGAACGTATTTTAGCAGAAGATCGATAAGGAAAGAATGAAAACCGAACACAATCGGTATGAAAATCTATGAACAATGAAATTTGAAACAATGGACTGATATTTTCAAAGGAACAGTGAAGTTTGAGACGATGGATCGATATTTTGCAAATTAACAATTTACTATATGGTTCTCAGATTTTATTAAGATGCTCTGTAATTTCATGTCAAATACATTCGATTGTCACCACTGGTGTTCTTGTTCACCACAATACGACTTCCCAACTGCTACCATTTATAGGACAAGACGATAATTAAATCCGTTTTAATACGAGTTTGTGAAACCCGTTTCCTGATGGTGATTTGGCCTGCATGACCAAGTAAAGTATAGGTATACTTAAAATGGATGTTCACGTACACCACTAGTTTAGCTATGAAATCAAAGAAGGGCGTATTTTAAAAGTTAGGGCAATGGGATCTAATGTTATCCTCAACATTTTCATTCCCATAATGTGTATCGTACTTAGCATGTTCGACTATTTTTACATTCGTTTAGTGAGTGAGTGCTGGTATTAAAGTGTGTTTTTTATTAAGGATTTCAATATCTGACTTTCTCCGTAATTTTTTTCTGTTTCATCTGATTTCTTGAACCGAGCTACACTGTACACATTAGTAGAAGACAGTGATAAATAACTCCAACAGTTCGAAATGAAGTCGGTAATGAAAATTTCAGTTCAGTATACACCAGTCATCAGATAAATGACCAAAACTATTAGTTACGACATAGTGAATACTGAAGATGTTACTGATAATCCCTAGTCTACCATCCGTCATTTGGTTCTTACACTTATTTATTATTACAGAGAATTTGTAAAATTATTAAAAAAATATTTGTCATTGGGTGGTGTAAATTTGCATAATTAACACATCTACTATTTCGTTTTCTTAACCATTTCTAGTTGGATATAGCAAAGCAATTCACAAATTCATTGAAAACAATCATGGGACGTAAACGATATTTTCAAGTAAGTTAAAAACTTCAAAAATTACAAAAGAACTTCCTATCTTTCGATATTTAACAATTGAAAGTAAATTTAATAGTTGAATTCATGAGCCAATTGAAGGTAGACAACCATGGAAAACCTGGATGAACTGGACAGCTTTTGCATCCCAGTACAGGACACCTCTGCAGTGCGCGTCCACGATCCTGCCTTGCGAGATCCAAACCCAGAACCTATCAATCTCGCACGCAAGTGCTTAACCTCTAGACCACTGAGCCTGCATCTAACGTTGAAAGAAACTATAATTATAATGTCATTATATGTGAAAATTATATTTGAAATAATCTCAGCGATTGAAATTTAAATAATTCCAACGTTTCGTCCAGCTTAAATTTCAATCGCTGAGATTATCTAAAACGTGATTTTCACATATAATGACTTCTATATACTCGGCGCCCGATTTCTGTCAAACTATCTTGACGTATATTCGTATACATAATTATAATGATTATTTTTAGCTGACTCTATCATGGAATTTAATGATAGGTTTATATTCAATAACGCCCTCTCATATTCGTGTTGGGGCGATTCAAAAAATTCTTCGAAATTAGCCAATAGGGTCTCTGAAAATGTTGAGTAACCCCTTATTCAATAACAATTCAATAGTAGATTTACCGGAATCACCTAAAATGTGAGAAGTCCTATGTCACATTTCTGGTTGAATGATTACTTATAATGCTACTATGTTTAGAAGCGTTCCAGAAATTTCCAGAAGCCCAAGGCCATCTAAAATGCTAGAAATACCCTAGATTTTCTGTATATAAACGGACTTTGGGGTAAAGCGTTTCTTCCATATTTCGCACATTTTCTCTCGTGTTCAAGTTGCTGTGTAGATTTGGCCTGGGGTTACTAAAGAGCTCAGGTAACCGAATCTAGAGTGTTTCGCTTTTGAATATGTGTGAGCTAATAATATCTCATTTATACAACCGAAATATAACCCAGTGAGATTTCTGAGTGGATAGCTACGATTCTAAGGATGTATATTCACTGAGATAACACACAAATAAATAACTAACATGAGAACTGTCTACCCACTCGGAGTATTTTAAGTCTCAGTGATTAATAGGAATGTCAGAGGAAAACATATGGTCCATAATTATACAGAGAAGTACTATTTAGCAAAGAACTATCACTAACTAGATACATTTCTAACCAATCTGAAAATATAACAGAAATATGATTGAATACTTTGTGCTCATTGATTTAATAGGACTCTAAATTTTCCAATGAGATTATTTAGAACAAGTAGCAATATGAACTAAAATTTGAAACTCATTGACTGACTTTATAAGCAAAGATGGATAGTGGCTAACAGTGGAATCCAGGACGCGCGTTTCGTCCTATTCGTAACTCGTCTGCTGGATGTAACTGCCTCCCAGTTACAAACAAATAATACCAAGTGAATCAATTACTGAAACGTAGACTGTTTATACAAATGTCGTTAGTTTAAATCAACTAATTATATTTAAGGGATACGAAGAATTCGTTTTTCACACTGATGGTTTCACTTTTCAATAAAATAAAACGGTCATTATTGACATCGAAAGCATTCATTGATTCATGTAAGAGTTGTTACAATCCTTGATGGCTAAACAGTGTGTATTCCAATTTGTATAATGATAGTCATATACTCAAAGATGGATAGTGGCTAGCAATGGAATGCAGGACGCGCGTTTCGTCCTATTTGGGACTCGTCTGCTGGATGTACCTGCATCTCAGAGTTGATGTTCACTCTGGGACTCAAACCCAGTACCTCAATGGGAAGATACAACCAGAACAATACCAAGTGAATTTCAATTCACTCCATTGTACAAGCAAGTGGCTATCAGGACTCAGTAGCTGAGTGGATAAGGTGATGGCGTTCGAAGCGAACGGTACTGAGTTCGAGTCCCAGAGTGAACATCAACTCTGAGATGCAGGTACATCTATCTGATGAGTCCCAAATGGGACGAAACGCGCGTCCGGCATTCCACTGCTAGCCACTATCCATCATTGCTTACAAATAGCTTGTGAATTAAGGTAATATCGAGGCATACGCACAGTATGCACATATGCCAATAACAGACTGATCAATTGCAGTCTTAAACTTCAATAGGAAGATACAAGCCAAACAATACCAAGTGAATAGTCATATACTGTTTCAAAATCATTTTTGTCAATTTTATTTGTGAAATAAACTTTTGATTATTTTCAATTCAATTTAGATTATTAAAACTTCTCATTTGGAGAATCTTTACAACCAAATGAATGTAAGCCAATGTTTAGCTCAAACTACTTTCAAACAATGGAAAAAGCTTAAAGAAGAAAAACATAAAATACAACTACACTCAGAATGTATTCGTTTAAATAAGCCTAATAAAATGCATCATAACTTATGGAAATATGATATACCTGATATATTGAAGGTAATTCGTTCTAATAATCTTTAATTATTTCATTAATTTAACACTCACCTATCAACTATACTTTATTCGTATAAGAATTAATGGCAAACACAATTCAGCTGTTCATGTTGAAGTTCATATAGCGATGTTCAAACAATTAACATTCTTGTTTTAAAACATTAAATCACCAATTCACATTTGTAATTAACCATAGCTGTATGTTACCATATGCCAAGTATAGCAAAAGCATAAGATCCTGGATGAAAACACAATTTTAAGGGAAGTTAGGAGTTAAAATAAAATCTATACTCCAATATGAACATGTCTATCAAACGAACGGAAAAGTGATCAGTATGGTACTGTTATAATGAACGAGAACACATGTGAGGACAATATAATGTAAATACTTACTTACGCCTGTTACTCCCAAAGGAGCATAGGCCGCCAACAAACGTTCTCCAACCCAACCCAAGGTATTTGGATACAGAATTATAGAGTATCTTAGTAAAATCTGAGAATCATACAGTAAACTCCTCATTTGCAAAATGTCGATCAATCGTCTCAGACTTCATCATTCTCTGTTCACGTTCTCTTGTTTGATCTTCTTAACCTCCTGCCATAAGGCATTTCACTTTCATTTATGATACATACTACTTATATCTGTCAACATCAGTAGCAGACACCACGATGTAACTGAAAATTAAATTCATTTCAGATAACTTCAACCTTCATGTAAATTCTAGTTTCAGTTCGAGCTAATTAGCCCAGTGGTAACGTCTCTAACTGTGAAGCTGAGTGACACAAAATCGAATCCCTCAGGGAGCACCAGTTCCCTCAAGATTACAGGCACACCTTGCTGACGAGTGCCAAGTAGCACGAAACCCAGGTCCAGCGTTTCCTGTTGATTAACTCCAATCACCATCTATTCTCAACATAGTGCACGCAATGTCGAGTTACCTAGACTAGCGGCCGCATTACAAGTTGGTCGATAGTATTCGATTTGCACTAAGAAGGACTTAACACACATGACGTTGATCACCACCCAGTGATCAATCGATTGTGATTAACTTTGATTCATCATTCTTAAACTAAAAAAGTATACTTGAATCTCTCATTAAAAATACACACTTTCTTGCACTATTAGAGGATTGAACTTGACGTAAATGACTTTGAGAATGCTATGAAAAATATTGATAAAAGATTAAAAATTGATAGTGGAAATTTCAAAATAACAGATGTAAGTCTATGTTTTTATTTGATTCTTTTTTCGTTTATCATTGAATTTTAGCGGGTTATTTAATATCAAAACACTACTTATATTGAAGACGTCTGATGTAAATCATCTATCGGTTGGACATAAACATAAAGTATGAGTTATTTGTATCACAAAGAGTTTTGTGAATATTATAGAAATTTTAATAATTAAGATGATGAGTCAATTGAAGCTAGACCACCATGGAAAACCTAGAAGCACTGGACAGCCGTTTCGTCCTATTGTGGGACTCCTCGTCAGTGCACATCCACGATCCCACCCACCCGACGCGAGACTCGAACCCAGGACCCATCAGTCACACGCGCGATCGCTTAACCTCTAGACCACTGAGCCGGCGTCCAAAAGTGTTATTGTCTAACTTCAACCAACCACGAAATTTGGCGACACATCCACAATGGTCTTAAGTGAGCTGATATCTCACAACAGTTATTTTTTGAATAGTTTTCGCTTGTGAATTATTAGAGAAATGGAAACGTATCCACTGTATTATCTACAATTATGACTGGAATAATTGATAGAACCTTATACTCTTAATATGAAGATCAAAAGTTATAAGTTTAGATCAAGAAACTATAACTGTATTACGATATGAACTTAATTTTCATCCCATGTTGACATATCAACTAGAGGACTATTGAACTTATCACAGAGCAGTAAGTAGTTATTTTTTATGGACTTCTCAAGAGTGTATACTAATGACTTTCATTCATTGAGTGTTTAGAATTATCATGATGTTTGAGGAAGCTAAATGTTCGATGTTCTTTTATGTGTGAGTTTGCGGATATACACAGTTGAGTAATCTTAAACTTGAATAGTAAATTACTCAGAAGTTTATCCTAGTTCGTGACTGAAACCGTCTTCATTCTAGAAGAATGATTTGGCATATTTAGAATGTGGTTAGTAGAATGATCCAAAACGTTCGTTTCTTTCTAGTTAAAATTCACCAGTTAGATAAACATGCTTCCTAAAGTTAATAATTACACTAAAATTCACATATTGATACCATATTCCAAATGTCTAGAAACTTTAAACTTAAGACAATATCAAAACACCCTCTCACAAAGTTTATATCCTTAATTAGATGGATCATATGCATTCTTGAATATTACAATCAATTATGAAAGTGTTTGTTGAAAAGTGCCTATTATAAATGTATCTAGATTTACTTTTATCAAATACTACCACACTTGGTATTGTTTGGCTTGTATCTTCCTATTGAAGTTTAAGACTGCAATTGATCAATCTGTTATTGGCATATGTGCATACTGTGCGTATGCCTCGATATTGTCTTAATTCACATGCTTTTTGTAAGCAATGATGGATAGTGGCTAGCAGTGGAATGCCGGACGCGCGTTTCGTTCCCGAATAGGACGAAACGCACGTCCTGGATTCCACCGCAAGCCACTATCCATCATTGCTTACAAATACTACCACAGTTTGATAAACGAATAGTTCAAATCAATAAAAGAAATAATAATTTGTGTAACTAACCAAAAAGTTTCCATTTACTGAAACATCTCTTCTGATCTTATTCACTCTTTAAGTTCAATGATTTCACTGTTTGAATCTAAATGTTTTGAACGAAAATCGTTCAATTTACAATATGTAAATCCATTTGAATTGTGAATCTTTTCAATCATTTTAACAATAACTTATTGATATTCTATTCAGATTTTAGAAATATTTACCGGTTGGTATTTAGATATCAATTTATTTATTGTATTGGCTGCTTTAGCTGAAAGATTTGACAGTTTAGAGTAAGTTTTATTATTTATGATTAATCATTATGTTTAGTGAAATATTCTTCATTTGTAAGTGGTACATTCACGACTTTATCATAGATCAAACCTAAGACCAGTATTCCATGAAAATATTCCAAATTCAATCAGTTTTGAATAGAGTAACATAAGTGGGCAATACTGAATAATCTCATACTACGATGTTATGTGATTATTCATCTTGATAAGTCTTGCGGATTGAACGCTATATTCGTCTCCTAAGCTATTCTGTAACCCTCAAGCTAGAACTATACAGCGACCTGAACACGAGAGAGAAGACTCAAAATATGCGAGAAGTAGTTTACTCCAAGGTTCATTCTAATACAGAAAATACAGGGTTTTTATAATATTTTAAATGTCCTTGGGTTGCTAGAAGATTCTGGAATGCTACTAAACATAGTAGCAGTGTAGCAGCCAACCAATCAGAGCCTCTGCATGTGACGTTTCGCTTCCTTGATATTTTTGGCCACGACTCCAAATGAACGCTGATTGGATGAAACGCTTCTTAGTGTTTCCTGATGCTTGTTTGTCTTTTGCAAGCAATCTTCTGGATCACCACAACACATCTGAAATTAAGTTTTGACATATCTAATCTAAAATTAAGCCAATTTACATAAAGCTCTTTCATTTGGGGTATAATTGTTTGAGAAATTATGTTTTGTGATAAAGGCAGTAGGCGGAAAATATTATTACTTGCCTTAATGAGATGGTAAAGATTTGTAGTTCAGGTGAATGAAGTTTAATTCGCTGAGCTGGATGATTATGTCATGCATCTGTCATTGTTCTTCTGAATAACAACATCAACACAAACTTCAGGTAGAAGTGAAGTATTCGAATTTCTCTACTTAGTTCAGAATTAATTTAATTGAAAATGACTAGAGAATGAATGTGTTCCTCACCTTGATCAAACAGAGTTATATTTAGTACATTTGAAATTCTTATTTCAACACTTAGAAAAGGTAAATAAAATGAAGAAGGAACTTTCTTTTCGGTTCGTTTCTCATTATGAAGCTACACTGATATCTAATAATAAAATATGAAATCAATACAAACCAAGCGATAATGTATCAAATCATCTGTGTTTAAATTGTCAAGGAACAATTAAATTTGATTGTTTCATACATCATCATTTGATCGATGCACGACGTTATTTAGACACAGATGAATCATCTTAAGTGATCAAATGAATCCTACCAAATGTTCCATACGGTTTATGTAAACTTCTCTACATGGGGTTGAAGTAACCGGTATCCATTTTAACATACTAGATATCTGTATTCTTAGGATACTTGTTCAGCTGTTCACATTACCTTGGATACTGATGTAGCCGGTACTAGAGTGAATTTCAAATACCTTGTCGTTCATTATCTTCTATTTTATTTAGAAGATTTCCAAAAAGTTTTGTCTCATTAAAAATTTGACAGACCAATTGTAATTAAGTTAATGTGGTTATATCTAGCTCTCATCAAAAAAGAAATCTACATTGGTTAAAGAACCACATAAAGATTGAGAACCTTAGATAGATATTTCATTCCTACATGGAACTAATTAGCAATGTTTACATATTATATTCTAAAAGTTGAGCCCATAACCATTAGGCTCCACAACCAATGAGCTATAATCCAACAATTGACAATCCTAACTTTGGTACATTTCTATAGGCTTCTGATAGTTTTAAGGTATTTATTGAAACTTTTTATTTATTTATTTATTTTAAGATAGATATTGGTACAAATACACATGCGCCACACAGATCTCATTTGATATGTGTGAGGGCTGTGATACTGCCCGGGTGCCCAAACCGAAGCAGGTGGTTTTCTTAGGGGCCACACCCAGAGCCTTCGACCTGAAGGTCAGATCCACAGGGCAGTGGAACAACGTAAGGAGATGCAGTCTCATGGTAGCCGGTGACCAATGCTTGGTTCATACGCCGTTTGTTCCTTCAGGATACTGTAGCCCATGTGCACCATTGGTTTGGAATCAAGGTTTTCCAACTCCCCTAGGTGGACTCTCCATGTCCACCAACCCGGTTAAAGCGCCGGACATACGCTTTTCATCCTCTTAATTTCGTAAACAACACCCCCGCCACGAGAAGGCGGTGAGTAGGACTTCCTGGCAGAGGCTATATACGTGTGGCCATGTGAGAGCATTTCGAGAGGAAGAGCGGACTTTCCCCACTCTCGGCCGTACCAGGGCATTTGGGGGCTACAATGAACAACTGATATATATATATATATATATATATATATATATATATATATATATAAAGTGTGATTGTAGAGATACTTAATTGCATACATAAATTTGACCTACTTTTCTAAACGTTAAATAAAACATATCTGCATATTATCAGAAAGTGGGTTTTGTGGAGATTGTAGTAATTTCAACAGTTGAATTCATGAGTCAGTTAAAGCTAGACCACCATGGAAAACCTGGAAGCACTGGACGACCGCTTCGTCCTAGTATGAGACTCTTCGTCATATCTGTACATGATTTTTTTCTGCAAAGTATCAAATATACTTGAAGATTTATTTACTGAAATCCAGTTTATTCCATGCACAAATCAATTTGTTGTGAGTAGTAGTAAACCACATGTTAGTTAAGATAATACTGATTAGCTGGTAATTAGTTGGGTTACATTATGCGATTTTTTTTCTCTTATTTTCTAGGTTGATTGTTCCTTACAAACATTAAGTTATTGAAATGCATATAATATTATTACGTTTAACATTCATCCCTACATCTTATTGTATATCATTGAGCATAATATGAATTAGAATAAGTTGCATAAACAGACAAACAATATTGATTTCATTTGCATCTTCATTAGGCTTCACATTAGCATATGCTAATACTTTTGTAGAGTACACAAACTAATCATGACAATTTATTAGTCGATCTAAGCTAAACCACCATTAAAAATCTGGAAGCCGTAACTAGTGAAGTCCAATCTATGTCGGGTAGAGATAGGTATCTACCTCAGACAATTGATAAATGGTTGTGCAGATCATAGATCGATTAAAGTTAGTGATTAACATAGTTGGATCCTGGCTCAGTGATTTAAAGGTCAAGTGTTCGTGAGTGAGATGGAAGGTCCTAAATTCGAGTTCCGTATACGGACCCGTAGATATTCACTTCTGGAGAGTCCCATACTAGGACAAAATGACCGTTCAATATTTCCAGACTTTCAGTTGTGGTTCGGCTTAAATCGACTCATAAACTCAACTATTAAAAATTACTACAATCTCCACGAACCCCTATTCTAATTTATGAATCGATAATAACAATGAAGTGAAATGCATAGTAAATCACAATAAGTAAAAAAATACAAATAAGGTGACTGTAGAACATTATTAAATTATAATTGATGTCCTTATATCTAACCACATAAGTGGTTAAAAATTCAAGAGAAAACAACACCATTCAGGGTTATCTATCGATTAGGTTTTGTTTTTCTGTGTTAGCTTGTTCATAATTCAGTTAATGAGCTATAATTTTTGAGGACGATTTTCTTTTCCATCATCCACAGATGAAAGGTTGTGTACCGTAACCTTGATGTAGTTTTCACATTTATCATTGGCTTGTTCTTATAGTTCAGTTTTCTTGGTGTTCCATTAGTAGTGATAAGTATGATATGAATGACATAAATAAATATATCAGTACAGTAAGTATTGGGAGCTTTCGATAACTGCTTTAAAATGTCTTCAGTATTCAAGAAAATCCATATGACTAATCAGTTTAGAAACTTGAAATAACATTTAGAAAACAACTGTAAACGTTTTCATTATCTTTATTGAACAAATGCATGTTTTCCAGAACTTTCTTGAATCTTATATCCACATAGCCTTATAAGTAACCTTTCTTTCTGCACACGAACTAACCTTCAAATGAAAACTTATAAAATTCTCACCTTTCTAATTTATGTTCGGGCTTCCAGGTAAAAAGTCGTCTAAGAACTAGAAAGCGGTTAGAAAGTAGCTGTTTAGCCACTCAAGTACCAAATGTATTAATAAGTAGGTCGAAACTTGGTAAAATGAACTTATGAAAACAATAATCATTAGCACTAATAAATACTTAGTGCATAAATTACCAGTTTAAGTATATAAGCATTCAATGAGAGATATGAAAGAGATAAGGAAAAGGAAAACCAAGCTTATGAACATGCAGTAAAATCGTCGATTAATTTTCTCCTGTCAAGAAAAGTACTAGTGTCACTTACTCAGATTACTGTAGCTTCTGATTTATGTGAGAGACAATATCAAACCCATTTGGGATAATGTGAAATGTATGAGGTAGAACATTAGAAAATTTTTAGTGTCATTGACCCTGCAACCACTATCAATCAAGTGTGATAAGCAACAACTACATATTGGCTTTGTTTGACCCTTTTTCATGTTGAATCTTACTAGTTACGTTACCTGGTAGTACAGCGATCATAGTCTTCTTCACAGGTGTTATCAGTAGGAATCAGCACAAATTTCGACCATCCCCAATCGCAGGATTTCAGAAGTGGAATAAACATAAATGATAAATTTCGTTTGATTTTCATAAATCTCAGCGCTCAAATAAATATCCAACAAATCAAACATCATCCAAATAGGACGAAACACACGTCCTGGATTCCACTGCTAGCCACTATCCACCATTGCTTACAAAAAGCTTGTGAATTAAGGTAATATCGAAGCGATAAGCACAATATGCACATATGCCAATAACAGACTGATCAATTGCAGTCTTAAACCACAATGGGAAGATTGAAGAAAACCAACACCAAGTGAATTCATATATTTATAATCCATTTTAGTTAGCACTAATGTTCCATTTAACAAAGCTCTTATTTCATTACCTCTGAACATTCAAGTTCCGTGTTTTTTTCTTCAAAAATTTATTCTAGATCCATTCTTGACAATAATGTGCATAAAATTGGTACACAGTCATTGTGTTTGAAAATAAGGAAAGCAAGAGTAAGTGTTGTTCTAAATGATAAAAAATGTATCCTATTTATATATCACAAACATTCTTATATATTCCCAATCTCATTATTTTGGGGAAGCCGCTATAAAAAAGTTTGAGGAAATGGAACAAAGATCCAAAAATTTCCCTAGATCTGAAGAAATCTCAACAGTTTTGAGGAAGCTCATTGAACTTTGTGGATAGTCCAAAAATGCCCCCCCCCAAAAAAAATAGGGACATTGGATTTATAAGATACTTTATATTGTAAAAATGAGTGTTACTGATTAAAGAGTTTATGTAATATGAGTTATTAATGAATCTGCTTAAATGATTATAAAACACAAGTGGGTACAATTGAATGTATTTTGGATATAAAATTACAGAATGCCTTTGTCAAATCTGAGAATCATACAGTAAACTCATCATTTGCAAAGTATGAGTCGACTTTCTCAAGTTTGACTGTTTTTTTTGCAGATATCAGTCAGACAGTCGTGTCGTTCTCTTTTCTTTAATCTTCTTAACTTTCTGCCACTAGGTATGGAAGGTTTAATGACTGAGCTTTTATTATCAATCTAAGCAACATAAACATCAGTATTATAAAGTTTAACAAGAAATGACATGATAAAATTTATCAATCAATGACTGACAGTTTGATCTGTCGACATAAAATCTGATTATTTTGTTTCCAGTTATAGTGACTCCATTGTTTTAACATTCATTTTGATTGTGTTATTTTCTGGCCGACTGGTTGTTGAACATTATTCCTTCGGATTGACAGATTGAGTTTTTATTAAATATGCACCTATTTTACCGCTGATCAACCCGAATTCTAAGAAAAACTTCTATATTCTTTACCTTATTTACATCTGAGATTCCAAGTTTTTCTTAATTGAGTTCTCATCCTTACTTGTTTACATTGTTATATTTTGTCATATTCAACAGCTACTTGCTTTGCATTCAAATAAAGACAAAACTGAAGCCAGTATTTTAGGAGTACTGTTTGTCCTGATTGTAATCGGTTATATTTTAGAGGATGTTCAGCTGGTTTTCTTAGATTATTGCCTTCTGGACTGAATTAAAACGTTTGTCTGATTTTCCCTACCTTGTGAACCACACTAACTCACAACGATTCCGGCAAACTGGCTGAAAATTCTTGTACACATTTCTATATTTGGTAGGATAATCCATTTGTTGGTTCGTACAATTAGTTTTTTCACTCAATGAATAAACGTTATTGTATAGGAAAACTCTAAAAGCCGGACTATTTAACCATGCATCTAAGATAACGAACAGAACATCTAATAGCTTGGAATGCTTTTACATCTTGATATACAATAAATAATCAACCTTGTCCTCTGAGAGACCAAGGCAATATTAACTTTCACTATCTATATGCAATCACTGAACATGGAATAAAGTATATCATATTGTCAGTTCATTTACTTGATTGACAGTCATGGATATTTTATTCGATAAAATTCTAACATCCTCTATGAAATAGGTCAAGATATATTAAACTAAAATTATTTAACGTTATTCGAACCGTTCTATTTTTAGAATTACACATATTACTTACAACATATCAGTAGTAACAAAAATACATTCCAACAGTTGAAATCATGAGTCAATTGAAGCCGTGACCAGTGGGGTTCAACCAGGTCTGTTGTGAAATATCAGCTCACTGAAGACAATGGGGTACGACCGCGCAATTTTTTGGATTAGTTGAAGTTAAAAAAAATTAGCACCATCGGATGCCTGCCAGCTCAGTGGTCTAGTGGTTAAGCTCTCGCGCTCGAAACTGATAGTTCCTGGGTTCGAATCTCGCGGAGGGGGTTGGCGGGATCGTGGAGTCCCATACTAGGACAAAACGGCTGTCCAGTGCTTCTAAGTCTCCCATGGTGGTCTGGCTTCAATTGACTCATGATCTCAACAAATGAAATTACTACAATCTCCATAAAACCCCTTCTGATACTAAACAACATATGCTCACTAGTGACTGGCTTCAAGATATATATCCTGGAGTTCTAGGGACAAGTAGTGACCAGTGGAGTTCAACCGGGTCAGTTGTGAGGTAGTAACTCACTGATGACAATGGTGGATGCGTCGCTCAATGTCGTGGATTAGTTGAAGTTAGACATGAACACCATTGGATTCCGACTCAGTGGTCTAGTTGGTTCAGAGCATGGCGCGAGACTGATAGTTCTTGGGTTCGAATCTCGCGGGTTGGGCGGGATCGGGGATGCGCACTGCTTAGGAGTCCCATACTAAAACAGAACGTCTGTCCAATGCTTCCAAGTTTCTCATGGTGGTCTAGCTTCAATTGACTCATGATCTCAATCAATGAAATTACTGAACTCTCCATAAAATCCCTTCTGATAAAAATACATTTATTTATTATTTTTTTTACATTTCCATAGGAATTATTCATATTAATCGGTGGATTAGACAGAAAACGATATTTTCAACTATCTTATATTTTTCAACCAATTATCAAACTAAATAGTGGTAAAGTAACCAATGATACAACCATAATTAATAGGGATCTATCTTCAATGGATTCTTATCATAAACCATTCGGACATATTGAAATGAAAGATTTAATGGTCTTCTTTCATGCTGCTAATCTATCGCAAATTCATGTACAACAATTAATTACATATTTAGATAATAAAAACAATGGTACCATTGATTTTGTTACATTTTTAGAATATCTTCCTTTATTTGTTGAATCACATCAACACATTATATATAATCCATATTTAAATTAAAATATATTCAATATATAAAAATAGTTGTGTTTAAATGATGATTAAGGGTTTGATGAAGGACTTGTATGAGTTTAGTTGTCATTGATGGATTGTAGTTAGAGTACCATTGAAAACTATGGGATATCAGATATATGTTTCACTTAATATATATAATAACTTTCAGCAGTGAGCATTAATGATCCATCCAACGATCGAATACAGAATATTTCATATTTCCTGTTGTGGAGCCCTTCATTTTCTCGTCATTTAGATCGGACGATGTTAACGAAAGGGCTCTCCACAAAAAGTGGCCCATTGATCTGACTCCAATTAGATCGTAATGAATGTTTGTTATCGCCTATCCACGTATATAATTATCGACTTAAATCGAGTTAGTCAATAACGAAATTAAATAAGTCAAATAAAGAGAATGGACTTTTGAATATATATATTTTGTATATAAAATGAATGGAGTAGAGAGAAGAGAAACAACGCAGAGTGGAGATGGCGAGTAAGCCAACTCCTATTTAACCAAACATTAATCAATATTTATAGTTATACAAAAATAAGTTACAGACATATGATGAGTAATGGGATAAGAAGTGTGCACACACCTACGTGCTCATATCAAAACGGTCAAGATTGATAAGCGAATAATTAACAAGGTCAGAATGTGACTCAAGTAGAATGAATAGATTGGGCTGTCCGAAAGCTAGAACAAGGTATATGGGCTTAACATCATAACCGACACTACACTGCGTTCAACCTGACATTTAGATTGCCCTGAGGGTTACTAGAGTGCTTATCAAACGGAATCTAACATTCGAATAAAAGATTCATCAATGGTATGTTTAGTTTACAGAAATTTACAACTGTTTAAATAAAATTCCAGATGGTATAAGCCGAAGAGCTAAGCTTTTTTATCCGAAACAACCAATCCTAATGAGTAGATATTAAATATCATAAAAGTGATAAATCATCTTCTACTTTATAGCTCGTATGTGATTCTAAATAGACCTGACCAACTGAGATAACATATGATTATTACGTCATTCATATCTTCTTAATAGTTATATCTGTGGTGTGCGCTACTTATATTGACATAAGTAGTATATGATATTAGTTGTGAACAGAAGGTCTGACAGCAGAGACAAGATGATCGAACAGTAAAGAATGGAAACAAGATGCAATTTGTATGAAAATGCAAGAACAATGAAGTCTGATTCATTTTGAGACAATTGGTGGACATTTTGAAAATTAGGCATTTACTTTATGATTGTTAGATTTTATTAACAAGTCCTGTAATTTTGTGTTAAATACATTCGATTGTCCCCATCCGAGTTCTGTTCACTACATGTCTTCTTTAGAGACAGTTGTGACCTTCAGTGCATTAAGTTTATTAAGTTTGTACTCATAAATCTTATATATGTTGTGTAATACACAGTTTTATCAAACTTTAATAATATTCTACCAATAACAAACAAGCTTGATTTGTATCACGTACAGTAGCTATCATTCAAGGTCTAAAGAACGTCCGTCTTTATTGATTTGTTCTATCGGTGTCTTGATGTCATGGAAAACGGTGCGTAGTTTTGAAAGTGTTTTTCGCACAATGTATTTAATAATGATTAACTTTAGCTTATCTTTACTTCTTTGAATAAGTTATAAGTTTTAGTCTTTCAATCATTCCAAGTTCTTGGAGTGCTAAGTGAAAGTTGTAGAAAAAGATTTAAAGCAAAACATCGATTGCTATTAAAGATCTAGCTTAAAAACTTATGCAGTCTGAAATCATTTGTGCAGGGATAGATGGATTGCATATTATATCAACTTCCATTTCAATTCTCAAGTTTCAGAAAACATCCTAGATCCAAGCCTTCACGTGGAAACAATACTTCTGAACTAAGGATACACTGATTAAGATATAGTCTGGTAGCACTGCTTGTGAAATCCTTGTTTTATGGCTATGTTACTTGTTAGTAATCAGGGTTATCCCGTTTTTGGGCTCGCATTGGTTAACTTGATTATCAACAAGCTGAATATACTCTTATTGGTTAAAACAATGTTACATGAACAGCCATACTGAATTCATTATTGTTACGTTTGACTGTCGTTGTTGTTGTTGCTGTATTGTCACCTTGAATGTACGCTTAAATCCAACTACTTATGATTTATCATAGAACCATATATATTATTAATACATGCTAATATACAAATATTTCCGAATAATCAAGACAGTCTTGTGACTTGAACAGACCTCGAGTGCATTATTTAAAATGAATCCAACCGTAATTCTTCTGAGTTAGACGAGTTGTTTCAAATATCTTCAACGAAGTTACCGAAATCCAAACGAAGAATAAAGAGTGGATGGTTGACGAGATGAATATATTTGATTATAGGTAACGATACTGAAACGTGAGATTTTATCAATGGGGCTAGTTAAAGTGTTAGAAAAGTCTCACCATAAGTCAAGACGTTATATGATGAAGGTAATTGATCAGGTATCTTTATCCATTACGGTCAATCATAACTAAATAGGTTCAACAAAACTGTTTATTTTAAGGAGTCATTTATCACTACACATTCATCTGTTATGTGGCCAAAGAATTCTTATTTATCTTATGTACACTTAAGTTTCAACTTCCAACAGTTTTTATAAAATGTACTTATGTTTGTATAATTCACCAAAAATAGTTTCCCATTCGCCTCGAAAATGCTTTCTAAACACCAATGGATAAACGTTTCTAATCCTCACCCTCATTTTAGTAGATAGTTTAAAATAGAATATCTAAGAAGTTACATCCATATCTGTTATGTCCTTGATCTCTCTACCCACTTTTGGTGCTGAGGATAACCTGTCTAATCTAGATTAAGACCTTGACCTGATAGGCTGACCGGCTTAACATGGAGGCTAGTATGAATGAGTTCGAAGTGGGGTAGAGAGAAGAAAACTATTCTATCACCTGACAAGCACGCGAGTAAGAGAATACAAGTCAACTGGAACACTACTCGATTTATTCCCAATTCCGATTTGGTTCCCTATATCCCGATTTCAGATCAGTGTAAAAAGATACATGAATAAATAGATGACCACAGCATACAATAATTAGGAAAATACAATTATGTCCGAAACTGGGGCTTAGTATAGAAAATAGGGTACAAAATACTATATTTAAATTACAATAGCTTTGGAACAAAAAGAGCTATGACATTGAATCATACATCAAACGAAAGCTTATTTTATGTAGAATAGACTAAGGACAAAATTAAATGTCATTGTTTTACAAGCTTTGAATTAAATGAAATAACGTCCCTCCCCCCCAAAAAAAAATAGCTTCCGTAGTTTGTCAAAACTTCTTGTTTCTTTGTTCACATCAATATCAAACGAATATAGAATAATATCTCATATAATTTTGGATGTCTAATAATCTCTCTAGAGTGATAAAATCCATTAATGGTAGCTTGAAAACGTTCTCATCATTACCATTGGAAATTCATACTGTTATTGTTTTGTATTTTTTGTTTTTATAAAATAAAATGATTTTTATTAGTAACATAATTAACTTAGCAACAAACTAAAGATAATTATGTTCACTTTTATTGATTTTCTATGAATTCCATTCCAGGTAAAATATACTTCATAAATAATTGATTATATTGTTGAATTTTATCACCTGAAAGTTTGTCTAAACAAAAGGTCTAAAAGATGAAAAATCTGTATTCAGTAATTTATTTTTATGAATAAAAAAATATTATCAGAAGGGGTTTTGTGAAGATTTTAATAATTTCAATGGTTTAAATCATGAGTCAATCGGAGCTAGACCACCATGAGAAACCTGGAAGCACTAGACGGTTGTTTGGTCCTAGTCTGGGACTCCTCAGCAGTGCGCATCCACGATAGACATGTTAGACATTAACACCTTTGGATGCCGGCTCAGTGGTTTAATCGTTAAGCTCTCGCGCGTGAGACTGGTAGGTCCTTGGTTCGAATCTTGCGGGGGGGAGGGGGTGGATGCGCACTGTTGAAGAGTCTCACACTAGGATAAAAAATATTATAAGATATGAATATGATTATTTGAATAAGTCAACTGTAATGAATTATTAAAGTATATATATATATATATATATATATATATATATATATATATATATATATATAATTAATAAGGATGTGTAGAAGTTAGTTTTCAGGTATTGATCTAGATCAGAAAGCTCCCATTTTTATTACGCCTCAAAGTTTAATGACTAGGTTAATCCTATCATTATGAACCATGTAGTATTGAATCGAGTCATTTTCAAGAATTTATAAAGATGCATATTTCAAATGACCATCCTAATGAATGAAGTAACAGGGAGGCGAACCAAACAACAGATAATTCAGAATAGTCAGAATGTGTGTGCTTCATCAAAAAACCTGATAATAAAGTATAGTGTATATTGTTCACGTATCGGATTGAAGGTTTAGTCTCTCATGAATCTTGAAGCTAATTATAATAAAGATAAGCCATCAATCATTCATATGACGTAATGAATGTTATCTGTCTAGTGAAATATTCAAAGGTACACAAAATGAAACTACTACGAACACAATACCGAATGGTTTATATATATTCGATTAGGTGTTCAAGTATAGAACTTCTAACTGCTTTCCTTTCACCGTTATAGAACCAAGCTGCGATATGTTCCCGTATCCAAGTTGAAAGCGAGCGCTGGCTATGGCAAATGTACCTTGCTCCACAAGAGCAGGTGAACTGGTAGATGCATATATATATATATATATAGGGAAATGAATGGATCATCGAATCAATTAAGCAGCTAATAATAAAGCTAGCAGAATGAATATATGCGTATGCGGTAAGCAATGTTCAAGCATAATATTTCATCATACAAACATAACAATAATAAAGGTACAATAATTTGTTATTAGTAAGGGGGACTTTGTCCTCTAAATAAGTTAACGAAAGGGCTTAACTGAGTTAAATGAGAACAAACTCAATCGCACGTGAGTTGCTATAGTTTTATCCAAGTTTGAAACTCCTTAATAGTATCCGCTCAAAACTTCACACATCTGGTCAATATTATCATTAGAACTTGTTACAAGAAAGATACGTTGAAGCATCTGAATTAAAATTTAATACTTCAAATATTTTTTTTTAATCTTCAGTCAAGTTACAATCAAACACTATCTTCATATAACTTCATCGATGAGTTACATAACGTTTTCTTCTTTTCTTCATCTTGGAGAAAAAAGTTTCACTGTTTAGGCATTTGAATCGCTATCCAGCTCAGAGAACAAAACCCCATGAAACAATTTGTTTAATCTCTTTGGTAAAACTTACTAGTATTGTGTAATACATGTGTCGAACATGCGAATTAATTTTGTTATTCTGTTTCTTGATAATGTCTGTTTATAGAAAAAAAGTATAAAAAGACAACTTGATAATATTTCTCAGCCAAGTTTGCTTACAAACTATAATGAGATTAAAGATGTGTGTTTTGTATTATTTAGGACTCCCCAGTTGAATGTAATTGGATTATGCTGTTGATATTCACAAGGAGACTTGAAGTTATTGTCTCTCTATTCGAATGTCCAATGTGTTTTCCATTGAGCGAATAAGTTCACATAGTCATTATTTTGTTCAAGCGAGATGAATTTTAAATAATTTGTAAAAACTTGAATCATTCCGTTATTGGTGCTAAGGTCTCCAGTTGATCAGTCTTTTTTCAGCACATATGCATTCTGAGGGGATTGTCTTCATTTGAACGTTAAGTCAAAAGCACTTTTAAGCAAAGTTGAATTGTGGTTAGCTTGTAACTTAATGGTGATGTGACTACATTCCGTTTATAATCCACATGCGCAAAACAACAGTGATCAATTGAAGCTTCTAACATTAACAAATATAAGATTCCTACCTTTAGAAATTACACTAATATATAAAAGTCAGTAAAAGCTTCTGTGAAAACTGCTGACTTTGGATGACTCATTACTATTAGTGAAATTTGTCTTATGGTTGGTAGGGTTAAACTCCAGTTACTGTAGATTCTCCTAAAAACTCGTCCATCTTATAAGTAAATCCATATTTCACAACCTACAATCAATTGGACACTGAGCAGTTGTGATAAACGTTATGTTTATCTTATCATTTTAGCTTCAATTGAGTTATATCGAGTAAGTTACAATGAAGTTACTAGTGTAAGTGACTAACACTGCGTGAATTCTGCTGAGATTTTGGAAATACCTATAGGTAATTTGTAGGGTTAGATATGATTTTTTTGAAATGCGATACACTAGCAGAAACCTCTGCATCAGTAGGCCTCAACATACACAAGTGAAAAACGAAGAAACTCAAATGCAACACAGAGAACACCAACCCAATCACACGTGATGGAGAAGCACTGGAAAATGTAGAATCTCACATGTATCCGATCAGCATCATCGATGAATAAGGAGGATCAGATGCAGACGTCAAGGCAAGGATTGGCAAAGCAAGGGCCGCATTCCTACAATTGAAGAACATATGCAACTCAAAACAACTTCCAACCAACCAATATCAAACTCACAATCTTCAATACAAACGTTAAGGTAGTTCTACTGTACGGAGATGAAACGTGGAAAACTACAACAACCATCAAGAAGTTACAAGTATTTATAAGTAGTTGTCTATGCAAGATACTCAACATCCATTGGCCGGATACCATCAGCACCAGGTTATTATCGGAGAGAACAGACCAGATTCCAGTTGAAGAGGAAATTAGGAAAAGACGATGGAAATGGATAGGCAATATATTGCGGAAATCACCGAACCGCATCACGAGGCAAGCACTAACTTGGAATACTGAAGAGAATTGGAAATGAGGAAGGCCAAATAACACATTACGTGGGGAAATAGAAGCATATATGAAAGGATGAATAACAACTAGAAAGAGCCGTGAAAAATTTTCCAGGACAGGGTTGGATGGAAAGAGTGCTGGTGAGTGGCCTATGCTCCTCCACGAGGAGTAAAAGGCGTAAGTAACTAAGTAACGTAATATTTAGTTACGTGTTTTGAGTATAACTCTGAAACAGTTCAGGGACATAAGAGGAGAATTCATCTGTAGGCAAAATTAATTCAACATTACTAATCACATAATATTATAATGTAAACAATCAACATTAATGTCACAAAAAGTAATACAATAGATCAATCAGAAATCCGCCTGAATAATAGATACAAATAACTGACCAAGAAATAGTTTATATTTCTAAGGAATTAAACAAACATCATTAGAAGTTTGTGTAACCGTTATGAAAATCAAATACTACATATTACAACATAGATAAATGAAACTCACCTTCAATTTTCATCCTCTCAAGTATATACTTTAAAAAGGAAGCTCCTAACATGTATTCAGTTGTTTTTTGTGGAACCTTAAAGTACACAAAATGTTGTCAAACAATTTAATAATCCAATTCAATACAAATATTTTATCATTCAGAGGTGAAAATAAACTAGATCTAGGGAACCAACATAACGTGACACTATTCAAAAAAAAAGAAAGGAAAGGAGAAAAGAGGCTTTCTCCCTCTCTAGTGAATGTAAGATTATTCTTCTTCTATTACTCAACAAATGATTATCTTAGAAAGTATTGTGGATATTATAGTAATTTCAATGGTTGAGATCATGAGTCAATTGAACGTAGACCGCCATAGAAAACCTGAAAGCACTGGACGGCCATTTCGTCCTATTTTGGGACTCTTCAAAAGTGCCCATCCACGATCCCGTTCGCGGGATTTGAACCCGGAGCCTTCAGTCTCGCTCGCAAACGCTTAATATACTGAACCACTGAGCTGGCATCCGACGGTGTTAATATCTAAGCTCAACCGATCCATGAAATTGAGCGATCACCTTCCATTGTACTGAGGTAAATACCTGTCTCTACCCGACACGAATTAGCTGCACTGGTCACGGCTTCTCACTAGAACTTCGAGAATTAATTTCACGAAGCTAGTCACTAGTGAGCACATGGTAATTATCACTCACTAAATGTAGAAAACTTAAATGTCATCAGAGAACTTCAGTAACTCCTAAAATGATTATTAAAAATAAGGCTAATTTTTAGTCAGTTAGGATATAAGTAACTGAAAACTATCAAAGTTGGAACCAGGATATTGAGTTAAGAGTTTAAGTAACATTTATGATTAGCGTTAATTGATTAAATAATCATAGAAGAACACTTTGTAGTCATATTGATAAAAACACTTATGTAGACAAGAATTGTCTACATTCTTCATTTTAAACCTTATCAACATGCATAGGTTACCTTAAATTACTTATGAATTGTTTTGAAATATTACAATCGCATTTTAATACAAGTTGTTTTCTATAATCAATTTCTCATTATCATTTTTTAGAATTTAGCACAGGCCGATCACCAGCAGTCTTTCCATCCAACCCTGTCCTGGAAAATTTTTCACGGCTCTTTCTAGTTGTTATTCATCCTTTCATATCTGCTTCTATTTCCCCACGTAATGTGTTATCTGGCCTTCCTCATTTCCAATTCTCTTCAGGATTCTAAGTTAGTGCTTACTTCGTGATGCAGTTTGGTGATTTCCGTAATGTATGTCCTATCCACTTCCAGAGTCTTTTAATAATTTCCTCTTCAATTGGAATCTGGTTTGTTCTCTCCCACAATAGGCTGTTGCTGATGGTATCCGGCCAACGGATATTGAGTATTTTGCGTAGACAGCCATTTATAAATACTTGCACCTTTTTGATGATGGTTGTTGTTCTTCAAGTCTCAGCTCCATACAGTAGAACTGCCTTAACGTTCGTATTGAAGATTGTGAGTTTGATATTGGTTGGTTGGAAGTTGTTTTGAGTTGCAAATATTCTTCAATTTTAGGAATGCGGCCCTTGCTTTGCCAATCCTTGCCTTGACGTCTGCATCTGATCCTCCTTATTCATCGATGATGCTGATCGGATACGTGTGAGATTCTACATTTTCCAGTGCTTCTCCATCACGTGTGATTGGGTTGGTGTTCTCCATAATAGTTCCTAATAAGGCATATGATATTTGTTATCGTGCTTTTGAATTTCGCGCTTAAATATTCATAAACCGCCGTCTTTAAATCTGGTTGGTTTATCAGTAAAATATACATTTATGAAAGAAATTTTAAAAACTATCTACTAATACTACTAATTTCAATAAAAGAACAACTCACTGACACTGTAGTGAATATTAATAAAATTATAGGATAACTATAATTTATATAATATTTCCAAATTCTTATTAGTTCACTGATCAATTCATTGCCTGAAATTTTCAAAAAACAATTGTATTTATTAATAAGGAAAGTAAAATACAAGTACGTGATAAAATGATATATAAAGTCATAGATGTTATTCGAAGCATACTACTTTTTAATGAAAGCCTGGAAGCACTGGATGGCTATCTCTTCCTAGTATTAGACTCCTCATTAGTGCCCACCCACAATCCTGAATGCGAGAATCAGTGCACAACCTTCAGTCTCGCGCAAACGCCTAACCTCCAAACTTTTGAGTAAGCATTCAATAGTATTGGTGTTTAACGTCGAATAATCCACTACATCGCACGACTATCGTCTTCGATGGGTATCTATCTCACAACCGACAGAGATCAGCTCCACTTATCACGGCTTCTCATTCGAACTCCGAAAATCTCCTCTCAAAGCTGCTCACTAGTAAGCACATTATAATTTTTTGTACGGTTTGTGGAGATTGTTGGACTTCATTTAAGCTTTTCTACTTGTATTCCATTAAACAATCTTATCATTTAGTGTATCGTGTAATTAACACTCGATAGACAGAGTAAATTCTACTTTCCTATATTGTATTCACTTTACAATCTAAAATGTATAATCAAGTAGAAATAAGCTTCAATTCACAAAACTCATGACAGTACCCTGTGTTAACTTGATATCTTTTTGATATTCCCCTTTACAAGTAAGTTAACAGACTTTCATAACTATTTCAACCAAAACGTTTTCAATGTAACCAATGATTACTTGACCTACCATTTAACTTTTCCAACGGTCTGCGAAGAGTACGCATAGTGTTACGTAACACCTTTTTCTAGTGAAATTCAAACAATATTGTAAGATAAATTATTTAGTGCAAAAATTTAGCATAATAAAAGACTTCCTGTTAGGATGTTCGGAAAAATATACCAGTAATTATCATGTTAAGTCTAATGGTGTCCTTGGACTTTAAATGGACATTTCCTATTGGTCAATATTTATTTCACTTGTCAAATATTGTACAAATGTTGTTTTCTATTTTATGGTACGATGTGGTCTGGTTGATTGGTATATAAATAGAGTATGTCTGAAATATAATGATCCATATCTCAGAGGCTAAGACTTGCGTTCTGGACTCAACTGGCTGGGCTAGACAGGGAGGCGGGAACAATCAAGATTCTAGGCCGTACGTACGTAGTTTACGTGTCATTGATCCGATCGATAATCCGCTGTCCTCTATTCCGCCCTCACGACACAACACTTCCCTAAGCAACTATGAATCTAGTTAAATACAATATCGTCTAATTCAATATATAATCCATTTCTTGTCATCTGGATATATGATTGATAAGAAGTCGGTTTTAGCTAGATATCATCATCTTAGAATATTGTTCGATAAAGTTGAAATTTCTGAACTTCTAAATTAGTTCCAACCACTACCTAGTTGATGAACGAGGAGAGTGTAGATACATCACCTGTCCGTGCTTCCAGGTCTACTCATGATCAAGTGGACCTTAGAACATAACGATAATTTGAATAGTTTCAGTAGATAATTTGTTTTGTATTCGAACCAATCATTCAAAAAATTTATCGTTTTTTAATCTTACTTTGATGTAATATGTTTATAAAATGTTGTATGTTCGCTTTATTATATGAACCTTCATAGTCATAGATCATGCTATATCTTCTGATAATTGTTATAACCCAAAGCCGCCAATCGATCGGACCAAGGACGCGTAAAACACGTGCGAGCAGCCTATAGTCCTGATTGGTCCTGCTTTCCGCCTAGCCCACCCAGTTAAGTCCAGAACACCAGTCTCAGCCTCTGCAATACGAATCCTTATATTTCAAACATACTGAGTTTATATACCAATCAAACAGACCACAACGTAGCATAAAATGTAAAACAACATTTGTACAAGATTTGGCCAAATGTGGCTGTGAATGTTGGAGACAGTGACTAATAGACAGGGCATAATTCAAGAATGGTAAAACGTATAATAGTGGTTCATAGGTCAAAATAAAGTTTATAATAAGAGGAGTATGAATATGAATAGTTTAGTTACTTAACAATTATACGATAAAAATCTACGTTAAGTATTGGTCCATAAAAGGATCCCAAAGTTAACATTCATTATGTTTATCGGGACCTAACAATAATTCCATGATATTAGTACCTTGGACTTATTATTCATTCATGTTTTTCACCTCATTCTATTACTAGTTTCTTTATTCACTTATTTAATCATATTGTAGTAAACGAGAACACAAGTGGGGACAACCTAATGCATTTTCATACAACATTACAGAATATCTGAGATCCAAACAGTAAATTCTTCATTTGTAAAATATCCATAAATAATCTCAAACTTTATCGTTCCTTCGTTTCCAAAACAGTCACTCTCTATTATCGTTCTCTTCTCTTTGATTTTCTTAACCCTCTACCTCCAGGCATTTCACATTCGATTGTTGGTGCATACTACCTATCTTTTTCGACATCAGTAGTACACGCCACAATATCAATAGCTAAAGTAATAAATATTTACAGTAAAATGTAATGGTCGCTAGCAATGGAATACATAAAGCGCGTTTCATTCTAGTTGAGATACATCAAATAGGTACATCTCAGTGATTATCTTCACACTGAGACCTGAACACAGTGCTAAGAATTCAGTACTCACTACCTCAGAAAACAATGCGTTGTCGTTTAAAACTAAAATCATTGAACTGGAGTCTCAGTGTGAAAAGTGATATCCAGACAAATCCATCTGACGTGTCCTAGTCCGTCAATAAACTTGTGATTAAATGACATTATCACAGCAGTTCTTTCAAGACGTACATGTACACACAGAGACTAATCATTTATGGATATTTAACATTGACAATGGAAGAATACAAAACCTTACAAATATTAGTTTGAACACTTGCCATGGCATAAAATGATGATCTGAATATAATTTATAAAAAAAAAAAACAATTTTTTGACAACCATTAGTTAGCTAATAAGGCAAGTGTAGTCTTTTTCATCATAAGCAAACTCTTACTGTCTTGTAAATCCCAAAGTTGTTTAGTACTCCATTCATTTCTTAGTTGAAGAATTATGGGTGGTACTTATATTTCAATGCACATACCAGTAACCGAAGTTGAAAATTGTTAATCGTTGGTTTGTATAGTAACATCTAAATTACAAATTATATATTTAAAGAATTAATGATCCTTACTGATGTATAGTAAATGGATAATAAACTCAACTAAGACTTCTGAATAACCTTTCATTTTCTACTTGGTTATGTAATGAGGGAACAGTGCTTCTGAAACTTGACTAATCACTAGGGACAAACTAAATTATACTACAAATGAACTATGATTTTAAAATTTCAGTTGCGAAAATCAAGGTTGATGAATTTAAGGTACTAAACAGCTTGCGTATTTATGTTTTCATGTCTAATGATGTTTGTGTACATATCTAAGAGGTTTTATCACGGGCATTAATGATTTGTTCAACTTACATCACAATATTCAATAATAGTAGATGTTTCAATTCCAGAGTTTACCAGTTGTCTAAATGAAAACAACAATCAATATTCATCAATTCCCATGGAATCATCAATATGATTTAAAACAGATAAAGATTTAATAGTTAAATTCCTGAGTCTATTAAAGCTAGACCACCATGGGAAACCTGAAAGCACTGAACGTTCGTTTTGCTCTACTGTGGGACTCCTAATCAGTGCGCATCCACGATCCCGCACGCGAACGCTTAAACTCAAGACCACTGAGCCGGTATTCAATGGTGGTAATGTCTAACTTCAACCAATCCACGATATAACGCTGCTGTCTACCATTGTCTTCGGTGAGTAATTACCTCACAATAGACATGACTGATCTCCACTAGTCGTATACTAGAACGATACGACTATCCAATGTTTCCAGGTTTTCCATGGTGGTCTAGCTTTAATCGACTCATGAATTCAACTATTAAAAATTACTACAATCTTCACAAACTCACATTCAGATAAAAATTTCTTTGGAATGATCAATATTAACACTCGCTTGATTGTAACAAACTTTAACGATATAGATTAAATGAAGTTTTCAATGAGCTATAAGATTTGAAATCTTAATTTTACTTCAAAAGTTATGTGTATGTGATTGATTTCACTTGAGTTACCCTGTGGAAACTAGGGACTACTAAACAACTGTCTTGTCCTAGTATAATCTTCATTAGCAATATACAGCCACAAACCATAAAAGGATCGAACCCGGGACTTGTTAAAAATCTGGTTTATGATCAAATAAGACATATTTTTATTTTATTCTTTTCGTGTAATCAACACGAAACAGTTGACAAAGATTGTAAACATTTTGAAGGTATATATAAGTTTTTCATATTAAATAAGATAAAGTTATGATTCCTAGAGCAGTCATGTAAAGAAACGAAAACAGACCTTATTGTTACTATCCAATGATAATAGAACTAAATGCAATGAACTACTAGCTCTACAATAATGACTTGTTATCATTGTTGAGCTATTGTATATTGTTCAAAATTATAAATGAACAACAATTGAACGTACCTCATATTTCTGACAGCTTCACTGATATCTAGATTTGGTTTACAAAGAATGGTATTTATTATAGCATTTTGGACACTAAAGAAAATTAAAACAAGAAAGAGAAGTAATATTCAAATTAGATAGAAATATGTGGTGTATATGCTTACATTTCATTGAACATGTTATAATGTTGATTAGAATCATTCAA
Source organism: Schistosoma haematobium (assembly GCF_000699445.3). Classification (NCBI taxonomy): domain Eukaryota; kingdom Metazoa; phylum Platyhelminthes; class Trematoda; order Strigeidida; family Schistosomatidae; genus Schistosoma; species Schistosoma haematobium. The sequence continues at coordinate 13,208,069 of NC_067200.1, forward strand.
AGCCTATAAAGATCCTATTTCTATACAATAAGTTAGATATATGTTAGTGAGCTATGTTCAGTAAGTAGATTGGTTTGTTAATAAAGATTACTCTACATTATTTTAGTGTCCACATGAAATACTTAGAATCTTGAGAAAACTGATATCTGTATCCCTCAGCTCAACGATCTGGTAGGCTTCCATTGAACTATTAATGATGAACGTCAACTAACGCGAAACCTAGGTACGAAGTTTCATGTAAAGTATCTCTTACTACCTAACATTTCAACATAGCATATTAGATGTTGAATAATTTAAACTGGGGACCATATTTCAACTTCATCGATAAAATTGAAAGAATTAGACAACTATGAAACTGGCCACTACTACTGTAGTGAACAAGAACACCAGTGGAGATAATCGAATGTATTTAGCACACAATTATAGGACTTGTTAATAAAATCTAACAGTCATAAATAAAATGTTTAATTTGCAAAATGTCCACCAATTGTCTCAAAATGACTCAGACTTCATTGTTCTTTCATTTTCATACAAATTGCATCCTGTTTCCATTCTTTACTGTTCGATCCTCTTGTCTCTTTGCTGTCAGACCTTCTGTTCACGACTAACATCATATACTACTTATGTCAATATAAGTAGCACACACCACACTACTATACTACCCGGTGAACATATACATATATTCATTTGGTATACAACATTCAGGATTCCATTATGGTTTGTCATGTAGTGTTTTCACGATATAATTTACAACAATATCTAGGAGTTTTGTGAGTATAGCCTAATATTATTCTCTTTCAATATTGGATTTTATTGGCTATTAATTTTTTATATAGACATGTCACTTGGATATTATTCCCCCCCCATAGTTTACGACTTAACAATCTTATTCATACCTAAATAGATCATATGAAGTATTTTAAGGATGAAAATATTAAATTACTTCATTAAGAGAACACCTAGTTTTTATGATCGAAACATTTAAGTTCATAAATGATACTTTACTTTGAATAAACAGATTGTTATGTCTTTAGCTTATACGACTATCACGAAACACGATTGTCAATTTTAGATACACTGACTTAGGCGATCAAACTAATGATCCATACATCGGTACGAGCAACTTAGAGTTTTGATTGTTTTTTTTTTCTGCCTATCCCTGCTTATTATTCCAAAACGTTAATCTTAGTCTCCGCGTTACGAATCATATATTTCAAACATACTGGGTTTATATATAAGCTAATTTAGACTACATCACACCATATAACAGAAAATAGCATTTGTACAAGATCAAGACAAAATGTGGCTGTGAATGTAGGAGACCAGGCATAACATAAGAACGGTAAATCGTATAATAATAGCCTATGGGTCAAAATAAAGCTTGTAATGAAGGGAATATGAATATACATATAATGTAGTTACTTAATAGTCATATAATAAGGATATATGTATAATATTAATCCATAAGTAATTCCTCACGGTTACCATTCATTTATTCACTTCCGGATATAGCACAGATTATATATATAGTCTTTACACTGAAATATAGAATTATCACTGAATAGCATTACACTGGTTAACCGATTTGTTCCCTAATTTTCAATTCTAAATGTACAGTATCATTAGAATTGAAAACACTGAAAATCACTTTGAAATTGTCTGGCCAATGTTTAAACACAAGAGTCTACCTAGTAGAAGCCATGAAAATCAAATAAACATTTTGAATTCTTGTAGTTCGTAGGTTTCAATAAAACTAACTGAACAATCTTCATTATTACAGATAAAATTTGTACTGGAAAAGATAAACACTTTGTGATATTTTGATTTCGTATGAGGATTATGGTCGTTCACTGTCGTGAAAAACATTTCTTTTCTCTTCAAATAAAAGTAAGTTCAAAACCTTCTCAAGTGTTAAACGATTTGGTAGACATTTCATTTAGCTTTCATCATTGTAATCCCGGTTAACTTGACAGTATAACTTTGTTTACTTCTTTCATGAAAGCAGACTCACCTACATAGTATTTTTTTATGTCAACTGATATAACCATGTTAGAACTCTAAAACAAATGAATTCATTAATATTGTTGGATTCTAGTTAACAGAAAACTCCAGGATCTGTATTGCATTCTGTTTGGGACTTTTCAAACTGGTTATACTTTTGTCCTGTTGTTAATGTACACAATAACGTTAAAGTCCAATATCTATCCGTTTTATCTAGGTAACCACTAATCTGTTGTGGTGGTCGGTATTCAACATAATCCTTAAACTTCGTATACAGTTCGTCTTGACAACCGTCACTAGATAACGCCCCAACGGTATATTAATCAGAAGGCGAATAAGAAGTGTTGTTTATGTTTATTATGGGACCACACACAGATATCCAAAATTACAGGTACGTCAAACAAGCATGAAAGAGTTGTGCCGAAAGGCAAGCAGGCAAGCGAGAGAGCGAGTGAGTCAGCTAATATGAGTACGAGTAAGCGAGTACAATTAAGCGAGAGAGAGCAATGAACATGAATTACATGGACATATATATAAATAGTGAAATGAATGAATCATCGAATCAATTAAGCGGTTAGTATTAAGGCTAGCAGCGTGAATAAATGCATAGGCAGTAAGCAATGCTCAAGCATACATGTTCATACATTCGCAACAATAATAAAGATACAATGATATAGATAAGTTGTTGTTGTACGGATGACTTAGTTCGTTATTAAGTTAACAAAATGACTGAACCGAATTAAATGTGAACAAACTCGACTGCACCTGAGTTGCTATACTGTACCAAATGAAATGATTATTATGGATCTTAGATGAGTGCTTCTATCTAGTCCTAAATATCAATGAGTTAGGCCCTTCAGAGTAAGTGAATTCGAATAATTGTAATTAAAGTTTTTTAACTACTTATAAGTAATATAAAATAAAGCAACTAACATTACTAGTCATCACATCTTACATTAACCAAGATTCACTTTGAGACCAATCAAATATTCCAGAATTAAAATTAACACCTAATCTATCATCAAGGTTAGCTCTATGATATTCAGTTTCATTTGAATGGTGCCATTTTTCATTATCATTACTGCCACATTCAAAAGACAGTAAATCATTTGTTGACCAGTATTGATTGTATACAGTTGATTCATTAGATTTCTCCTCTGGAGGATCTTTATTTATTGTAGATTGATTCAATGAATTATTTCCTGATCGTGAATTAAACCGGACAATTTTGTGATTGTAAGCATGAGATCTTATCTATTAATGAAAGGTTAGAAGAAGAAGTATGGATAAATATCGTACATATACATGAAATATTTAAGAAGACAATTTTTCTTATTCGACCTATTTTCATATTCCATTTTCTCCCCTGATGGTTGATAGTTAAAACCTCTGGGAAGGAGTTCATTTATTCGGGTGTTTTACTTTTATTAGTAAATGATAGTTCTAACAAGTGAAAACGTCCTCAGAAACTTGTTTCCAACTCATACTTAATCCGTCTAAATGTCAAGCTGTTAACTTGAGAATGAAACATGAACGACATCTAAACACAATTTTGGGATCCCATAATGCTTGTGCTATGAGAGACTCTTTGACAAACACAGTGTCAAAGGTCGGTTATCTTAGTGTTACTTTCTCCTCTGATCTCTCTTGGTCTTCTCATGTTTTATTGCTATCGAAGAAAGTTTTCCCTCTGACTCCTACATTTTACCAATTCTCGCATATTACCTATTATTGTTTACTGTTCTCCATTATTCTTTCTCGGGCTTTCGAGAAAAGACTGTTGTATTGTGAAGAGTGCTGAAGGAAGATAGCAGGCTGTGTGGTCAGACTTTCGAAGTCATCATTAATATGGTTGTGCATAGACATCTAAAGTCTTGCAAATTCCTGGCAGGTGTTATCTTATCAGATACCAACCATTCCCTTCACTCATATCTTTCTCCTTCTATATTTTCTGGTAGAACGAGATGTAATAACATTAAAATTCATGCACGCAAGCAAAAGCATAAAAGTTCTACAATACCTTACTTAGCAAATATACTCTGTGACAAGCAGGTTGTTAGAGTCAACCTAGTCAATAACCTGTATTCTTAAACATGTTTTTAATTTGGAAAGTTGTATAGTTCCAGATCCTTTCACCTTTTTCCTCTATTTTTTATTGTTTTTTTCTTTGTAAAAGAAACTTGTTGAAATACCTTGTGCTGAGAATCCTATATATATAATATTGAATAAAGTCATTAATTGTAATAATACTATCCCATTATCTTTCATTGTAATCCAATAGGTTACTTTCTTTCCTAGTTGGCTGTTTTTGTTACATACTCTCAGGATTATAGTAATGATAATGTACACGGATTTGCCAACTATAGTATTATCTCACTGAAATTCCAAATGTTTCCTGAATACTTCTCGTTTTTCTCTCTCTTTCTTTCAACTACTTGAGGGAATCATTATTGGTAAAGTGTTTTGGGATGAATTTTTGAGCTGTTCACTAGTTTCAGGAGATATCTTCTAGTTATTCGAAATTTAAAATAATCGTAAGTGATCTCAAAATGGAACAGAAACTACCTGTGTTAATTTTGTGATTTTCTAATAAGTATCAAAGAAGATGAAACATTAATATAGGATATCATAGTAACTACCTCTAGACCTCTAACATCTCAGCACAGTGAACATGATGCTGAACCATTCGCAACAATAGACATATTGCAACACAATCGATTTAACATGAATAGTACAAAAAGACAAGACTAACATAAAGTCATTTTATGACTGAGATTATGAATTGATGATTATAGGAACACCATTGAAATCCCGCATGTGGGATCGTGGATGCGCACTGCTGAAGAGTCCCACAATAGAACGAAATGGCCGTCCAGTGCTCGCAGGTTTCCAACGATAGTCTAACATCAATCGGTTCATGATCTCAATCATAAACAATATCAAATAGATTAACAAGAAATTTCTTAAACACTCACTTCTTTAAAACGTTTTCTATGATCAATAACAATTTCCACCATGACAATAAGTAAATAACTTGATATTTATTGTCTTGATTATTTTGCTAATTATAAAACATTTTCAGATAGTTAACATGAAGGTTTATGCAATCTATGAATAGTTCAATTGTTTTCAATGATTCCATTCATAATTAAACAATGAAATCAATTCGATTAAAGTACATTAAACAAGACTTTGTTCTATTAGTGAATATGATCAAACTTTATAACTATTCATTGTTTCTTTACTTATCATATAAACAGATTGACTTAATGCTTATGTAATGAATAAAAGTCATTATTCTTTTGTTTTTCTAACATAAATCATTTGAAGAGAATATTTATGCTCGCGCGCGAAGCCAGTAGGTCCTGGGTTCGAATCCCGCAGGGGGCGGATTCGTGGATGCGCACTGCCGAGGAGTCCCATACTAGGACGAAACAGCCGTCCAGTGCTTCCAGGTTTTCAATGGTGGTCTAGCTTCAACTGACTCATGATTTCAACCTGTGAAATTTACTAAAATCTCCACAAAACTCATTCTGACTATAGATTATTATTATACGATTTACTGTTATACTCAGTTATTTGATTACCGTCTCCCACGTTCACAGCCACTTTTTGTCTTGATCTTGTACAAATGTTATATCCTATTTTGTAGTGTGATGTAATCTGTTTGTTTTCTATATAAACCCAATATGTTTGAAATTCATGATTGGTGTTCTGGACTCAACATGCAGGGTCGGACGGGAAAAAGAACCGGTAGGGATTCTAGACTACTCGTACGGAATCGTGAGTCATTTGGTCCGGTCGGTTATATACCATTAGGCACAAGATCACAAGTTACAGCAGTTAGGTTCTTATTAAAGAGCTTATAACCTTAATATTTTAAAATCAACGTTATTACAGATATTGACATACTTATAAACACGAAGATGGTTAGAGATGAATATGTGTATCATGATTTAGCGAAGATCCCAATAGACTTAATAAGGTCATAGAAATTTTGTTTCGGATAAGTAAAGTTTGGGAGGGAAAGTTCCAAAACATTGAACTAGTAATTAGAACTTATAGAGTTAACAAACATTTGGTGATTGTGTGGTGAAGTAACTAAAAAAAGATTAATGGTAATAAAGAAATATATGAAATGAAATCAGTCAGTTATGAATTAAAGAAAAAAACTGGAATACGTGCATATCCATTTTCGGACAGGTTTAAGGAGCACCTTTATTTGTCCCTTATTTCCCATTCCAGGATATTACGTCTTCCGATGGCCTTATGCTTCATGAAGAACTATTCCTAATACAAAATCTGAATATATAGCGTTTTTCGTCAGTCGACGGAGTTCCGTAATTTTGCGTGCTGCCTCCACGAAATTGATATTGTTTTGTTCACGAAGATGAGCATTTGATTGGAACAAGCCTGACCATTTTCGCCTCTTCAGTAATAACAGATCTTGTATATATCAATGAAATCTTTCAACTGACGCTTCCATTACTGATGGATAATATATATTCTAGCATATCCATGACTCTACTAAAAACCAAACCTAGGACTATCGGTGTCGAGCACGAACGCTTAACCTCCAGACTACCGAGGCGAAACATCTTGTATTAACTGAGGTGAATAAGTCTCACATTTGACATAGCTGAACTCTTCTAATCATGGCTTTTCACTAGAAGCCTTGGAATCAGATCTATGAGTTAGTCACCAGTGAACGTAGGATTATTATTATTATTATTATCATTATTATTATTACAAGGGTTTTGCTCGTAGAAATGTTTAACGCTGAGTATTCACGGCTACTTATGGTATCGATGTCATTAAGAACAGGTTTCAAACTGAGCAAGTTATCACTAAGTCTTCTAAATCCTTAATAATTGTTTACAACTTCTTATTTGTCATGATTACCGCCTAGTGACAGACAAATCTTTATATTATTTATTAACTTAGTTAAATCAACAGATAGCTTTTACCTTTGAATACCCATATAAGTGAGTTTATCGGTCACTCAGTAATTTATGATGAAAGAACCGTTGTTAAATCTAAAAATAATTCTATCATTATTTATAAAATAAAATTCAGTCGAATGACAACATTTCATCAGGTGGTACAAATTTTTTTATTTAATCAAAATGCTTAAAGTAATCATACTACTGATTAATAATAAGTAGAAAAATGAATAACTAAAAATAATTGGCATCATAAATCCATGTAAAATCGTAATACAGGTAAACTGATTTAAATCGTGACGTAATTCAATCAGATGACATCAAAACTATTAACTTAGATTAGGATCTGTTCATCATACAATTGTACTTTTGACAACAAACTACAGTCATATATGAAATGAATGATATCATTATCAGTAAATTCACATAAGATTCTACAGTTAAGAGTTTTTAGTGGCCCCTATATCTGCCTCCAGTTTGATAGTTTCTGATTGCTATTGAGATATACACATCGCAAATCCACGTATATACTCATCAACTTAATCCGCGTTAGTGAATAGCGGAATTAAATGAGTTAATTACGAAAATGAATTTTGAATATGTAGATTTCATGCACTTATTATTGATTTGAACAGGCAAGTAAGTAAACAAAAACGAAGAGAGGAGAGCGAAGCAGATTGGAGAGGACAAGTGAGCCAACTCAACTGAATCAAGAGTAAATCGATATTTATAACCAGACGACAATAAGTTACAGACATGTGATGAATAGGATAAGAAGTGCACATACTTACATACTTATATAAAAACAGTCAAGGTTGATAAACGAATAATTAATAAGATCAAAATGTGACTCAAGAAGAATGGGTAAATTGGCCTATACAGTAGCTAGAATAAGTTGTGTAAGTTTAAAATAGTTAAATGACATTACAAGTTCAAATCGCTAGTCAAAAGCAATATCCGCATTTGAAAGGAATACATCTTTATAAATCCTAAATATGAATTAAGAATTATAGGTGACTTAAGTCTGTGATCGGTTTTAGACGATTAAATGAATAATATGCAATGATTACTTTGAAATGAGCTACTTATTAAAATAAGACGACCAGATTACTAATTCATAATCATAAATACATGTATTATATAATTAATGGAACAGTTTTAATGTTATACATATGAGATTGGTTTATTCAAAGATTAATAAATGGTATGAAGTCGTATGAATTGAGTATGGAGTGAATTTCATGCTAAAACATATTGGATTGAATTATTTTATTATGCATATTCTAGGAAAACTTTACAGTACCGATGACCTTCAGTGGTATATTAGCCAATCAAAAAACAGTAATTAATTATAAAATAATTTCGCGCGCGAGCACTTAACCACTAGACCATTGAGCCGGCATCCAACGGTGTTAATGTCTAAGTTCAACTAATCCACGAAATTGAGCGACACATCCACCACTGTCCTCGATGAGTTACTACTCACAACAGACCTGGTTGAACTCCATTGGTCACTAGTGACTGGCTTCAAGAGGTATATCCTGGAGTTCTAGTGAGAAGTAGTGACCAGTGGAGTTCAACCAGGTCTGTTGTGAGATAGTAAATCACTGAAGACAATGGTGGATGTGTCGCTCAATTTCGTGGATTAGTTGAAGTTAGATAAAATAATTTATTGTAAAATATAATAAAATTATAATGGATATGAAGTTTTGATATTAAATAGTGTTGAATTATTTATTTATAAGGATTAGGGCAAGGAATTAGGACTTGCTTACTTACTTACGCCTGTTATCCATTCGTCGAAAAGCATAGGCCGCCCATCAGCCTTTTCCATCCAAACCTGTCCTGAGTAATCCTTGCCGGTTGTTTCTAGTTGTTATTCATCCTTTTGATACCTGCTTCCAATTCCTGACGTAGTGTGTTCTTTAGCCTTCCTCTTTTCTGTTTCCCTTCAGGATTCCAAGTTAGTGCTTTCCTCGTGATGTAGTTTGGTAATTTCTGTAATGTATATACTACCCAATTTCAGCGTCTTTTCCCAATTCCTCTTCAGCTGAAAGCTGGTGTACAATTATGGTCAAGAGTTAGGACTAAGAATTGAGGTTTGAGTGAGAGAGTACTTTTCAGCCAATAATGATAAAGAATTATGCAGTTAGTTATTAAAACCTAAATGTTCAAAAGTTTGAAGTTACTATGAAAAATCAGCAAAACATGTTGAAATATTATGTATCGGAGCATTTTAGAGAGCATACAAAATGCTGATTTTAACCAATTACATTAAATTGAAAATTAACTTTTCAGATGCAATCTGCGTCAAAAACAGTTGTTTATTACAATTTATTTTCCACACTATGTCACGTTCACTGTTTGGTTGCACAACATAAATATACATCAGAGCTAAATATAAGTCATTCTTACTTAGGTTTTAATAAGTTACAAGTTATCTGTCATTGTATCATGAATTTTAACTCTGATCGACATGCCTGTCACTTCGTTGTTCGTAAAACCAGACCAGATAGTAAAATAAGAAATTGATACTGATACTTCTGGATTCTTAGAATGGGGATTTATAGAGATTGATTGTATTTTTAACAATTGAATTAACAAGCCGATCTATGCTAGACAACTAATGAAAACATGGAAGCACTGGAGGGCCGTTTAGTCCCGGCACAGGACTCCTCAGCAGCACACCCCCAACCTGTACACGAGACTCGAACCCAGGATGTCCGGTCATGTGAGCGAAGGCCCAACCTTTGAACCACCGCTTCTTCACGCCAATTCAGAATGATTATTCTTATATGTTGTTTTAAAATAAATTATTTATCTTGATCCTGTAACGTAAAACAAAATTTCATAAGAAAACAAAAGCATTACTATCCAAATTACGCTACTTTAGTTAGTTATAAATGTAATTTAAAAAGTCATATATTAAAAAAAGGAAAAAAGTCCTAATTTATATGAAAAAGACCACTTTATGTATCCTAATATTCAATAACTTTTTGTTATAACGCTCGGTTTTACTTCGTCTACACGTATGGGACGTTAATTTATCTTAGACGAATATCTACAGTAGATTCCTTCCCAGTGTCTATTCTACAGGATGTCAACACAAATTCAGATCAAGAACACATGATTAGCTTGACCACAACATAAATATATTTCCACACCAGAACCCGAACACAATCCAACAACAATGAACAATCAATCAATAATAATAAGGATAAGGGAATATATAACTCATTTGACACCTATCAGACTATCTAAATGTTTGACTAAGCAAACAACCAATCATTATCATTCTCACCTACACAATACTTTGGTTTGATCTGATAATACTCTATTTGGAATTTTACCTCATATTAACATTATATCCATGTTTAAACATGAATCAAACTGTATAATAATTCAATTCAATACTGATTAATGTTTTAGTAGATTAATAACAAGTTTTGTACAAGTTTTTTTACACTTTTGAACAAAAGTTAAGAACAGAAAAAGTACCACATGATGGATATCAATCAATAATTCTTCACATTATTCTATCATTGAAAGAATGTAAACAAAACAACAAAATAAATAAAATTACTAAATAGATGAATTTGAGATTAGTATCAGAAGGGGTTTTGTGGGGATTGTAGTAATTTCAACAGTTGAGATCATGAGTCAATTGAAGCTGGACCACCATGAAAAACCTGGAAACACTGGACGGTCGTTTTGTCCTATTGTAGGACTCCTCGGCTTATTATTCACTATGATTTTAAAAATATGAGAGATTATAAGTCTGAGATGGTGGAGAAGATTTGTAGCTCAGGTGGATGATTTTGATGGAGTTTTGTTCTGTTAGCTAGATGGTTTGGTCACGGAGCTTTCATCGTTCTTCTGAACGACATTATCAACACAAACTTCAGATAGAAGTGAAGTGTTCGAATTTCTCCATATGCGTTTCACAGCTTGTTCTGTACACATCGACGTTGATTGGTCCTTATTAACCTTAAATTTGTCATTGTTTACTTCTTTGTAGTCTATAAGTCTACAGCTCATGTAATCTCTTAAATTTTATCAGTACTTTACAAAATATTTTGCTGAATAATGAACTTGTAAAGTCTAATGTTTTACTGAAACTTAATAGATCTGGAGTTTCAATTAATGCTTAGTTTGTTCAAATGTCATCTTAATTATTTTTTGTTTCAGTAATTGAGTAGTGTAATTAGTTCATACACTTAGGGAAGATACTAGACCTATTTCAGTTATGAAGCAGATATATGGGAAAAGGCAGAAATTAAGACAAACATACGGGTTTCTTCTACCTAGATTTTAAAGTGTACATACTACAACTGATTAATCACTGAGTAGTGTTCAGTTTTATGTTTTTTTAGTTCCTTAGTATTGATCGAGTCTTTTCGATCAAGATGCTTTGCAGCCACTAATCTATGTGATTCAGTATCGCCATCACTATATTAGGATATTAGGTGATTGGAGGTACCTCAATGTTAACGTCCCACACAGTGAAGCAAGGTGATGTGAGTTCAAATTCTGTAGGGAGCAAGAGTCCACTTATGATTACAGATGCATCTTGGTAACAAGTGCCAATTAACATGAAACCTATTTTCAGGGTTTTCTATCAACTACTTCCAACCAGCTAAAATTTTAACACAGTGCACGCGAAGTCTAGTCACTTAGACTAGTGGCCACTTTGCAACTTGAACGATAGAATTTGATTGGTACAAAGGGACCAGGCACACATGAAATTGTCCACTACTCAGTGATTAATTAATTGTAAACAACTCAGAAGAACGATGAAAGCTCCACGACCAAACCATCCAGCTCAGAGAACAAAACTCCACCAAAATCATCCACCTGAGCTACAAATCTTCTCCACCATCTCAAAAACAACTCAGTCCTACAGGTAGCAAGCGGCGGTCATGGTCTGCAGATTTTTAATGCTTAACCAATTAAACAAAATTGGTATGGCATACTGTATTAATGAAAGGTTGAATATCAAAAGTGCTCGCAAATCAAGTTTATTTTCTGAATACACAGACTGACCCATAGGACAATAGGTTATGTTGACTAGTTTAATAATCCATTCATTACAGTTCTCCTGAACTTGTGCATCACTTACAATGTAATCTTTAAACATTAATTGTCGTTTTGGTTTCTAATAGGGTACAGTATAGACATTTAACAATAATCATTCAGAATTATAGTGGACACTTCATCTGAATCCCTTCTATGGATACTGCCGGTCTCAGGCCCAAATAAAAGAAGAGGATTGAACACGGAGTCTCCAACCCTGTTTCATAGAAAACAACCTCACTAAAAAAACCCTAACAAGAAAAACACTATCTTAACTATTTAAAACATCATCCACATAATCCAGAATTCATACAACGGACTACAGTGCAATGTGGTGCATGGAGAACAGTTGACAGACGCATTCTAGATGAGGGCAGGAGTCAAACAAGACTGCTCACTCTCTCCCTTTCTCTTTCTTCTGGTGGTTGACTGGGTTATGAAGTTCTCCAAATTTGATGGAAAGTACGGAATACAGTGGTCATCTGGGAATCAACTAAACCATTTGGACTTCGCAGATGACCTGGCCCTTCTATCTCGTACACACAAACAAATGCAGGTCAAAACAACCAGTGTAGCAGGAACCACTTTAGCAGTAGGCCTCAACATTCACAAGGGAAAAAGAGAGATCCTAAAATACAACACAGAGAGCACCATTTTAATCACACTTGATGGTGAATCACTGGAAGTGGTGGAAACTTTCACATATCTGGGCGTTATCATCGACAAACAAGGAGGATCCGATGTAGACGTAAAGGCAAGGATTGGCGATGTAGGGGCAGAATTTTTACTGTTGAAGAATATGTGGAAATCGAGACAACTTTCAACCAACTAATTAATATCAAAGTTACAATCATCAATACAAATGTCAAGACAGTTCTACTATATGGAGCTGAAACCTGGAGAACTACTAAAATCATCATCAAAAAGGCACAAGTATTTAGAAACAATTGTGTACACAAGATACTCAATGTCCGTTGACCCCATACTATCAGCAACAATCTACTGTGGGAGAAAACAAACCAGCTTCTAAATGAACACGAAATAAGGAAAATGATTATGAGGGTGGATACGGCATACAGTGCACAAATCATCAAACTGAATCACGAAGCAAGCGCCAATTCGGAATCCTGAAGGGTAACAGAAAAGAGGAAGACCATGGAACACAATATGTCGAGAATTGGGGACAAACATGAGAAGGATGAATGGCAACTGCGAAGGATTTCGCAGGACAGAGTTCGATGGTGAATACTGATGTGTGGCCTATACCCCTCCATGAGGAAAAACAGGCTTAAATTTACAGACTGACAACTGATATTGGATATTCATTGTCAAGTGGCGTTAAGATCTTCACTTCTTATCACTTAAAACACATTGATTTACCTTACGATACCGATAGTCCTTTGAACTGTCTCAGGTTTGCTTCGTTCCTGGGTTCACTCCTCGGTATAGTTGGTAATACATACTGCCGAAGATCTCCGTACTACAACGTGATAATTATTCATGGCATCCTAGTTTTTAATAGATCCCTAACCAAGTCTATTTTATGAAGCAAACTATAAAATCTCCATATACTCCATTTTTCATATATTACATAGTGTGAGCGATTAAACTGAGATTGACTAATGTGGTATTATTATATTGTATCAACTTGTCATGTTCGTCGTACCTTCCATGAAAATACATTAATAAGTTGTACAAAAAATAACTCCGACTAACTGTATTATTTTACGACCTTCACCCTAATCTAATAATGAAAAATATTCATATCCTGATCATAAATGAATCGTTAAAACCAATGTTTTTGTGGTAACGTTCATACATATGACAAAATGCGCAAAGTTAGTGTGTGACTGAGTTGTTATGTAATTTTTACAAATTTCAAATTTATTTTATTACAAACTAACACTTTCAACGATTTTTAATGTTCACCGTTGGCACCAGTTAAAGATCACGTTATAATATGCACACTTTGAAAACTTTTTTACTTTACATTCATTTAAGTTGCTGGATGATCTATACTTTTTTTAAAAATAGTAAATCAAGACTGAATATATCAGAAGTATGTTTTGTGTTCACTTTGTTCTGCCTAGCACTTTGAATCGCTTCCTTGTTCACTTAAGTTATGAATACTATATGGCTAGGAAATAATCTTCATTAAACATATTTCAAGACGTGACTTTTACTTTATTTGTGTTTTTTTATCCAGAACGTTTGTGCTGTGTCACATCGGATATGTTCATAGCAGATAGCTTTGGATGACGTTAAGCATTTAAAAATAAATTTTTACTGAAAATCACTTTCTAGTGTTCAACACTAACCTTTCATATGAACAGAAAAGTGATCAGAAATGTTGGATAAGACACATTTATTGGACATGAAAACACTAAGGATAACATCAGACTAAATAAACAATGATAATAAGACGGATGGTGGCTAGTAGTGGGATCCAGGAAGCCCGTTTCATCCTATTTGGTACTCGTCGGCTGGATGCGCTTGCATCCCAGAGTTTATGTACATCCGGGGCACGACACACGCTCCCTAGCCTCCACCAGTAGCCACTATCCATTTCTGCTTATAATGCTTATGACTTAATGGCGATATCAAGACAATCAGCACACGCTGCACCTATCACGAAAAAGGACCGATCAATCGGAAGATTCAAATGACCAATGCAAATAAATTCAAAACCACAGTTTAGAATAATCGTTTTCACAAGTTGCTGCGGATCGTAATTTGTTGTTTAGGGAATTTAAGAGTGGACATCAACCCTCGGATCTGGGTTCATCCGGCTGACGAGTCCAAGGCAGGAAGAGACTCATATACTAGTATATCTACATCCTGTGCCGATTGCCTCAATACTGCCAATAAATGACTGATCACTTAAAGTCCTAAATATTAATGGGATGATTCAAACAACCAATACAAAAATGAATTAAACTTCACCTCATTGTACAAGGTAGTGGCTATGAAGACTCAGTAGCTAAGTGGATAACGTGATGACGTTTGAGGCGAACGTTACTGGGTTCGCGTCCTGGATCCCACTGCTAGCCAATATCCATCTTGACCTTAAGAATATATGACCAACCAGAGAGTAGAAACAAGAACGAATGAATTATAATATAGAACCAATGAATTTTTTACGAATATACTATTTCATGTAGGTAGTGGACTTTACTTAGTTTACTATAGTTTCTTAATCCATGGAGTGAAAGACGAGGATTGGCGTTCATGCTTGCATTTTAGGGATAATTGAACTATTGCATAACCCTTAATATTGAATCTAAACCACACTGAAAGCCCTAATTCAAATATTAAGCATAAATCCTAACCCTAACCTGAAGACAAATGTCTAGTTTTAGGTGAACTAAACCAATTCCCAAATTCTTGTGCTAATCTTAAATTCAATACAAACCTCAATCCACAGACATTTCATTCGCACATTCATTATTGAATATTTTTTTCAGAACAAACCAGCATGATATTTTCCGAATTTAAATTCTGGTTTGATACTTTTTATTAAAGTAAAATTGAATTCATTTCTCGTTGTTGCTTCATCCGGTATCATATCTATACATAAGCCATGCCAAATTATTTAAATTATCGTCAAACAGGTTTGTTATATCCATAACTAAACTTATGATCGATTGTTCTTGTACAGTTCAACTGGATGTCCTCACAAAGTGGGACAAATATTTGAAAAAAAAATTCAGTTTCACTGTAACAGACTACTATCATTCATAATTATAACTGATCGAAATGTTTTTCCTTGAAAAACAGGATCGATAGGAGCTCGATAAACCGGATGACTGACACATAACATTTCCACAACAATGCCTGATTCAATGGAAGATAAAAAGAAGACATAAGATAAAAATATGCTAGATATTTACGAAGACTAAATTGAAGTGGTATAGGTCTATTTCTGTACCAATAAGACATTAACCTGGCACACAGGTCATTAAACTAAAGGTGAAAACAACATACCAGTAACAGTAAATATTATCGCGGGAATATAAATTGTAAAAATGTTATCCCGTTTATCATTACAAGTAAGAACTTTTATTTGTTAACAAAAAAAACTATTTGACCTGAGGTCCTTCTACTACAAACCTACAAAGATCAATCCTCATATTTAGATTTAGAGTTAATTGAACATTCGAACTTTGCTCATTCGACTGAATGAAAATTTTGATGATGTTGCATTCTCGAAACTAGATAACCTAGATGTAGAGCTCTTATTGAGGCGGTTGGAAACACCATCGTCGACACCGACTTCCATTTAAGAATAACGTAAAAGTATCACGAACCAAAAGCGCAGGTCACCTAGATTTTATGTGATAAATTAATTAGTTTGTGTGGGACTATCAAGTTTATCAACAAAATTTATGAGACTGGTGAAAATAAACCGAAACTTCTTGAGAATTTCTACAATCAATATTTTTTCTACTAAATTAAACATACATATCGCCTATCATCATCACCATTATAATTACCACTTCTATAATGAGCAAAATCACAGGTGGGGACAACAGATTGTATTTAAATCGAGACTACAGTATCTGTTGATAAAATTTGAGAATCATAGACTGAATACTTCATTTGGAAATTTCCCTCATTTGTCCTTCACATTCCGCATGATTCTTCCAGTTCTCAATTCCTTTCTATTTTCCTTTCCATTCTCGTCAACTCGATCTTCTTAGTCTTCTGTTGTTAGGTTTTACACTTCCGATTAGTGTTACATACTACTACTATTATTATTGTTATTAATATTATTAGAGTATCATCTGAAGTGTAGATATTATCAATATCTCCTATGATAGGTAGGATTAAAACCTGATTGGCTATTTCGTGACCTTCAGTCATTTTTATCCTTGACTAATCATTTATCATCTGACAAGTAACTCAATTATAATACTACAAATCAATTGTCTTGTTTCCCTACTCTGGATATTTTTCAAGATTTTACGAACAAAGACTGAAATAACAACCTTTTTTGATTTTGTTTTACTCAATGTGATACTAACTAGTTGAACATATAGTACATCAGACATTTTTACTTTTTTAGTATAATTCGTAAATAGGACGAAACGCTTGTAGTGGATTCCACTGCTAGTCGCCATCCATCCTTGCATATAATGCTCGTGAAATCAGACTATATCGAGGTAACACACACAGTATGCACATATACCAATAAGAGACTGACCAATTGAAGACCTAAAAGTCAAGGGGAAGATTTAAACGACCAATACAAAAATGAATTAAACTTCACCTCATTGTACAAGGTAGTGGCTATGAAGACTCAGAAGCTAAGTGGATAACGTGATGACGTTTGAAGCGAACGATACTGGATTCGAGTCTTGGGGTAAACACGAACTCTGAGATATAGGTACATCCAGCTGACCAGTTCCAAATAGAGCGAAATGTGCGTCCGGGATTCCACTGCTAATCACTATCCATCTTTGCTTGTAAATTCTATGCTTCACTTCCCTAATACTGCATAGATTATTATGAATATTCTGCGACAGCTGAATTGATGTTCACGAAATCTTTGTTTGTCATATTCTACGGCTGTGGAAATAATTATTTTCATTGAAAATGAAAATAAATGTCTGAAGAAGAGTCCAAGACTTGGTCATTTTCATTTTACATTTTACCGACAACTAATTCTATATTTATAACACGCATCAATCACTTTGTGTATTGAATGAAATCATATTATTATAATCTTTAATGATGACTGAGTTCTGTCCCATTTGAAACAGAAACAATATAGTTCGACAAAAGGCAAATTATAAACTCTAGTAATAGCTAAATCTTTTATACACATAGCTCCATTTGTCATATTGAAAAGAGTAAAAACAAATATTTCAGCAGAATAATATGAATTTATTTTATTTCATTTAGTTCTCTGTTATATTTCAAAATCATAATCACAAGTTTGTCATGATAACATTGATTACCAAGTGTACATAAACAAGAAACTCCATTGAGATATGTACAATCCTCTATATCATACATGGAGAAGTGGCTGATAACTATTAAAACCAAACCACAAGAGATGTTCAAAGCAGTATTAAATGCATATTCCAATTTGTCAACATGATCTAAAATGTAAGCCCCCAAATGTCGAGAGTGGGGTGGGCCCACCCTGCCTCTCGAAATGCTTTCACACGGCCACGCGTATACAGCCTCTGCCAGGAAGTTTTACTCACTGCCTTCTCGTGGCACCGGTGTTGTTTACGAAAATGAGAGGACAAAAAGCGAATGTCCGGCGCTTTAACCGGATCCCAAACCAATGGTGCACATGGGCTCCAGTATCCTGAAGGAACGAATGGTGTATGAACCAATTATTGGTCACCGGCTATCATGGGACTGCATCTCCTCACGATGCTTCACTGCCTTGTGGGTCAGACCTTTGTGTCCAAGGCTCGGGGTGTGGCCCCTAAGAAAATCACCAACTTCGGTCTGGCCACCCGGGCAGTATCCCAGCCCTCACACAAATCGAATGATTTATGTGGTGCACATGTATTTGGTGCCTCCTTGTACCAATGTTTATGTGTTTAAATAAATAAGTATAATAAATCTAAAATGTGAGTACCACTGAAAAATCGATAATACCAGCCAATTCTCAATAGATTATCAGGATAAACGTTTTCCACTACAGCCAGTCAAACTCAAAGTCCTCAAAACAATAGAAGCAACAAGTATTAGGATAAAAATCTGGAAGCATGTATGCAATAGAATTGTTTTCTATGCACTCTCTTACTTTGGTCAATAAGTCAACAGTCAACTTAATTATAGAATGACTTAATTTGACCAATGTACATTCAGTCTTCCGCTTTTGTATTTTTTACAACTTGAAATTAATAATACTCGAATATTAGTGTTATTTGCACAGTTAACAACACAGAATGATCATAATGAAACGACCATTGAAAACCAGGAAGCACTGTATGACCATTCCGTCCTAGTATAGCAGCCGCTACACCATCATCATGAATCAAAATCAGAGTCTTCGGTTTCACGTACGAACTAGGCGGGCATCCGATGACACCGTGTCTTACTTCAATGTATTCATAAGACTGATCAATAACTTTCCAACGCACTTGGTGGGTAACTACCTCACACTTGACATGTTTGGAATCTACTGGTCACAGCTCCTGACTATAGTCCCGAAATAACCCCTCGACGCTAGTCACTAGAAATCATATGGTCACTTACTATTGGGGTTTGTGGAGATTTTTCAAATTCATGAGTAGTATCATGGGGTAATGGATGTGCACTGCTGAGGAGTTCTATACTAGAACGAAGTAGTTGTCCAATGCTTCCTGGTTTACAATGATTCCGTCACTAAGATCATATTGTAATGTTAACTATAAGATTAAAAAAATCCTCATAAACCCCTAAAGCAATTATGGTCATCGTTTATATTCACATACCTTTGTATTATTATTGTTATTATTATATCCCGAAGAGAATTTTGAATGGCAACTGTTGGGATCTATTTATGGACTAATACAATACATATAGTTTTATTGTGTAATTGTTAAGTAACTAAACTAAGCATATTCATATTCTTCTCTTATTATAAGCTTCATTTTGACCCATAGACTATTATTATATGATTTATTGTTCTTAAATTACACTCAGTTTATTAATTACAGTCTCCCACATTCACAGCCACTTTTTGTCTTTATCTTGTACAAATGTTATTTTCTGTTTTATGGTATCATATTGTCTGTTTGTTTTGTATATAAACCCAATATGTTACAAATACATGATTGGTGTTCTGGACTCAACATGCAGGATTGGACAAGAAAAAGAACCGATAAGGATTGTAGACTACTCGTACGGAATCGTACGTCATTGGTCCGGTCGATAAGCCACTGTTCTCTAATTGGCGGTATCATTACGTTAATAGGACACAAGGCCACAAGATATAACTATTATTATTATTATTATTATTATTATTATTATTAATTTTCCAGACAGATAAATAACTTATTTAGCATTCATTCCACCTATTTCTTACCGAATTCATATTACTTCATATACTACGAAACATTGGATCTGATTTATAGTTGCATATTATTATTTCTCTCTCAAATTCTGTTACACATTATTAATTCTGATTATTGATCTGACAATTTCACTTCACCAATGGACTTATTCTCGTTCCAGTTGTATAACAGCGATTTTAAAACATTCACAAGTTAATTTTGTTAAACATATGCTATAAGTTTTAAACGATGTTTTTTTCACCTTAAACGTGATCATTTTTTCGAATTATTAATTTGATTATGTAACTATGGTAACTGAAGTGAAATTTTTGAAAAGAATATTCTTCGTTTGTTGATCAGTGTTTTTGTATGATGAGAATTTTTAAACAATTCTGAACAAGGTACACTTAGTCTGCATAAAGTTGGTAGTCTAGAAAAGAGGCGAAAAATAAGAAGCATGATGATAGAATCAACTGGGCGAGACTCTAATTTATGGACGAGCCAGTCAGAAGCTTTTGAGGAATTTCAAGGTCACGGCGCCAAATTCAACACCTGATGCTCACATACGATCGGTTTACAGCGGATTTTAGAGAAGGGGTGATTATTGAGCGGCTACAAGAGATGAGACTACTAAGAGGTTGCTGTACCTGTGACTGCGGTAATCAAATGATTGCAGTACGGTGTGCAGACTATCGTGATGAGATTGTATTTCGTTGTTTTTTGTGTTGGAGAAAAAAGTCTGCTCGAACGGGGACTTTCTTCGCTCGATCAAGACTGAGACTGAGGCGAATCATGATAATACTTGCAGATTGGATTATGAAGGCACCAGTAACACTGGCTGCGGCGTTTGCAGATGTTACTGAAACTTCAGCCGTCAATTGGTATGAGTTTTATCGTGATATATGTGTATTTAAAATGACGCGTCTACACGAATCATTCGGAAGAGTCGGAAGTATTGTGGAAATAGATGAAACAGTATTGCGAAAGCGAAAATACGACAGGGGACGTAGTATCAAGGAAGATTGGGTAAGTAGTACTTCCGTAAATGTAGTTGACAGGAACTTGGAATTTATGATCGCTCAACGAAAAATGGGCATTTCCAGAGGGTGAGAAACCGTCAAACAAGCACAATAATACCAATTATAAAGGAATACGTGCAGCCAGGCATTACGGTATATACAGATTATTGGAGAGCGTATAAGTGTCTTCATAGACTTGGATATGTCCATCATGTAGTAGTGCATAAACGCCATTTTGTCGACCCTACTACCGCCGTTCATACTAACAACATTGAAGACATGTGGTCGAGATTGAAGGAATTTTTAAGACCGTACCACGGCTCCAGAGGACAACTATTATGGACGAGTTCCTATGTCGTAAGCATTATGATTTCAGAACATCTGAACCTTTATCAAACCTTAACAAGTTCTTAAATCACGTACAAGAAGAATATCCACTGTAATTCATTAGTTTCTTATAATATAGTTTTACTTTATACTAACTGTCTTCTGATTGGTTAATAATTGTCAAGGTCACTTAAGAATTGTTCAAAGGTCGTCCATAAATTAGAGTCTCATCATCATCTGAAATACAGAAGATAAACAAAGATGGATGGCGGCTGCTAGTGGAATCCATGATGCGCGTATCATCCTATCTTTGACTCATCATTTGGATGTTTCTTGAATCTCAGAGTTGATGTTCCCTTCGGGACAGTAGATTCCTTTTGAACACAAGTTTCTGATACCTAATAATAATGTCTTCAACAATTTCCAGAAGACTGGATTTTTGGTGTTTATTGATGAGCCTGAATGAAATCGAAGTAGCGCCATGATCTCTTGTATGCAAGAAATGTCTAGAGATTGTGCTCTTTTAAGTAATTCTTTTTCTTTATCAAGGACTTTTCGTTATATTTTATTAAAAAAAACTCAAGATAAACCCTTCTTTCTGTTCAACAAGTGTAGATGGTTTGGTGGGTCCTTGAAAAGTCAGAGTTCCAACGACCAATTTAAAAAAATGATGGAATATTGCAGCTAGGCTAACGACATGTTATAATGCATATAATAGTGGACAACATGAAACCTATCTGTTGGAAATTTTCACCAAGCAGCATCATAACATACAGTTTACTTTCTTGGCATTGCCCTAAATCAGAGTACAAACGATAAAGTTCAACATTTAATTTATCAAAAAAGTACTTGAAATGTCTTATACTTGAATTTTATTAGCTTTCTTTTAATTATTTACGAAAGTGCACTCATCAAAACACTATTTCATAGAGTAGAAAGAATATGTACCACCGAAAAACTAGATTGATAAACGTTGGAAAAAAATTGGAAAACAGCTACTACTCATAAAATTTCATTTCTGTTATATCTTGAAAAATCGATTTTTCTTGATACTACCGCGAATAACTGAGCACTAGAACACCAAAACCCTTCCAAGTCGCAGTAAGAAGACAGAAGACTAATGAAAGGAATATTATTCCAAACAGTGTCAAACATAGTACAAAATTGTCAGGTATTTATAGTTTTTAGTGAGAACGAAATCATCATTACAGTCTTCCAATCCGCGTACAGGGGGTTATTAGCATTATCCAATGGGGAAGCTACACGTTGGAATTCTAGAACATTCTTCCGAAAGGTGATTGGATGGAACGTCTTCGGCTCCTTATGAGCTTCTTACAGCTTCTTCGAGTTCACCGGTGGTCCGTCGTCACAATTTCAAAGACAAGTTGAATATAGTTACATACAACAAAAAAATCAACCTTCAAAGTGTAAAAATGAATAATTTAGTAAGAAGTGTATAGGTAGATCTGATATGAAAACAATCAATGACCATATATACAGCTCTAGACCATGATCGAAGAACAAACTAATCAGTCAGATTAACAATTATACACACATCCAGTATAGTCATTTTGAAAACAAATTAGGGTGTATGAATATGTACCTCGACGGTTGCAGAAACAAACAGAATCAAATGACCCAATAAAAGTAAAGGATAAACAACCATTATCCTCTATTGTGAAATACATAATTTAGAATCACATATATAAGCGAACAATATTGTTTTCGATTACATCTTCATCAGGCTTTAATCTAATATACAGTAATATTTATATGCATATACGAAATTATTAAACCAATACATTATTGAAACAGGTCATAAGATTGATCTTAACTCGGCTTTTTTGGTGTTGTACAAAAGGGTAAAAGGGCGTATACTAAGGTTTATTGAAGCCTTAGCCATATGAAAATTCGAACCCCTTTCGTGTGTACGGACTGATAGGTCCTAGGTTCGAATTTTGCGAGGTGGGGTCATGAATGCTCACTGCTGAGGAGTCCCACGATAGAACGAAACGGTCAGCTAGTGCTTCCAGGTTTTTCATGGTGGTTTAGCTTCAACTGACTCATGATTTAAATCATTAAAACATTCAAAAACAGTTCGTTTGCACCTAAAATCTACTTTAGTTATATTAACTTATTATCCAGATTGATGAGGTTTCAAATTGTTTTCACATTATTCTCTTTATTATCTTGTCTCCTCTTACCCTCCTTTTCTAGTCTAGTTAACCATTTATGTTTTCCGTAAATAAATATTCTTAGCAAGTATATGTATGATCAGATTGTTCGAAATGTATTCCGCTAATATATCGTCACGTAGTTCTGATCATCTCCTTATTACACTATTGAAATATACATATGTTGTGTACCGATAACAATAATGAGTGGTAATTTTTTGGGATCTATTTATGGGCGAATACCGTGCGTATATTTTTGTCATATAATTATTAATTAACTAAACTATTCATATTCATGTCTCTCTTATCATAAGCTTTATTTTAACTTATGAACTGTTATTATATGATTTTCCATTCTTGAATTATTCCCTGTTTATTTGTCACTGCCTCCTTCATTCACAGACACATCTGGCTAATTCTTGTACAAATGTTGTTTCATATTTTACTGGTACGTTGTGGTCTGTTTGATTGGTATATAAACTCAGTATGTTTGAAATATAATGATTCATATCGCAGAGGCTCAGATTGGTGTTCTGGACGTAACTGGCTGGGCTAGGCGGAAAGCAGGACCAATCAGGACTCTAGACTGCTCGCACGTCCTTGGTCCGATCGATAAGCTACTGCTCTCTAATCGGCGGTCACAAGTTATAACATGTCATCTGAAATTAATCTAATGTCCATTGGATAATAATAAGGTTGATTTAATGAAATGAAAGCTCAGCAATTACATATCAGTTAATAAGTCTATGTCCATTGAAATTTTATCGTATGTATCCTTTACAGTTTGAATAAATTCCTATAACAAATCCCACATTGCTGTGATATTCACAAGAAGAATGATTGTTTACTTATTTTTATTCGATCCTAATCAACATTCAGATTGATGGGTTTTCGTGCTAACTTTTTTTCTTTTGTTATATAGAAATTATGCCTCGTATTTTGGTTGTTTATCATTAAAACCACAACTTAGTTTAAGATAGATCCTTATGTCAGAATAACAAATCTGAATGAGACAAAGAAAGCTGATAATTTATTGACGTAAACAAGTAATCAATACATGAGATCGAAATGTTCCCAGTGAAACGACTGTTAAACTAATCAATCAGAGTGAGATATTTGTTATTTTGTTACATATAATCACTAATTTAACGATTATCTTACTAGTCCAGTAATGTAAAATGGAAGCGTATTACTTGTGGCCTGAAAGTTTTAACGATAATCCGTCTGAATGACTGATTGAGTGAGGTGGTTTCAAGTCTACTTTATCCAGTCACTAATGTTATGTAAATTGACAGTGTTGTTGACTAAATTTGTTATCGGATAGGTGATGCAACTTAAGCATAGGTTTCGTAGTGACTACTGTTCATTATTTAACTATATACGTGATGAGGTGGCCAGTATTATTTGGTAAAACACCATTTAGATCAGGGTCATATTTTGAACCTGCTTAATCATTAAATCAGTGGTAGAGTATCTATGTCAATTATTGCATGAGATGACCCAGGGTTTTCAATGATTCATCAGCTATTGCACCGTAGTAGGTACTTCTCAATAATGAACTCTAACCAGGACGAGTAATTTAGTTCAAAATGTCTTATCAAATGCATCTAACATTCACTAACATACAATTACACAAGTTTGTTTCACCCTTTCCGGATTGACATGACTTGTTCAGATATATGTTGACTGTACCAAATAATTTATTTGGCCCTTTGTATTAATTAGATGTGTTAATTCGATCCGGTTATTCCAATGTACTTGCTCCGAAGAAACTACTTGTCCTAGGGTGCTAAAGATCAGAAATTCAATTTTCCATTCATTGGGATCTTGCAAATATATCATTGTTTCTCTAATGGAATATCATGTTACCTGTTCATTTTGAGTTTGAAAATAGTTGTTTGTATAAATATCGTTTTATTAAACTGTTTAAATATATTGAAAGATAAGTTTAGATTCTAGATATCGACTAATATTTAATGTATTACTTTATCGTTTTAATTTTAAAATTATTACTTCATTTATGAATGACATTGAAGTTCTTATGAGCTACTACTGCCAATCAACTAAAATTAGACCAATTTAACTGTTATGTCAAGTTATGCACATATCTAATCCTGAACTCGTTAGCGCTTTTTGTGCAAGGTTGCCGACCCCACACCCAACCCTCCTCATTCATCTGGGCTTGAGACAGGCAGTGGCCCTAGAAGAGCTATAGACAGTCCTACTGTACAGAGCTGAAACGCGAAGAACTACTATAACCATCATCAAAAACGTACAAGTATTTAGAAACAATTGTCTATACAAGATACTCAATGTCCGTTGACCCCATACTATAAGTAACAGTCTACTGTGGGAGAAAACAAACCAGCTTCTAAATGAACACGAAATAAGGAAAAGATTATAAGGGTGGATACGGCATACAGTGTACAAATCATTAAACTGAATCACGAGGCAAGCGTCAATTCGGAATCCTGAAGGGAAACAGAAAAGAGGGAGACCATGGAACACAATATGTCGAGAATTGGGGACAAACATGAGAAGGATGAATAGCAGCTGGGGAGGATTTCCCAGGACAGAGTTCGACGGTAAATGCTGATGTGTGGCCTATGCCCCTCCACGAGAGGTAGCAGGTGTAAGTAAGAGTAATGACCAATACTGTGTTTATCTAGCGCATTAGTTCTAGCTACTACGAAACCTAGGTCTAGCGTTCCTTGTTGATTAATTCTAACCAACTTACAACTTAACATAGCACACGAGGTTTATAATCATCTAAACTAGTGGTTGCGCTGCAAATTATTTTTTTAAAATTTAATAAGCAATAAGGATTATACAAACACGAAGTTGATGACTATTCATACTATGCACTTTCAACCATAAATTTTACATCATTTGTCTTTGAAACATTGATTCGCTTATATCTGCTTTGGCTTATAGGAAACTGAACTATTTTATGAATGATTCCTTCCTTAGATAAAGTGTGGTGCGTGCTACTTATATCGATGTAAGTAGTATATCACGCGAGTTAAAAACGCAATGTCTGGCAGCAGAAGATGGAAGGAAGATCAAGAAAGGAAGAGCGACAGCATAATGCAGTTTGTAAGGAAACGCATGAATAATGGATTGATGTTTACAACAGAAACAGTCCAGGTTGATATGATGCATTGATAATTTGCAAATTAACGATTTACTATATGGTTTTTCAATTTTACCAAGTAACTCTTAACCAGATACCTCGCCCTTGTTTGTAACTTTTCAGTACTATTGATTAATGACCGAGCAGATAAAAACCAACAACGTTAGATTTTGGCCAGTCGACTTACTACTACCGTTATTCAATGCTATTAGCAGTATAAATTTCGTTTCTAATATGTTTATATATTTACATTAGGACTAAAAGAAGTTTTCGTGAAGTCAGGCAGTCAGTCATCAGTAAAGTATACTGATCTAGAAAGTATAGGACAGCGGTCGAAAGATTATAAAGACACATTATCTTTCGTTCCTCTGCACTATATCATAAACCAATTATCTTTACACTTTTTTCATGATATCCTACCGTAGGAAAATGTGTGCGGCAAAAAGAATTTGAAACGAAATGAGACTAAATAGCTCCAGTTGTAGAACAAATAGGTTGAACAGTTTTCACGTTCTCTTCTAACAACAATCATACCTTTACAAGTGACTAGTTTCAAATAGAAATAATCAATTTCTATTGAGAAAGCGTGACTAGTGTACATTAATAGCATTATATCACAAATCAATTAAGGTCGGGAATTCGAGTAACTTTTCCCTAACTTTGTGATTGAAAAGTACCGTACTCAACGTTAGACCCGAAAACAATTAGTCATATCCTATATGAAATCGTTAGCACTCAGTAACGAGTAATTGTAGGCAAGGAAGTAAAAGGTGTCTTGTGCTTTTTTTTAAGGTTTACTAACTTTGAATCAGTGATGAAAATTACCTTTAGAACGTACTTATACTATTAATTATGCATACGTCATATAAGCGATGTTATTTAATGGAATATATCGTTTTATAACATTTACAGGAAGAAATAATTCTCTGCCATTAACTTGAAGTTCATTTAAGCTATATTTATTTTATAAACTCATACCTTACTTTGTTTCATCATGGCACCATTAACAGCATGAATGATTTTTATGATAGTTTGGCAGGCATACGTAATAGTACGCTTTAATATGAAGGTCAACACAGAAAGCTAAGTAATTATTGGTTGGTTAGCCGATGACCTTCACCTAAAATGTAAGTTCAGTTAAACAATTTATACTCATATATACATTATTTGACACATTTAGACTTATATGATTTATCCCACAACAGAATAATAAGTCAATAACTGTTCTTCTTATTCTCAGACAATAAGAGATAATGCGCTTATTGAATGTTAATTTATAAATTAAAAAGAACAGTTCAAACAACTTGTCAACAGAATCAAACTATAACTAATGCTTCGTGTGTGTTCAATAGTGACACGCAAACTGAAAGAGGAATCACTTTATTAATCTGACCATTTACGCGGAACAAGATGCATTAAAACTTACTTTCCTAAGTAAATTCATGAGGACTTTCCAGAGTATGAAAGCAAATAAATTACATTATTAAAACTACTTTATCAAAAGGGATCAGATTCTAAATTTTAAGGAATGATTAATACTCTATTTAAAAGGACTGGAGTAGTGTTTCAAAATGGAGATTCGAATTCTACCGTTCTAACTACGACCTAACACAATGTTCATTTCCATTAGAAAATCTATTTGATAAACTTTATATACATATATTCCTTTCTCTTCGATATGATTCACTCATTTTGTCCTTATACATTTCAACAATTCTGTTACTATCTCACCGACTTAATTCTATACAAAAACATTCGGTTTAGTTATTAATTTATAGATCATATTTGTCATGGATTGATTAGGTGGGTATATTATTTAAAACCATGAATCATTAAATAGTTGTTTTGTATTAGTATAGTACTCCTCAGCGGTGTGTGAATGTGATCACTTCAGGGACGAAAAACTCATGGTCGTTTTGACCTTTTTTTCTGTTTTTATCAGAGCAGTTTAGTTTTGTAAATTGATAAAAACATGTATCAAAGATTGTTGTCTTAGTAACAATTTTATAATTACGTATGTCTGTACAAAAATAACATAACATAACATAATAATAAGTATTTGGAACATTGGAAAACATGTACTTTCAGCTGACTAGAATTAACCTTAAAAGGAACTGTTTTCCTATAAACCTTGACTACTTATATATACTTATATTTATGGTTAAGTTGTGAGTAATTTCACTTAAATTTTCTGCATGACTGTATGAGAAAGAAAACAAGGAATATAAGTGAACATTTATATACCTAAAGATATGGAGAAAAAAACTGAAAAGACCTTTAAACCCTTTATATATTAATAGAAGATAACTCATCTAATATGTAGATATTTATGTACTCTATTTTGAGCTAATTAATTGCCGAAATCAAAATTGGTAGAGTGGAGTTTCGAACTGTTGATATGCTACTAATGAAAGTAGAGTGTCGCATAAGCCACCAAGTAATTCTATCAACATGAGTGGGACTGAGAACAATTGTAGATATTTGTGACGAGATCATTTATAACGTGTTTTATCATCTAAATTGAATGATTTCGGTAACACAATAAAGAAACAGGTCGGATAATTCAAGCTAGTCAGAATACTACCGAGAAAAATCAGAGAATTGATTAGATTCATAACAATAGACAATTAAACAAATAAACCTGTCATTTTCAAATTCATATGAAGTTGTTCTATAATGGAGATGGTAGTTTTTTATTGAAGAATCAGATTGATACTAATAGCGTATATGCCATTCCCTAGAAATGTAAATCGTTTCTTAGCTAATTACGTGTACATATTTGATTGACTTAAAGCATCGGATCCATATTCGCGCCTGGCACGAGACTGACAGGTCCTGGGTTCGAATGTCACGGGGGGCGGGATCGTGGACGCGCACTGCTGAGGAGTCCCATACTAGGACGAAACGGCCGTCCAGTGCTTCCAGGTTTTCCATGGTGATCTAGCTTCAATCGACTCATGATTTCAACCAGTGACATAACTAATGGTTTATTAAATCTAACCAAATGATCCGGTTACGAGTTATATTAGCGAATATCAAGTGAACAAACGTAAAACCTAATTTGTTTCCATGATAACTGGACTAAAACCCAATCTGTTCACATTAATATTCAATTTATGTAACAGGTATTTTTCTTTTTTAAAAGAAAAAAGCCTAAACTATTTCTACTTTCAATATCTATATATGTATAAGTTATTAACTAGAAAATCCTTTTAATTTAATAGAAATTATTTCTGAGTACGAATAATAATGGTTGTTATGTTTTCATTGTTGTATGAAATGAGAATAATTGTGTAATTGTTCATTGTCATTGTTTTATATCATCTCAGTGTTTATATATAAAGAATATAAATGAAAGAGAATAAATAAAGGAAAAAGAAAAAAAGAAGATTAACAATTGCAAAAAAAGAGAAAAGAAAAAAAAGAAAAAAGAAAGTCAAAACATAGACCATGACAGAAATGATCATGAATACACATCTGTGTTATATCTAAAATGGGCAAACTTTATCAGTCTTTTATATAGTACAGAGTAAATTACAAATACAAATATTCATCTTACATAATCGAACAGTAAACCAAACTATATCGATAGATGATTAATTGTAATCTGTATACAGAAAATACCATATATATATGTATATATAAACCGGTTAAGCTTTATCATTGTGTACGTACGTTATCATAATATGCATAAAGGTTTTGACAATAATAACAAGAACGATGATGATGATGATCATATTAATGACAATTCTTTTAGTACAAACAAAAAGTGTATATAGTTTGTGTTTAGTCAGAAAACAGTAACTGTTCAACAATTTAGTTAGGATTAGCTTAGTTTATAGGTTTAATAAGATTTTATTTGTCTTAGATAATACAAGACGAAAATGATGTGAAATAATTTTCAGAAAGAAAAGCCTGTAAAAAATAATTATATATATATATATATATATATATAGGTATAGGTATAGTTGGATAGGTCATATATTACCCATTTTGAAGTGATGACAATAAGTGGAGAGGAGCGAAAAATATATCAGGAAGAATCTACATAGTATTTAAAGCAAACACAAACAATAATCAATAATTTATACATGTCAAGTTGAAAATCTAAGAAAGAGATGAGAAAAATCTATGCGGAATTCTTTTGCTTGCCATAGTTGATGTTAAATGTAGATAGAAAGAAAGAGACAGAAGGAAATACCACCACGAATACCATCAACATGATCAATGTTGTTTATTATGGACAGTGGCAATAATAATACTAATGTCGTTAAGAGAACTGGATAGCTTTATACACAATTGTTCATCTGAAACACAAACATAGAACAAGAACACAGTATAGAAAATATATGTAAATAAATGGTAAGGGTGTGTGCGTAATAAAGCCAAAAAACTTTTCAAACAAGTGATTAGATTTAACAATCGAAAACCAACAGACAGAAGTAGGTTCTATGATGGAAATCATCTAGACGTTTAAAGAACACAGAATAAATAACCTCTTGAACCAGATGAATAAGAGGAAAGGGGTACCTCATACATAAACAAGGAATACATATATATGTATTATATATATGGTTTAATATAGGGGAGAAAGTGGGAAAAGAAAGACACAGGCGCTTAACAAATATTAGTGCATACATAGGAGATCACACAATCATAAAGAATAGTTAAGGCTAAGTGTTTCATATACAACAACATAGTTCAATGGTAGTAATGAACTATCCTAAAAGTTTAAAAGGGAGACAAAGTAGAAGAATAAGGAAACAGAAGTGTGAATAATGACATTCAATTCTTTTCTCTCAATGTATTATTGAGAACTAGTACTGATGATAATAGACGATCTTTCGTTCAACTACATCTGTATAATTGTGGGTTATGGGATAGTATAATGAGTTGCATCATTCAATATTAGTCGAGGGGTAACTTAATATTATGATAGATGTAGATGTGTGTGTGTCATTTTAAAGAGTATTACTTTTCTATTAATTTTACCCTTGGTATATCTTGCTTGATTGTGAAGGAAATTTATTATGATTGATGAAGTGATATATGTAATGTATGAAAGGCATGATATGGTAGGTAGGTAGGTATGCAAGTAGGTTAGAATAATAACAATGACAACAATGACGAGAGAAAAACAAAGGAGAGTAAAATAAAAGTGCGAATAATATTTGTAATAATAATAATAATTAGTAATAATTACAACAATACTTCGATTATTATCTACCACCGTCACCCGCCGACCTATTCTCTTCGAGGACAAATCTCAAACGGATTGGAACGCCTCTACTCTCCACCACCGTCAATCACATATATGTCACTTATAAACTTACTCTTTATTAACATCTGTATCTGGTAAAATAAGTGGATGGGAATCACAAATCACAGAATTTTTATTGCTGCCATTATTATGATGCTGACGATTAAGATTTCCAGTTGGAGAAGGTGACGAAGGAATACCACCAACACCGCCACAGTTATTACTACTACTATTACTATTCAACAAAGGACGAGCACGAACACGGTAAAATATAAAGTTTTTCGGCAAATTGAATCGATTATTCGCCTGGACACAAAAGAAAAACGTTTGAAAAAAATTAAATTAATAGAATATTAATTTAATGTTAAGTGGTTAGAGATAGTTAGTTGACAGAAAACGGTGAATCTACGCTTCATGCTACTTGAGGTTTGTGATCTTTAGAGGACTGATGCCCACTGATGCATTCAATTATATCATTCAGTTTGAGTTGTGTCTCAGTGAGTTGGGTAAGTATTAATTACTTTAAGACTACAGTTACAGCTTGCTGATGAGTACCAAATAACAAGAAACAAAAATTCAGTGTTTTCTATCGATTACCATCAACCACCAGATTACATTTCAACATTGTGCACACGATGTCGAGTCACTTAAACCAGTGGTCAGATTGCAACTTCATCGATAGAATCCGATTAGCACCATAAGAACTAAATAAATACATTGATCACTCTATTCAATGATCAATTAATTGTAATGAAATCATATAAGCATACATGATTTATGAAACCAAACCTTTTCATATTGTCAGTTCAATCCAGTCATTTAATTACGGAGTCCAATCATAATTAGTTCGCCTTTTGTTATTTGGATAAATGACCTTCCACTTTTTTGACGAATAACTAAATAACCGTGAAAGATAACGAATGAAACTTCTAATTTCTATTGGTTCATCTGGCTCTTCCTAACCCTAGTAATGAATTACAACACGAAAGCAGTAAGCCGATTAAGTTTCTATTATTCTAACTCCAAAACTCACATCAGTTACATAACCACAATCCACCACAAACTGTACAAAACTGAACAATAGGCCCGTAATTAAATAACTATAATTAAGGAACAGTAAAACATCTAACAACTCAACGAATGAAAATGAAAGCTTACGATAAGAATAATATAAAAATATCATATTCCAGATATTTGATAACTCGACAACAAAAACAGATATAATAATTCTCTGTAAAATAAAATCTAGTCCTCTACAAAACCGATCTAAAATACATATGATCAGTTCGGTAAATACCCGAACCAAGTAACTACATCAGTTGGTGGAACGTAAAAAACAATTTCAGGAAATACATAAATATTTAGGACAGTTTATGAACAAAATTAATTAGAACGTGTGCAATCTAATGTACAAGATGTATGACGTATGACTTCCATACTACAACGGTGAGCTTAAATATCCAACAATGGTTATCAAGCAGTCCCATGATTATAATTAGATTACTACACTAAACTTTCCACTTTCCTAATGATCAAACTTAGCCCCTCTTCCAGTTTGCTCCTGAAATGCAAATTAACCGTATAGAAGAGAAAACGGAACAATGTGAAGACGATAAGCCGTGAAACGATGAGACAGCTGGAGAGCGTAACCTCCGAGAAGCGCAACAGACGTCTTAAGTAATCGAAACGGAGATTAAACAAGTTTACTGTCACCAATTGGGGCTAATGTTGATATACACAAAAACAAAACGCAACTCGAAACGACATTAGGGTGATAATTGAAAGTTGAAAGAATACTTGGACTGAGTCGAAATATGAACTAACATCCATAAAATTATTGACTAGGATTTATATCAATTAATTTCTAACTACAAGGCAACTTGAATGAATAATAATCACATATCTCCAGCTCTTTTTCGATGAATGTGAATAAACCTACCTATCCGGTTCACTGTATGTTGTACAGTATATGTAAGTTATACTACAGACTGTTGACTATTTTCTTCCATTATACAAAAGATGGCTGAAGATACAATACCTATGTTTGTTTGAATTAAAAATGAATCGTCAGACAGGTATATTTTCTTTGATTATCTGAAGTAGCGTAAGTTCCAGTCAAACAGTTAGTCTGATAATCATGTCTATTGTGGGACAGTCGCCCCAATCCCTACCAAAGCAGATTAACGTCAATGAATTTAAACACGATTCTAAGCTTTAGCTCAGTATAGTACCTTCATTAATTCTGATAATTTCAAAAACAACCAAATGAATTAAAAGCATCACAAATATAAAAATTTGTTAGTACTGTGATTGGTCTTGTTTGCAATCGATATTAAATTGAAAGGAAATCAAAGAAATACTAGATAGGTATAAAGAGCAAACTAAACAACAGATCGATATGTTCCCAGTTTGTCAAACATAAACTCAACCAACAAGTACAATGACTGTGTTTAGGTGAAGTTGAATTTTGGTAGAAAAAAGAAAAGAAACAAAACAACACTCATGAGGATACACAATCATCAGATAGGTCTATCAATGGATGGATAAACGGATAGATAAACTTACTCGTTTAGATAAACAACGTTCTTTACTTTTGTATCTGGCTGCGACAAAATAATTATGTGCCTGAAACGCTTCTTTAAACGACACATTCCTATGGTGAGATGAATCTGTTAACACAAAACATAATACAAGGGAAAAATGTGAAAATACAACTGGGACATTTGTCAAACAACCTACATGTAATATCTGCAAAATAGACAAAATTAGAGCATTAAACTCGCATTTAAATTTGTAACGGATAAGGGCTAGTAATGGTCCAGATATGCTTTACTATGTTAGACAATTGGAGATAACCAATAGGAAACTCTGGACTTAGGTCATGTTAGTTGACACTTGCCAGCAAGATATACCTGTAATGTTGAGGGAACTAATGTGTCCCGATGAATTCGAACCTAGGCGCTATTGTCGACGTGTATTTATGATATAAGCGAATATATTTGTTGATTAAAATGAAAGTGATGTTTGTCTACTGACTAAATCATCTACACCACAAAACATCATAACAATAAACGTTGCCATAAAGAAACAACAGTTACATGAATAGAGTTCCATGTCCAGCAAACACTATTTACAAGGCGGAAACTGATCTAAACCCATATAATTCAACTTTAATATGACCAAGAGTGATGAACAAGAAAACCTAAAGTAAACAATGATATCTCGACAAAAATATAACGTCAAAATAGTCAAAAGCACCGACGTATATACGTGTAATTTCAAACTCCACTAAACATTTGAGTAGTATGGTATTAGTTCTCATATAAAGAGGTGTGGTGCTAAACTGATAACTCACACTTGTTAAAAGTCATAATAACTTGCTTATATAGTAGAAGACAATTCTGAATAGTTTTAAGTATCCAGTTGATTAAATAAGTTTGAATTATTGCTCAATATCCATTTATAGTCATTGATTAACAAAACAATAAACGGTTACAGAATGAAACGATATCAAATCTTTTTCAAAGTTTGAACAACGAATCTCTAGCAAGTAAAAACAATCATGACTTGATTTCATTGAATCATTTCAAAAATAACCTGAGTGGTTAGTATTAATGATTAGCGACAACAATTAAGTTGTTACTTCTAAGTTCACGAACTAGATTTTTCTAATATGCGAAAACCAAGTTCGAAACCCGTCCTACGTATTTAATGTTTTAGTGACGGCATGGTGCCATCAGTCTTCATACAAACGGAAAGGAATCAAGAATCAGTATACAAAATTGTTGAATTACCTAATTATTTAAAATGAAAATGGAAAACAACTTTGCATTCATGGTTCCTGAAAGCTCAATACCAATATTACTCTAGCGTTTGCCAAATAGTAAGTCGAAGTGAGAAAAGAAAACTGAAATTTCACCGATATCTTTAGAATTTATGATTTCCACTGACTTTTTGGATGGTAACATATCAAACAACACTTACAAAGTGTTAATAACCATTAATTCGGAAAGAAAGGTCTTTAATCCCATACATATCAGTCAGAAGATGGAATTTATTCATAAAACTGTTTATAATGAAAATTACAGTGAGTAAAACAGTTTCAATATGACTATTGAACATTTACATTTTCTATTACAGCAAATGAAAGTCAAGAGTTAGTAGTCGAGATATCCATATACATCTATATATATACTTACTTGTTTCCTGTACGTTAGAGCTCATAGGCTTACAATAATCAATATGATCGTCAATATTCAATGCCTTAAAATCATCTTGATGTAAAAAGTAAACATGTCCATCCGAGGATAACATACGCCATTGAACATAAGTGATAGTTGATGTAGACGTTGTGAAAGATGATTCAGTTGTTGTTGTTGTAGTAGTAGTATTGACACTAGTGCTACTACAACCAGATTTAGTAGTAGGAGTAGTAGTTGAAGGTAAAAGTGTACCATAATTACCGCCAAATGTACTTGTACATAATTCATTAGCTAATGTACTATTGCTGTCAACACTACTACTGTTGATTAAAGCACAAATGTTTTTAGGCGTAGATAAGATACTACTACTATTCATTAAGGTATTACTGTCACTTGTGTTTGTAGTAGTGGCAGATGTAATAGTATCGGTAGTGCTAGTACCAGAACTTCCTAATACAATTCCTCCTCCTGTTAACGAATCCATAAATATTGATGAAAATGGTAACGATGATTGAACAATCATTGACGATAATAAACTAGATGATGGTGAAATAGCATCTAAGAGATTCGAAGCGAATTTACTATTCATTGACCAAATGTCAGATTTAGTTATCATTGTTGAATCATGAACATTATTATTACTATTACTACTACTACTACTACTACTACTACTACTACTACTACTACTAGTAGTAGTAGTAGTAGTAGTAGTAGTAGTAGCAACAGTACCATCATCTGCTTTTACAGCATTATGGCAATTTTGTGATGAAATACAGCTTGCAGTAGAAGTCGTTGTTGCTGTGACAGAAGTGAAGGTAGTGATTGCAGTTGGAGAAGTGTTTAATGTTGATGATGAAATACTTGGTCTAGTTCCTGGAACAGGAACAAATATTACAATATCATCTGGCAAAAAGCTATGTATAAAAAGGAGTAAAAAATTAAAATAAATAAAAATGAGATATAAGTAAAACGATATATGTATATATAATTGAGTTAGTTGAAACAATTGATACGTATGTGCCAAACCACCGGTTTATCTGATTACGTCAGTTGAACTAACTTCTGCAAGTCAACAAAGACATGCAATATAGGTAGGGTTTTCATCTTCCTATCAAATGGTGAGTACACCCATGCAACAGTGAGTGTTATATTACTTCCAGGTTCCGAAACACCAACGCATAAGGGTTTAAAATAAACATATAAGATTGAAGTTACTTGATAATAAATATGTTTTAAATCACCACTCATGATGTATGGTGGGACCAGTAAACGTGAAGTTGGAAACAATGGGCTGGTTAAGTATAGATATATCAAGTGCGTGCGCTCACAATCCATCTCAAGGTCAGGCGGTAGGTGAGAGAATATAAACGAGAAATTATGAGAGGAATTCTATTGTGAACCTTTTTGAGATATCAGTTAACACATCTGTGTTTGCGTCAGAAGGACAATTGTATGTAGGTATATATGATTTATACAAACTATAATTCGGTTTTCTGATTAAAGCCTCCTAAACATTACCCTGTACTCTCACTGTCATCGATGCTTTCAATAAGCGTATACGAAGCGTGTTTATCTGTGGCTGAATCAGGCATCATGGACTGTAAGAGGATAGTGCTAGATAGAAATAATAAATCGTTTGATAAGATTTCAGATCTTCAGCGAAAAAAAAGCGACCAGTCAACGCTTATTCCATGGACACTTAAGGCTGGCTAGCACATTAGTAGTTTGAGCAGCTAAATAAAAGTCGAATTAGCATATAACGTGACTTATTTTACGGCTTAGGTGAAAAACTTTCGGATTTTCGTCCATAAGATAATGATAACCTGCAATCACCGGGCTTACGTTTTACTAGTTTCATTTCCTTTGACTATGATCTGTTGATCTATCATCATTTCTAGACTTCGTCAATTCATTTTTTCATTGATTGTATATTGATCGAAACAACTGCCATTTTAATGTCTTTAGTTACTGATACCAATTTTCTCGAGTTTCCCTCCTCCCATCTCGTTTCGCTCACGTTGTACATTTAACTATTCATTCAAGCTGCAATAGTACTATATACATCAATTCATGGTATATATATATATGGTGTAGAGAGTAGAACAACAAATCAGATGAAGAGCACAAAAGCAATAAAAGTTAAGGAGTAGGGAAGGGTGTTTAAAATGAAATATTTGGTGGAAACTACACTTTCACAACTAGTACTTATT
Source organism: Schistosoma haematobium (assembly GCF_000699445.3). Taxonomy (NCBI): domain Eukaryota; kingdom Metazoa; phylum Platyhelminthes; class Trematoda; order Strigeidida; family Schistosomatidae; genus Schistosoma; species Schistosoma haematobium. Next base: position 13,246,411 of record NC_067200.1, read on the forward strand.
CACTGATCCACTAAATGATTGGAACTGCTAGAATACAATGATATACTGTTAACATTAAAAACGTCATATATTCAATCAATATGTAGTACAGAATATTTTCCAAAAAAACAAAATAATAATAAAGGAAAATAAACAACTCACTTAGCATGTACAAAACTAGTAAAACGTTCATTAGTTAATTTTGATGAAATATTAGTGAAGCAAGAAGATCCAGTTGTAGGATTGCAAGCCTGTTCATTGTTGTGATTTAGTTGTTGTAATATTGGCGAAGTAGAACGAGAAATAGTTGACAATGGATAATTATAATTATTATTAATAGTAGTAGTATTAGTAGTAGTAGCACTCATCAATGAAGAAGTTAGATTCGTTGAAACTTCCTAGATTTTTTATTTAATAGAATTAAAAACATAACATAATAATTAAACAGTTTACTACTATTATTACTAATCAATACTAGACAGGAAACTAATAAATAAGAATGTGTGTGGATGAATGAAGAATTTCTATTATTTAATATCGAGATCACCATTGATAATCTCTCTGAATCCAGGTAATCATAAAAGAAAAAAGGTGAGGGTTGGTAGTAATGAATGAGAATAAAGTGAAAGAATGCTTTGTAATCATAAAGATGAATACTTATGAAGTTAATTTATTAGTTTTGAATCTAGCAAATCTTTCAGTTGGTTTAAAAACTCCATAAATATTGATCTCTATGGACGGTGGCTAGCAGTGGAATCCAAGACGCACGTCTCATCCTATTTGGAACTCATCAGTTGGATTTACCTGAATTCCAGAGTTGATGTTCACTCCGGAACTCGATTCCAGCACCGTTAGCTTCAAACACAGGTTCATCCGGCTGACGAGTCCCAAGTAGGACGAAACGTGTGTTCTGGATTTCATTTGTAGCCACTGTTCATCTTTGCTTACAATGCTTGTGATTCAAGGCAACATCAACTCAATTCGCACAGGGTGTACATATGCCAATAAGACACTGATCAGCTACAATCCAAAACATCAATAGGAAGATTCAAATAAAAAACGAAAATAAATTACTGGTCTCTATGTTTTAATGTTTGCATATTTATTAATTTTAAGCGTCTTAGTAACTGATTGGTAACTAATTGCAAGGAAACTTTTTCGCTCTCTTCCTTCTATTTGTGAATAGGTACCGCAAATTTGTGAATTATTATCAATATCTACCATCACTCATTATATTCATTGTTTCCTGGTAGAGAATTGTAATTGCATAGTTTATATTTCCTGATACACATGCCTATTCGAGTCGAATTCACGGGTTTAAATATGCTACCCATATTTTAGACACATAAATAGATAAACGTGATTCAGTGTGAATAAACAATTTTGCAGTAGCAAATCCGTTGTGCTTATTTCATTTTATAATTAATCTGTAGCTTTCTGATATTGTAAATAACACATTGTTTGTGCCTACTTGTCAATGTGCGCTGTCTTCTAAGAGATATACTTAATTCCTAGTTGAATATGAAGTAAAGTACATAGTGTGCATACTTTTCTATCATCTAGCTGAGAAATGTCACTATCTATCGATGATGGAAAGACGTATTTTTTTTTTAGATTTCTTGGGTAACATAAACGGATAATGATGTTCAACCGCTTTAATGGATGGAACCAATGACGAAACATCTTTTTTTTGAAATAGTATAAAATAGGTCGTTGATAAAAGAATCCTGCTAATATGCTACATATTAACAATAACTAACATCCATTGAGGAACACCGATGAAATCAAAATGAACTAGGTGGTTACCTTGTTCCTAATTATAACACTTCATCAGTGCGCACAACTATCAACAATTTTATGGCACTGAGTAATTTATAATTTCGTGGTGAGTATTTAGAGATTGACGGAAAACGATAAATTCTTATGTGTCAATCCAATGGGAAAGATTACGAGTGTTTATTAATCGATAGTGTAGGGGAGAACAATCCATAATTACAGGGAAGTAGCAGTTTGAGACATCAACCTTAGTAGTCGCTTCAATAGTCCTCATTCACTAGCTAATATCAATTCAGGATGTGAATTGCATTCGAATTTGATGAAGTTGATTGGGTAGCCGACCTTTTCATCAAAAAATACCAACCAAACGCATCAGCAAAAATAAAATCAAGTACGGAAAACAACAGACGGATCATCCTATCATTTATAAAGGGTATATAAGAAACTGCAACGAAACTTTCAGTCTTTTGGAATATGTATAGCACGCAAATCAACAAAATCACTTTAATCAATCATATGCGAACCAAAGGACGAAATTACAAAAGAAGAAAAATCAAACATCGTCTACAAAATAAATTGTTCCAACTGCGAAAAACACTACATCGGACAAAGCCGACGCCCTCTTCACCTTCGCCTGCACGAACATCAATTAGTGGTCAAACACTATGACATATCCTCACTGATATCAATGCATGTGGACAACTGTGGACACACATTCGACTGGGAAAGTGTTGAGATCTTGGATAGAGGTCATTCTAAAAGCACCAGAGAATTTTTAAAAACTTGACACTCACGTCAATCAGTAATCAACAAACACATTGTATTCAATCCAATTTATCAACCAATCAGAAAAACTATGGACAAATATAGGACCAAAAATCAAATCAATTGGAGATACAACCAAGATAAAGAAGTAAACAATGACAAATTTAAGGTCAATAAGAACCAATCAACGTCGAGGTCTACAGGACAAACTGTGAACCATATGTGGAGTAATTCGAACACTTCACTACTACCTGAAGTTTGTGTTGATGATGTCGTTCAGAATAACGATGAAAGTTCCACGACCAAACCATCCAGCTAAGAGAACAAAACTCCATCAAAGGCAGCGAAGATTCATTAAAAGTCAGTACTGAATATCAAACAACGGGATAGTCCGAACTCTTTTGAATGTTAATGTTTGCTGTTACACAGTTTGAATTTAGGGAACAGAAATATATCGATATTGTCAGATGCATCACAGAATATCTGAATTCTGTTATCAATTAATAACAGTTCTGATTACGAATATGTTGATCTCAAATGCTGTTGGAAGTGTGAAGGTGGCTACAACTTCATGTTTGCTTAAACCCTAGCAGAAAAATACTTCTCCTTGTGATAACTGAGAAGGAAAACGGGTTAGTTGTAGTACAAACAACCTAGCATTGAAGGCATAGCACCTAAGAGAATAACTGTTTCAGACCGGTCAATAGTCGTTCGTATGATCGGAAGCTTACTCCACGGGATAATATGGAGTGTGGTACGTTCATGGTTAACATTTTCTAATCTCCTTCCGTTTTAGGAAGATATTATCGTTTCAGGCACTAGTTATTTGAGGGAAAAAATATCCTACTATCATCAAACTTTTCCACGACCAGCAGTACCACTTCCCTCACGGACTATGAGCATGCTTAGCTTATGTTTTTCCTATTCTCCTTGGTGGAACAATGAGAAGACAAAGTTGATCTGAAAATGTGATGTATTCACGTCATACATTTCGAACAATCTGGTCACACATATCCTAATCAAGAAATATTATATATGAAAATTAATAAAGTTCAATTAAATTTTTAAAAAAACCCAATAAACATTAAATGATAATTGTAAATAAAGGAAAGAAAACAGATTTCTTTCATATGGAAAGAATAGGAAATTGCCGCGCTACCCTAGGCCACAAAATAGCTTAAAGATTATCAGGACAAACGCTTTGACAAGTCTATGTGTGACCAGGGTTTTTGATATATATAGTATAAATACATCACAATGTTTGGATCAACTTCTTCGAATTGTTCTATAAAAATGTAAGAAAGGTATTAATTGTTCTAAATTCCTATTCTATATTTTGTCCAAAGAAGTGAAGCATTGACCTATGGGTTTAACCATTCAACCATTTATCCATAGGTTCGAACCTTGATCAAGTTTACTTCAGTTTAGAGAGTCATTTAGTAGTAGTAGCGTTAACTATTATAACTAAAGTGATTTTGGATCTGCAACTCAAAGGTCGAAAGTGAAATGTTTCCAGTAGTGTAGAATTGGAACACTTAATCAGCTCACGATAGTTATTGTTAACACAAAATATATTGGAACATGGTGAACACAAAAGTTGAATAAGAATGTCGAATATGTGACAAATGACGAGAAATCAGTAACCGAAAATCTATAAAAAGGGGAAACTTACACAGATTGGCGATGTTCTACCTTCAAGATCAGAACCTACGAAAAGTATATGAAGTAATAAAGAAAAATGATAACACATAAACGCACGCAACAGTAACAACTGATGATGAAATGATTTAAAGCATCAGGAAATAAAAACACAAGCGAGCAAACATAAAGTATGCTGAACACCACGAATTGATCTTAGTTACACAACCAGTAAAAACAAGGAAATATTAGAGACCTATTTCCTCCTAGTATGGGACTCCTTGGCAGTATGTATCTATAACACCACTACAGGAAATATAACCAAAATACTTCGTTCTCGACAGTGCATTGTTGAGTTTAAAGTTAGTTCATACATGTTGCAACAAATAATTTTAACCCTCTTAACTCTACGTCTAATATTACCAGATCTTTTTTTTAATAAGCTTCACAATCATTTTACAGTCGTTTAAGTGTTAATACAAAATGTTTTAGAATACATATAAATACACACATGTAGAGACTAAACATTCGTATAGTTAAGCTGATTTCAACAACTTTAGGTTTATACGCTGGATAGCTTTCATATCACACCATAACGAGAGAGTTCAGATTAATCCTATGACTCTATCCTAAACTGGAAACAGTGAATCTGGGTTTCAATGCCAGTTGGGACTCGTGCCTGAAGTCTTGAAAGAAACTGTTGCTCCCAAGATGGGTTCGAGTTTATGTACATACATATACGATAATAACATTAGTGGAGTATTAAGCCAAAAAGAAAATCGTAACACTTGCTATATAAGAGGCTCTATAACCAATGTACAGTTCTATTATATATATATATCAGAAAAAAGATTATTAGCCATCATTTCCTGCTAAATTAGTCACCATATAGGGACAAAACCATGGGTTCGAATCTAACTGCACTTGCGCTCAGTGACCATGGATTAACGTTCATATACGTCACTATGAGTCATACATTTAAAAAGAGAAGACCAGGAACAGTAGATTGAAATAGATTACATGGTTTAAGTATTTATCCCAACTTTTACAATAAATAAATTCATTTATTTAATTTAAGAATAAAATGAATAGACAGATAGCATCAAATTAACCGAAAAACATAACTTACTAACTTAATAATGAAATATACTAATAAATAAAACAATAAGTAATCTAGGCTGAAAATCCTAGATGGACATCAAGTTATTAAGTTTTTCATGAATAAACGTTAATTTCATTCGCATAACGATAAAAACGAGTACATCTTTTCTAATGTCATATTTTTACATGACATTTGTTGCTCTCCAGTTGAAGAAGAAATTAGAAAAAGACGATGGAAATGGATAGGACATACACTACGCAAATCGTCAAACTGCACCACGAGGCAAGCCCTAACTTGGAATCCTGAAGGGAAGCGGAAAAGAGGAAGGCCGAAGAAGACATTACGTCGGGAAATGGAGGTAGATATGAAAAAGATGAATAACAACTGGAAGGAGCTGGAAAGGATAGCCTAGGACAGGGTTGGATGGAGTATGCTGGTGAGCGGCCTATGCTCCTTCACGAGGAGTAATAGGCGTATGTAAGTAAGTAATTTTTTGCTCTCTCTCACTCTCTCTAATTAATTGTTAACATTAATAGTTTGCTAATTTTCCCGAGTCTCACGATCATGCCTCGTTACTACTAAAAAATATACAAAGTTATTATTTTTCAATTTTGAATTCTTGACTTTCGGAATATTAAAACTTTTCCTACACTTCTGTCCTTTTCATGGGTTTCATTATATTGGAGATGATGTGTTCATTAGTGACTAACTTCGATAGGAAATTCTTGGAGTTCCAGTGAAAAGATGTGACATTTAAATTTCAACCGTGTAGTGTGAGATAATTACCCCCTGAAGATAATGAAAGATGGTTGCACAATAACGTGGATTAAACGAAGTTAGACATTAACACCATTGTATGCCTGCTTAGTGATTTAAAGACTAGGCGCTCGCAAGAGATCAAAGGTGCTGGGTCGTGGATGAGTACACCTTAAAGTTTCATACTACGACCAAACGACCACTCAGTGCTCCCTGATTTTCAATGTTTAATCTAACTTCGAACTGTCCGTGATCTCAATAAAATTCAACAATCGCTACAACCCTATACTGATAACAGTTGAGACATTGTGTGGGTATGTGTATCGATGGCCGTACTATCGGGTAAATATAAAAAGAAATTTCAATTGCTCATTATTAGAAATGACTGTAAGCTCAACCGAATTCCATCGAATAGTAGAAACTACAAAGCATTACTTTTATAATAATCGAATTGCTGTTAGATAATACAAAGAAAACGAACCTTTAGTGAACATGTTATTGGGAATTGTTATTGATGTAGCCATATCCATGGTTGGAATTATTTCTGTCTGTGTTAAAATCGACTCATTACTAGTGATGATTGGAAATACTTGTGATGACAACGGTGATGTTGATGTAGATATGGAAACCGTGGTAACCGGATTATTACTGTTTAACTGTAAAGTTTCCATAAGATATTGTAGCGACTGCCCGAAATCCAATTCATCGGGTACTGCTGTATCGTTCGTTGTATTATCACTCAATTGAATGCAATTAATACACTGGACGACGTAATGATATATCGAAAAAAACAAATAAAATATTAGCCACACACAAAGAATCTATAAGAAAATATGCTTAAATTAGATTACATTTTTATTAACGTAAAAGGGTTTGTGGAAACTGCTTAATTTCATAGTTTCTATAACGAATCGACAAGAAGCGGCAATACTAGGAAGAAATACCTGTCTATTGACACTTTGATTTTAATGGCCGTCTGACCAAGGTCAGTTCATGACGTAAACTATAAAGTTGAATAACCACTACAAACCCTTCATAAAAATAATAATCATATGCACAGTAATGACTAATTTTGATGGATAATCCCACCCCAGAGTTCAAATGGCAGGCCGTACCACTACCACCAGTGGGATTGAATCATATCAGGTATGGAGCAGTCAGTTACTTATCAATGACATTGAAAGATAACCACTGTGCAACATTATGAACTTATCGAAATTAAAAATGAAGATAACTGGATTTTCAATCAGAGGTTTGAAGGTAAAAAAAACTGGTTATGAAGCCTGGACATCTTGAGTTCAACCTCAGCTGAGGTGGTGAACACAAGTTGTTGTTCATTCCCACACTAGAACGAAATATTTGTCCAATCCTTCCAGATTTTCAATGGTTGACTAAACAAATTCAATTCATGATGTAAATTATATGATATCACGTGTTTGATAGATTAATTTTTCCTTCATATAACTTCAATCACATTTCTGATTATTTCAATGATTGAAATGTCATATGATGATAATCACTATAGAATACGTCATTTTAATTTTATCACACACATGAGCAATTCAATTAACAAAATAAATAATAATGTTGCGTTTAATGGAAAGGAAGAATTTGATAGATCCGATGAATTATATATCTCTATAATTGTTGTGGATGCGGAGGAATAGACCAATAATTATCATGTTAAGTCCAATGGTGTCCTTGGACTTTAAATGGGCATTTCCTATTGGTCGATATCTGTTCACTTGTTGAATATTGTACAAAATGTTCTTTTCTATTTTATGGTACGATGTGGTATGCTTGATTGGTATATAAACAAAGTATGTTTGAAATATAATGATTCATATCTCAGAGGTTGTGACTTGTGTTCTGGACTCAACTGACTGGGCTAGACAGGGAAGTGGGACCAATCGAGACTCTAGGCCGTCCGTACGTGTTTACGTGTCACTGTAATCGATCGATAAGTACGCTGCTCTCTAATTTTCCAGTCAAGGACACAACAATTAGCACAGGGTAAAAATCGATCGCAACTTAAAGTCATAACAATAATCTCTATTTTTGACCAAAAAAAAAGGCAAAGAAAGAATGGAGCTAGTTCAAATAAGGAGAGAGATGGAATGTCCAATACTTAGAATAAACTGAAAATTCCCTTATGTGGTGATGAACACTCAAAAATACATTAATAATTCATATGTGATATGACCATTTGAATCAGATGTTAGTTACCGTGAATAAAATGAAAAAGAATAGAGTTTTTTGTAGTTAAGACACTATCATGATTCAAAGGATTGACAACTGTTAGTAATTTGTATATTGGTAATTAACACTACCCAGCTAACTAGGATCGACTTAATGAAGTAACTTAAACACAAATAGATAATTATCAGTATGGAGATTTGTGAAGATTCTATTATTTTCACAGCTGAATTCACGGGTGTGAGATAGTTCCCTATTTTCGATAAAGTATGAAGGGTTGTTTAAGATTACAGATCGATCAGAGTTGAAGCGAGACATCAACACTGTTGTATGCCGGATTAATGGTCTAGACGCTAAGCGTTTGCGCGCGAAACCGAAGATCCTGGGTTTGAGTCACGCTTCTGGGGTCGTGGATGAGCATTACTGTGGAGTTCCATGCTAGGACGAAACGGTCGTCCAGTGCTCCCAAGTTTTCAACAAAGGTCTAGCTCAGATCGACTCGTGAATCCAAATATAACAAGAAGATAAATAAATGAATTATCTGACATGGAACTGATTAGTAATATCGTTTATTGAAAGGAGTTACCTTAAATGTTTCCAGAATGTTTGGGTTGTTTTCTAGAAATTTAGTGAGCAAGTAATGCAAAACTAAAGTGTAATTTTCATCTGAGAAATTTCGATTCAAAACCTAACACTTTCAACAAATTTGTTTTCCTTTTGTTTTAATCCGACTGCACTACATCAATGTATTGATAGCAGACAGTTGTATATGTTTCCAGACACAATAAAAGCCTTTAATAAACGTAACATTCTGATGTGCGAAACACACGGAAAAGTGGACGAAAGTGTAAGACAAAGCAAATGCATTGAACACTGAAAACATTGAGGATCACCTCAAACAACAATATCACAATTCACTAAAAGATGAATTGAGATTAACACTGGGATGAAAGATGCACTTCATCCTACTTGAGACCCATCAAATGCATTTATCTGAATCTGTGTTAATATTCGAACCAGGACTCGACCAAAATACCTTCCATTAGAAAGGTCCATCAAAACCACCAAATAGTTGTACAACAGGTATGGTATCTTTAAAAATCAAAATTCAGTAGGTACATCCACCTGATGAGCTCCAAATAGGATGAAACGCCAATCCTAACTATCACTGTTAACCATAATACATATATTCTAAAAACTCATGCGATAAAATGAATATATATCGAGGTAATCGACATATGATGTACATACTATTTTTACAAAGACTGATCAAAATTCAGTCAACAATAAGCTTTATACTTTGATTCATTAAAAATATATTCAATCAAAATATTACTCAATTTCAAAACTCTTAAACTAAATTACAGTGGAGGTTACGGAAATCAACTCTATAAACGGTCACTTAATGGAAACGAGACAATTTCAAGTGCATGCGAACTGAAACATTTTTCCAATCATTAATCGTAATACAACTGGAAAGGATTGACCAGGACATCGTTCGATGGAGAATACCGGCGGGCAGCCTGTTCTCCTCCACGAGGGGTAACAGGCGTAAGTAATATACGAGAGATCTATACAGAATCGCATGTCTGTTTTATAAATAATAGAACAATTACTAACGAAATGATTATACTCAATTGTATAAATTGAAATACAGAAAGGAGATATAAACAAGTTGTAAAATAAAAGGGTAAAAAACGTCAAACTGTTTCGTGTTATTAAAAATAACACTGAATCAGTGGATAAGTCGAGCTAATTCACATACATCTAATAAAAAGAAAAACAATAAACAACTCACTTCTTTTACTGTTGAGTCGTTGTCAATTAAACTGTCAATAGTCTCTTGCCTGAATGTCGTAGATAAATCTGGTTGCGAAACATTTGAACAAGTATCATTACCATTTGATGTCGTTGTGCTTAGTTCCGTACAAACAGGATGAGATGATTGACATGATATGTGTTTGGATTTTAAAAATAATAATGAACATGATTCCAACACCTTTTATTATCACAAATGAAGATGAGGACATGAGAGAAGACAACAAAGAAAACGAAAATTTCTTAGAAAAATAGAGATACCAAAAAAATCAATTTTTTTCATTACTGACAGTCAAGCGATAAGAAGTTTACCTGTCGAGCAGTGGGAGGTCATGAATTTAGCTTTGGAAAAAGGTTAAGGCAGAGTATCACATCAAAAAGCTAACACGTCAGTAATCATAATGTACGTGATATTAAATCACTTAGGTCTAGCCATATCGCTACTTAATCGATAGAATTCGATCAAAAGCAATGCAATAAATGAGAACACAGGTGAGGACAATCAGTTTCATTGTCATACAAAATTACAGGGTATTTCGGAAACCTGAAGGGAAACGAAAAACAGGAAGACCAAAGAACATACTACGTAGGAAATTGGAAGCAAACATCCGAAGGCTGAATAGCAAATGCAAAGAACTGGAAGGGATTGAACAGGACAGGGCTGGAAGGAGAGTGCTGGTGGGCAGTCTATGCTTTTCCACGAGGAGTAACAGGTGTAACTAAGTAATAAATTGAATACTTCATTTGCGAATTTCCATCATTTGTCCTTAACATTCTGTATGATTCTTCGAGTTCACAATTTCTTCCTATTTTTCCTTTTATTCTCTTCAACTCGATCTTCTCAACCTTCTGCTGCCAGGTTTTCCAATTCCGACTGATGTTACATACTACTAATGTCAACAGACATAAGTAGCATACACCACAGTAGTACATGAAACATTAGTCTCATTACTTATTGATTAATCAATAAAAGAAAGTTTCATTTTTACGCTGTACAACTACGAACTAATAACCGTTTCATTTATTAGATTACACAATAACTCTTTTTTCAAGTGAATTCGAATATGAACAGACTGATCACTTGCTAGAGAACCATTGAAATCAGAGAAGATTGAGAAGTTTGAACTAGGTCAACAATGAATACACTGTACTCGGGACGCTCATCCCCTAGTCATCAACATATCCTAAAGCATCACATGAGTCTCGCTAGATCTTTTACATTTTCTCTACTGGTTCAAGAATATCCACTTTCATTAATTTGCGAAAAATTTATGGATTGCATTTAATAAAATTAATATCTGAGAATCACCGTAAACTGGAAAACACTGGATAATAAGTGTCCAAACTAACAATCACGCGTCCAGGGGAGGTGACCTTGAATCTCTTTCAATGATTGAATAAACAATGCAGTGATAATAAGTAAATACTAACTGTCTATACCTTTTTGAAAACAAATTATAGACTGATTATCCTATGAATCACAATAAGAAATGAAACCATATTCTGGTTATGACATTCTTAATTGTGTTTATTTTTATCCAGATTTCTTCGTATATTATTCAATAGTGAATCCAATTGAAAAAATTTTTGAAATAATGTTGATCGGAATCAAAAAGAGATCCTGGAGGTACCTGAAAAGGAAATTGGATTAGAAGTGGTCTTAGTGACCTGAGAGAGTGAACGCAGTGCCCAAGGGACAACTGCTTGAGGCCGGTCACACACAACCTTTTTATGAGTAATTTTTGTGTTAGCTCCGTACTTCTTGAGACCATATCGCCAGAGACGGATATCCGTGGGATAAGGCGAGGTGTGCATTTTTAGGGTCAACCTTTCCTAACTCCACTCCTCTTTGTGGGAAGGCAGCGTCGTTGTCATGCTGGTTGTCTGAAGGAAACACCTTACTGCTGTCACACCTCTGTACAGTGAGCAGTACGACTTCGCCTTCGGACTTTGGGTTTGTTGCTTTAAGTCTTACCGCTCTTCAACCGACCTGCCTGATATGGTAGGACCTTGAGAAACGGTTGTTCCAGCCAGTATGGTTCGGTTACTTCATCACGATAGGCAAGTCCGACCAACACATCACGGTAGCAACAATGGTCGGGTAGATGCAGAGTACTTGGTTGGCGTCCGCGTGACAATCGTAACCAATGATTGGAGACTCTTGGTGACATGGCTCAGAATCGATCACAATGGCGTCGGTGTATACACTCTCTATCTTCCCCTAAACTAAGAGATTGAAATCGCTTCATATCTTTCTTTCTAAGAACTAATTCTTTCTTCCTGTACTATATCCTTATTTCAATCTTTCTTTTATATATTACCACCTCTGAATTAACTTTTTTTATGAATCCGGTGTTCATCTTGTTGTGTTAATGAGGTATGGCAACTTGGACCGATGCATATATGTGCCTGGGTCTACGTTGTAGCTGACTAACTGAAAAAGAGATCCAAATGAAATCTAACGTTTTCCTAGTCTTTAACCACTTAGAATACATTTTCACTGAATGAATTCAAGTAAGGATGTTAAATAAGTTCATAAACATTGAATATTTCAAGTTGATTTTTCAGAACTAACACATGCATATTCAAATTAAATAGTGAAGAGAAAATAACCACACAAAAAATTTATTATCACATGAATTGTACATGTGATATAACACATACATAGAAAACAAAACAATCCATAAGAGTATTGAATTAAACAAAGTGCATCACAACGAATTACATTCTCCATTATATATTTACTAGTGATCAATGCGATAAGAAGACGAAGATTATCAAAATTATATCATATAATTACATCTCGAACAATCTAATCAGATATGTACTTGTTAACCTATCCCGATAGCCACCATGGTTCTCACATTGTTCTTGTGTATCATTGGTTCTGTTTACATTTTAATTTGTCTAACTGACCTTCTATTTTTTTCATATAACAGATGTGTTAACAAGTACATGTATATGGTTAGATTGTTTGAAATGCGTTCTGCATATAAATCACATAATTCTAATAACCTTCATCTTCTTCATTGTATTATTCAAATTTCATGAATTGTTTTTTTGTTGTTATTGTTATTGGTAAAGGTGGATGATGATTAGCAATGAAGGCGATGACATGTTGGTGTCAGTACATTTCAATCCGATTTCTGATAAGATAATAGATATAAATGTCTGGTATATTGTCCAACGATCGTCAATTTTCAATCACAGTAAAATACAAATCTTTACAAATATGATCTTACACATTGAACAAGTTAATAATTACCTGGATTCAAAAGTTCAATGGATAAATTATGGAAAGATTTCAATTGAAGAGTGTTGAGTTTTTGTTTCAATGTGCACAATATATATATATATATCAGAAGGGGTTTGTGGAGATTTTAGAAATTTCACAGATTGAAATCATGAGTCAATTGAAGTTAGCCCACCATGGAAAACCTGATAGGTCCTGGGTTCGAATCTCGCGGGGTGCGGAATCGTGGATGCGCACTGCTGAGGAGTCCCATACTTGGACGAAACGACCGTCCAGTGCTTCCAGGTTTTCAATTGACTCATGATTTCAGTCTGTGATATATATATATATATATATATATATATATATATATATATATATATATCAAGGATGTATTATATTCAGTCGAGTTAAATGTATTTAAAATAATTGTTCTATTTCAGTTTCAAATCTATGATCTATAGTAAATAGACGATATTAATACAAGATAAATGATTTACAACATTTTGCATCTCATCATGACCTGACAATCATTATTGAATGAAACGGCAATACAGTACAATCTTGATTCTTATAAGTTCTTCTAAATAAACTAAGTTGATTGTGAATGTTCGCAAAGCAAAAACTTCATGAACACTCTAATGAAATAGTAATGATAATTTTATATTCACTAGGGAAACTTGGAGAACTACCACAATCATCATCAAAAACATACAAGCATTTATAAAAAATTTTCTACATAAGATACTCGATGTTCGTTGATCCGATATCATCAGCAACAACCTAATGTGGAAGAAAATATACCAGCTTTCAAAACAAGAGGAAATTAGGAAAAAGACGAGGGAAGTGGAGAGATTGAGGATACATTAAGGAAATCACCAGACTGTAACACGAGGCAAGTGCTAACTTGGAATCCTGAAGGGAAACAGAAAAGAGGAAGGCTAAAGAACACACTACGTTAGGAAGTGAAAGCAGACATCAAAAGGATGAATAACAACCGGCAAGGGTTGATCAGGACACAGTTGGATGGAAAATGTTGGTATGCAGACCATACTTCTCTACGAGGGGTAACAGGCGTAAGTAAGTAAGGTGATTAGTTTCAAGATTGAATTTTAGACATTATTTGTGTGCCAGAATTTTTAACGTGTAAAGTCAACCAGGTTGATAGTAAAAGACAGGTAAGACATGTGTTACGTATGCCCAACCACCGACTGCCTCGACGTGCGATGTTTCATGTTGTAGGAGTAGGTTGGAAGAAAGCTAGGGACTGTCAGACTAAAACATGACTCAAATCCATGAAGTCACTGACAGGTGGACTGAGCCATGTTAGTAGGTATAGACTGCCTGGTTGGGGTCCGCAATATGATAGCAACCGATGGTTAGAGACCTTGAATAACATGGCTCAAAATCGTTTGCAATGGCACAGATGCAACCACTCTATGTATTCTCCAAAATTCTAATCTCCTGAATTCTCCTTGTCTCTTTTCTTTCTCTTTCCAAATTTATTTCACTGTATTATACTCTTTGAATAACATCTTCAAACCTTAATCTTTCAGATTACTGCTCATACTCTTACTACCTCTAATACTACGGGAATTGAATTGACAATTTTATCTGTGTGCTAATGTGGTATGGCAACTCGAACTGATGTACGTACGTACGAAGTTCCAAGTTGTTACTGACTGACTGACCGAAGACATCGATGATTGTATGAAGTCTAATAATTGGCTACGATTAATTAAATCTACATGTAAATTTTTTTATACGGCTGTTACACTTCACGAAACGTCACCTACAGCATTTCCAAGAATTCCTGCTGGTCCTAACCGAAGCTAAATTAGTAAGGTTGAAAGTGTGGTTAATGAACCCTACACCCAGCAACAACAAAAAAACATACACTAAAGTTCATGAGTTTGATCCCCTTGTGAGATGATTAGTGTTGAACTTTTGTAGAGTATCTAAAAAAAATAGAAGACGTAGTTGTCCAGTAGTAGATATATATACAATCAATTTTAACAAATCTAAAATTTATTTATGAAAGGATAGAACTAAAACTTACATTGAAAAGACATTTTAATTGTATTGCATCTAATGAAATTGATTTAGATTGTTTTATTTCAGTTGTTGATGATTTATTATTATCAATTACAATTTCAGAAGTACTTCGTTGTAATTGATAATGATCAGTATGATTATGACAATTATTATTGATTAATTTTAAACTATCTTGAAGTAATTGAAAATATTCTTGATGAATACGTTTTAAACGACATTTCAAACAATTATGATCTAATAATGTAAATGATGTAATTTGATTTTGTTGTTCAATGAACTTGTGTAATTTTACTTCCGGTAATGATGATGATTTTAAAAGGAGAACATCACGAGAAGTTTTCATATCTTGTATATTATTGTATTGTATGAATGAATATGTATATTGTAAAGAAAAACAAAACAATATCAAAACAGATTAACTTATTAAATATAGGAATAAATTGAAGATGAATATTTACAAATATACTATTCAAGTGTTATTTCTGATTAAACCAAAAAGCAGATTAAACAGTAACTGGAATTTTCATAAAGATTGAAATCATACTAAAATACAGATTTAAGTGTATGACATTGTACTACACTATTTTTTTGAATGTGTAGATGTATGAGGATTAGTAAGAAGATATAATCTTGACATCTACTAGAGATATTACAGCAGTTGTCGATTTCTAGTTGCTCATAGTGTAAAAGGATACTACTGTTTGGATTACCTCAAAAAGAAGTTGAATTATGAGTGGATCTTGACGATCCGGAAGAATGGCCACATGGTCCTATAAACAACTTCTTAAAGTCAATTACATATGGTCTTTTTGTGAGAAGTTCTAGATGAGCTAACCCCGTACTATTAAGACAATACCAGTGGTGACAAACATCCATGAGGCAGGGTGAGGTATATTGTTTTCACAGATGATATTTTCTAACCTCTTCATTCTCTTATGTGAAATCATTGTCTCTAGAGATGCCGACTGTTTCAGAACACCTAATCACCCTCAGACATCTGTGCAATCAGAAGCACGATTTCAATTTCGGAACTCAAAGTTGCTGACTTTAGCCTTACTGTCATCACGATATGCCATCCCGACCACCACATCGAAATAGCAGCTACGGTAAACTTAGTGATACACTACTAAGCTACCCATATAAATGTAAGTGTGAAAAGCAGTATTCGAGGATCAAATGAAATGATCTAGACTTTAATGCAATTCTGACGAACAGTGTGGCAGCAGCCTCAGCAGAAGTAGGTCTCAACATACACAAAGGGAAAAGCAGGATTCTTCGATACAACACAGAATGCACCAATCCAATCACAATTGACGGGGAAGCTTTGGAAGATGTAAAAACCTTTACGTATTTGGGCAGCATCATTGATGAACAGGGTGGATCTGATGCAGATGTGAAGGCGCGGATCGGCAAAGCAAGAGCAGCATATTTACAACTGAGGAACATCTGGAACTCAAAGCGACTGTCAACCAACACCAAGGTCAGGATTTTCAATACAAATGTCAAGACAGTTCTACTGTATGGGGCAGAAACCTGGAGAACTACGAAAGCCATCATCCAGAAAATACAGGTGTCTATTAACAGTTGTCTATGCAAAATAATTCGGATCCGTTGGCCAGACACTATTAGCAACAACCTACTGTGGGAGAGAACAAACCAGATCCCAGTGGAGGAGGAAATTAGGAAGAAGCGCTGGAAGTGGATAGGACACACATTGAGGAAAGCACCCAACTGCGTCACAAGACAAGCCCTCACATGGAATCCTGAAGGCCAAAGGAAAAGAGGAAGACCAAAGAACACATTACGCCGAGAAATGGAAATAGACATGAGAAAAATGAACAAGAATTGGGAGGAACTAGAAAAGAAGGCCCAGGACAGAGTGGGTTGGAGAATGCTGGTCAGCGGCCTATGCTCCATTGGGAGTAACAGGCGTAAGTAAGTGAATGCAATTCTAAAAGTTAGTGAGCAGACCTCAATACAGATTGAAATATAATGAAGTAATCGGTCGTTCAAAAAAAGATAATTCTCTTTTCCATATTATTTCAATCATCAACTATAAAATATGACCAACTCATCATCTACCACAATCTATCATCAACAATAAAGCAAGATGAGACCAAGTCATTTTGTCTACTTTACCATAGAATTGATAAATTGTCGAAGAAAGTTCTATAAGCACACCATTCCAATCAATTAGAATCACAAGCCTAATTTATCAATTCGTACAAGAAAGATCGATCACAATCAAACAATCAGTAGTCAACTAGTCGGATGTTAATTTAGTACCACTCACTGATCAAAACGTGAAAATTTCAGGTTCGATTACTAATGGAGCTGTAAGTAAAGTGGAGATTGCCGAGAAGCTCCAAATACTAAGGACAAAACAAATTACTAGTTTTCACTAACACTCTAGCAATGAAGATCAAACCTATGATGCATACATTACAATGTATACAAATTAAACTAAATATTATTACAATACAATTCATTTTCTATTGGACAATATGAATTTTAATTAAAATGTACAAAATTTACCATCATCGTATATCATTGAATCATATTGTGTTGCTGTACTTTCACTACCACAAATGTCGGTAGCATTTGTTAAATCACATAAATTACTAGAAGACATTGATCGACTTTGATTATGCATTGACATGAAAGGTGTATGCATTTGTAATGAAGATGTATTATTATTACTAATATCAGTATTATTATTATTATTATTAATACTATTGGAAAAAGTTGTTTTTGTGGAGTGAAAACTTGAAGTCATCATTAAAGCGGAGTCAGTGAATAAATTATCTTCAGCAAATATTGATGATATAATAATATTATCTTCATTAATTTCATCATTGTGGATTGTAAACGGCGGTGACGATGATGATGATGATGAAGAAGATGAATGTTGATTAACAATAGTACTAGTGGTAGTAGTAGGTGTTTGAAGTGTTTGAGGATGATGATAATCAACGATATTGTCGTCATTCTCATGTGTAGTTGAATTCTTTTAATGAGTTAAAAAAAAATAGAAAATGAAAATACAATTAGTTCCATTGAGATCAAAATGTAGTATACTTGTATGTTCCTTTGAAATATGAGTTTTTATGATAATGAAGATCAGTGTTGAACAATAACATAGAAACTGGGGGTGGAGTTTCCTGCCGACTACTGGCATTGATCACTACTTATTAATCAGATGTGAACTAACAAACACTTTATAATTCATCTCGTAAGCCTCAACTAAGGAACCTAAGTTTATCGATGTGGCGCAAACAGGGGGTTATTAAACTAATGAATCAATAACACATTTTGATCCCTCTACTTCTAAATAATTATAAATACGTACTCCTGTCAATATATATAATGTAATCAGGCATACATAATACATGTTCTAAACAAATGAGTTTAGAAAAGGTTGTTAGGTTTAAATAATTAACTTGCACTTCTTAACTTGTGGTTGACGCCTAGCCACTGACTGTAATGATCCCTAACTAATTCCAACATATGTTACCAATGTTCTGGAAGATATCTACCATTAAATACTTACATCGTCAGTCAGTCAGTAACAACGTATAACCTCGTACGTACGTACATCAGTTCGAGTTGCCATACCACATTAGCACACAGATAAAATTGTCAATTCAATTCCCGTAGTATTAGAGGTAGTAAGAGTATGAGCAGTAATCTGAAAGATTAAGGTTTGAAGATGTTATTCAAAGAGTATAATACAGTGAAATAAATTTGGAAAGAGAAAGAAAAGAGACATGAAGAATCCAGAAGATTAGAATTCGGGAGAACAGAAAGAGTGGATTCATTTGCGCCATTGCAAGCGAATTTGAGCCATGTTATTCAAGGTCTCTAACCATCGGTTGCTATCATCTCGCAGTCCCCAACCAGGTAGTCTATACTTACTAACATGGCTCAGTCCACTTGTCAGTGACTTCATGGATTTGAGTCATGTTTTAGTCTGGCAGTCCCTAGCTTTCTTCTAATCTACTCCTACATCAAAGAACATCGCACGTCGAGGCAGTCGGTGGTTAGACATACGTAACACGTATCCCAGCCATCTCAACTGATAAAGTTTCACTACTGCATCAATTGATTTTCCATCCCTACCTAATATTTATTATTATTATTATTTGAACACATAAATATTGGTACAAGAGCGTATCATAAATATATATGAGTCACACCATCATATTTGTGTGCGGGCTGTGATACTGCCCGGGTGCCCAGACCGAAGCGGGTAGTTTTCTTGAGGAGCCACACCCGGAGCCTTTGACCTAAAGGTCTGACGCACAAGGCTTTAGAGCATCGTGAGAAGATGCAGTTCCATGGTAACCGGTGACCAAGGAATGGTTCATACTCCATTTGTTCCCGCAAGATACTAGAGCCCATGTGCACCATTGGTTTGGGATCCGTTTAAAGCGCCGGACATTCGCTTTTCGTCCTCTCATTTTCGTAAAAGACACCCTCGCCACGAGAAGGCAGTGAGTAGGACTTACCTGGCAGAGGCTGTATACGCATGGCCGTATGAGAGCATTTCGAGAGGGCGGGCTCACCCCACTCTCGGCCATACCAGGGCATTTCGGGGCTACCTAGTACCCGTTTCCTAACAACTACATTACTTACTCGGTTGTCCCAGGATATACGAGCAATGTTTTGAGGACACCTATAATCGAATACTAGTAACTTACGAATATCCTCTACTCTTACCGGCCATGTTTCACTGCCATAAAGTAGGACGGAACAAACTGATGCGCAGTAAACACGTCCTTTGGTTGATAGACGGATATCTCGCCTACGCCATAAATGACGCAAGTTGGCAAAAGCTAGTCGAGCCTTCTGTATCCGTGCTGAGATTTCGTCACACGCCAGACTACAAAGGCTGATGAGACTTCCAAGGTAAGTGAAGTGATCAACACGCTCAACTACTTCACTCCCTATCATTAGTTCGGGTTTCGATGCAATCCAATCCTGAAGCAACATTTTGCATTTCGAGGGGGAGAATCGCATCCTGAACATGCCTGCATTGTTGCCTAGAGTGGTCAGAAGACTCTGCATTTTGTCAGCGTCTTCACCAAACAGAACTATGTCATCGTCATATTCTAAGTCAAAAAGTGAATCTCCCGGTAAAAGTTCAACTCCTGGAAATTTAGATGAGGAAACTGTTATCGAATCTTCTATGTATATTTTTTTGTATTCAGGGAAGACTAGAAAAGACCAGAAAATAATCAAGTCATTCGAAATCTATACCATTTAATGAACCTTTTAAAAAAGTTGATAAGTACTTCATTTACGAACACAAACAAGTTGTTATCTGAACACACTTTTCTTTATACATCACATGTCTTGTAAGCACTACAGGAAATTCTTACTTTCAACCTTGTTAGATGTCCTATTTAGTATACAGTTAACTGGAGAACTATTCACTTACTTATATTCGATCATTTTGACGTTTAATTATATTTCCTTGAAAAAGCTTCAACCAGATTACCGAGTGAAACGTTGGATTTATTTAAAATTCAATAGCTGAGATTTTTACAAAAATATAATTTCTCCGCCTTAATGTATACCATTAACTCGGCATCCAAGTTCTCATAAATTAAAGATCTACTGAACAACCTTCTAATCATATGTGGTATGGTGCCAATAACTCATTTATATAATTGGAGCGCAGTTATCAGAAAATTATAGCTTAACGAAAATTTCATCCATGATGTAATTATATTCTTGCAAGAAATGATATTGTGAATTAGATTTCAAACGAACAAAAAACAACCTATACTAGTCAACTTCATAGGTTTTAAATGTTATCGTTAAAAATAATTCAAACTGAAACTAACTTATTCACAATTAATTAACGTTACATTTAACATAACCGATAGGATATAGTTGACAACTAAACTTCTAAGAGAAGATTTCAATTGGTCTGTGCTTTTTGTTTCAGTATTAATGTTTTTTAGCTCTAAATAATGAATAAATCAGTATGAGGATTTGTGGAGATTGTGGAATTTTCACAGTTCAATTCACGAGTCAATTTAATCTAGACCAGTATTGAAAACTTGGACGGTCATTTCGCTATGACATGGAACTTCCTTAGCAGTGAGCATCCACGACCACATACGCGTGACTCAAACCCAAGACCTTCGGTCTCACGCGCCAATGCTTAATCTCGAGATCACTTCAATCTATCTATGATCTTGCACAAAACTTCAGCCATTGTTTGAGGTAGACAACTGTCTCATACCTGATATGGATCGGACCCCATTGATCACGGCTTCTCAGTAGAATTCCAGGAGTTCTATCTTGAAGATAGTCACTAGTGAGAACATGATTGTTTTAAGTTCAATTCATGAGTCGACCTAAGCACGACAATCATTAGAAACCTGGAAGCACTGGATGGCCTAGCTTAGATCGACTAGTGAATTCAACTGTGAAAATAAATAAATAATAATATGCACTTCATGATGTGAGCAAAATCAGTGGATTCTTTTTTACTCTGTTGTATTGTTTAATGTTTCTAAATTTACATTGTTGATATTGTCTATAAATCAATCACAGATTTACAGTATGGCATTAGTCGTTATTTTAAAAAAATCGACAATGTTAACAGAATGGATTAAAGACTTCTTGATTAAATCAAATAAATAAATAAAATAAATGATTAAATCCGGTGATGGATAATCTGAGAGAATTATGTGAAGATAGGTGACCGGACGATAAGGTTTACTTCCTAGTTTTATTGATTACTCCTAGATCTCGCAAATCCCTTCCCAAAACCAAATGAATATAAATACTTATTTGTGTATCCAAGACTCTGTATACGATTATTCGAGTTTGTGACAATACAGAATATTGTGATCGAAACTGTTGTTCGTAGTTTCGTCGCAGAATGAATATCCAACTGTCGCTGTTCGCATTTAGTTTTCCTGACTACCAAATACACTATAGATTGATACGTGTTTTTTTTGTCAAAAACCATAATCTCATTTTCATTAAAACAATAGAGAAATTACAGCTGAAGTATGGTTATTTAGTATTAAATGTAGATAAAATGACTTGGTTGCTATTGATGTTTAATCATTTGTGGAAGGAGAGGGTAAGATACTAATTCACATTAATACGTGAAGATGATAATACTTCTTGGAAAGAAAGGACATACTTTTCTGTGTGCCGCACTATTTTGTAAGCATAATTCTTCCGTACTTATAGGTTTAACAGGAGAATAAGATGTATTATGAGATTCTGGAAATTCCAATTGTTCTTCAGTTTGTGTACCAGTAGTCACTAAATGTTCAAAACGTGGTAACGTATTCAAAGAAATTGACATACGATCACCTGAACGTACTGCCACAGGTGGAAAACGGCATAATTCCCAACTACATAAACTTCCTGGAAGTTCTTCCCAGCCTGTATGAATATTATTAACTGTATGAATTGTAGTACGACGTACTGAACTGGGAAAAAAATAGGAAATATTGGATTAGAAGTTGAAAACTAGCGAATGGTAAATCACGTTCTCATAAAGAGGTTAAATAAAAATGTAATCACATGTTATTTGGTTCATATTTTTAAAAAATTCACGTTAAAACAAAAAATCAGTTGCCACTATTATTCCTTCGTATGGGTGAGTTAAAACTGAAATATAGAATAGATAGAATATGGTTACCGGTGTGATCTAGGAACGCATTTCATCCTATTTGAGACTCTTCATATAAATGTACCTGCATTCCAGAGTTGGTATTCACACAGGGACTCGAACCCAGTACCATTTGCTTCAACTGACATCGCGATTCTCATAGTGAACATCAATTCGGGGATGTATGTACATCCAGGTGATAATTCCAAAACATAATGAAACACGCCTCTGGATTCCATTGTTAGCCAAATTCCATCTAATCTATATCAACTTATGCCATAATGGTTATATCGAGGAAATTCACACAGAAAGCTACTATCCCAACCAAGATTGATAGGATTTCAATACAAAACATCAACAACGTGATAATCTGAATTATTTCAAATTTAATTCTAACTGAAGTGTTTTGAATGACTACAACCGAATGAATAGCAATTAAAGATAATACTGGTAGACAGTATTTTTAATTAATCTTCTGGCTGAACGCTTGAATCGGTTTCATGAGCTGTTCTAGTAACCCCAGGCTTTACTCTGTTACTTTCTGTACAGAAAATTAAGGGTATTTATAGCGTTTCAGATGGCTTTGAGCTTCTGGGAGGTTCTGGAACCCGACCAAATATAGCGACATGGTAGGTAATCATCCAATCAGAAATGTAACCCGTGACTTCACTTTCTAGATGTTTCTGAGGAACTTCTATTGAACGTTGATTGGATAAAACGTTTCCCAGCGTTTTCAGGACCCCTCTAGCTTTTTTTCAAGGAATACTCCGAATCACCCCAACAATTTCCGATATGTAAATTTAAATGAAAGTGATGGAACTAAACTCTCAATATAAATACTAGAGTTTACAGCTTAATAATTATAATTATAACTATAACAATAATGGTGATATGATTATTTACGTATAAAATATACTTGACCAATATAGTTTGGATTAATTTTCCGATGATGACAGACAAATTATCAGAGATACTAAATGAACGGTCCAAAGCAAACAATAGGTGTAGACTACCTGATTAGGGTTTGCGAGATCATCATAACTAATGATTAGAGATATTTGGTGAAATGGTTCAGAATCAATTACATTGGATAGTGAATGCATCCACTTCCTTATCTTACTTTAGACTAATGTTCCTTCCTACATATCTTTTCTTCCAGTCTTTTCAAAGAATATTTTCATTATTTAAACTTTCTCATTAACAATATTATTGGCGACCTTCTTGAATATCCGGGCTACCTGTTCCTGTCATCCAAATATTCCAACATATCTGTTTTTGTTTAATACTTTATTATGTCTATTAATCGCATAACTTATTCAGGGGCGTTTATGAAAAGTCTACGACCTTTTTCTGTACAAGTTACAAAAACAGTACAATTAGAGACGTCGTGATGTCTGGCAATATGCATTGGAAAGAACGAACATTATTCAGACGTTGATTCCTTAACTGCTTACATCTAACTGGCGATCGCTTAATATTTATCGTCAGGATCGATCAAGAAATAAAAAAGGGAACTTGTTGAAATACTTTGTGCTGAGAATTCTATATTTTACTAAAAGTAAAGTATTGAATATAAACATTATTCATCTTGTTAATTTCATCGCAGTATTCCACTGATGTGGTATGGGGACATGAATGAATACAAATATATACTCATCTCTACATTGTTTTATAAATGATTGAACCAATGAAAGAATATGTTCTTTTGTTTCATTGAATCAATTGTCCTTATAAAAAAAAACCAGATAAAACAAAGGAGAAATGACAATTATAAATTATCTCATTATATCTATCTAATTGTGATATTGGTTAACAGATAAATTAATATTGTGTAATTTAGTTAACGTTTATACTTTTGAAGAAATTTTCATTACATAAAAAAAGGACTAAATTCTTTTTTTTCGTATTGTTTGTTCAAATCATTCCATTGATATTTAGGAATGCAATTGATCAGTCTCTTATTGGCATATGTGCATCCCATACGGATTGCCTCGATATCGCCTTCGGTCACAAGCATTATAAGCATTGAACAGAGCAATCCCAAATAGGACGAAACGCGTGTTCTAGATTCCACTGCTGGCCACCATCCATCTTCGCTTATAAAGAAAGGACTGTTTACTGTATCTTTGGAAAGGGTAGTTTATTTAATAATAATAATAATAATAATAATAATAATAATAATAATAATAATAATAATAATAATAATAATAATAATAATAAAAGTTATGTATACATAATAAATTATTTGGTAAAATTCAGATGAGTCTGAATAACAAAACAAAATAAGGTAAAACGCTTACTCATCAACAGATAATCCAAGGCTAGAATTCAAGCTTCGACCAGATCCAACATTTAGAATTGGTCCAATTAAACCGAATTCAGCTTGACAACCAACATTCATAAAATCTCTTGTTGATATATTCTCTAAACTACTAAATGGAGAGGTTGTAATAGATTTTGTTTCAGGCATATTAATTTGTGTACTAGTTATCATTGTAGATATGGATGTTTTGGCAGTTGTTGTTGGCGTCATGATAGTTGATTTTAAATTTGATAATGGACTACTACTATTACTACAGATAAAACCGGTACTGTTAGCAATATTGGATGTTTGATCTAAAGAAACACTCCCACTCGGATTGGTCAATGATGAATTAGGTAGAAAAGAAGTATTTTTAAATAGTGAAAACGATTTATTCAATTCCATCCTTAATAAATTAGATATATTAGTAGGCATAGATTGCATTAACCTTTCTAAATCATCACGAGTAATTTTAACTGATTGTGTTATATTCGATAGATTATGATGATCAGTTTGATAGAAATTATTCGATAATATACCTAATAATGATGACGAATCAACTGACCAATTTGATAGACTGGATAATTCACCTCGATCAGATTCATCAAATGGCATTGAAGCACGACGATTAGCATCAAGCATTACTTTAGTATGTGGTGGACGTAACAGAACTGGTTGGTGTTGTATAGGACAATTGTAATTTGAACGTTTTTTACTTTGATCTGATTCAACCACTTCATCTTCTTTAACTTTAGTCAACTGAGGATCTGGTGAACTGAGTGAATTTAATCGAGTTGAACGAACACGCGAATGTTGTACACGATTCAATGCACAAGCTTTGGCTAATTCATTTAAACGTGGTTCAGATAAAGAAGATAAGGCATATCGTCGATTCACTGTGAATTCTGCTGCATTTGTTTGAGGACTATGTGAAAGTGAATCGACTTTTTGATTAGATGTAGTAGTAGTCATAGTGGTAGTAGTAGTAGTAATGGTGGTGGTAGTAGATGTTTCACACATTTGCTGTTCAACTACATCTTGTGACATAGAAATTGTTCCTGGTATATTGGTAAGCTATACACATGAACAGATAATGATAAGAATAATAGATAAAGTGAAGTTACGTGATAAACATCAAAATAGACAAGAATCGATTATGTGGATCTAAAAAAACAAATTATATTATTCTGCAGACGGTATTCATCACGAGTTGGTCTCAGTTAAAGTATAGCTGAAAATCAGGGGGAACTAGAAATATGGAACTCCATAGCAATGTGCATTGCATGACACTACTAAGAATCAAATTCATAACCTTCTAGTTAGGCAAAAAAGGAGCTTCACCATTCGCGTCCAGGTGAACAAACTCAACTCTAATCAATATGTGACATTGAGTGACAACCATCAAATGTTATTCATTTTGAAGTCCCTAGTGTGTTGACTAACAGTACTTCAAGTGAAAGAGATCCATGATCAACACTTTCTACATTTTAAAACAACTTATACAAAATCAGACCATTAAGGTAACGGTAATCAAATAGCTATTGTATAATAACTGATTACAACAAGTATATAAGAATTTGAATGTCAAAAGTATCGAATTTAAGAACAGTCACTAAATCAAGCATATAATAAATATATCAAATGAACATACAAATATATTTCTTTTTGTAAGCTAACATAACGTATATTTTGAAGTGTTAATTCCATTACCAACTTTGAACATTCTAAAGTCAATTTCATCAAGGCAAAACAACAGTACTGCATGAATTCTTAAAATGCATTGATTAACAATTTATCTGCTAAAAATTCTATGATTTATGAACAATACTACTGATCAGATCAGATGTGAACTTTGAGATATGATGTGTACTTCACTTTAGTCGAGTAAATAAAATTGAGAGCTTTCAAACATATACACAAACACATAAACACTTAAACAAACAAAGTTCGATTCACAGTTAAAACATAACAATACATGAAAACCGCAATATACCGGAGAAACGAATTAAACAATAAAGCAAGTGATCATTTACCCCGAGACATTCCGCTTTTGAATTAGTCCATGGTGAAAAGAGTGAATGTAAAACGTTATTTTCTAGGGATAGAAGAAAAAAATTATGCTTTAAAATGAAATACGATTTGTTATTAGGTACTTTAATAATGTTCAAAAACCAATTAATCATAACTCGACAAGAGACGATAGCTGATGGAGGAGCATATTGGTAGAAGGCGAATGACGCACAAACCGAGACATGATACGAATCTACGAAAAAAGTGACCATGGGAATGAACCATGTAGGTAGGCGTAAACTGATTGGTTGTGGTTTACGAGATTATCGTAACTAGTGGTCAGAGACTTTGAATGACATAGATCCAAATCATTCGCAATGATGCATGTGGCATTCACTTTTTACCTTTCATAAAAACGCAAGTTTCTAAATTCATCATAATCTCTTTTCATTTCACAAGTTTATATTTTTTCCCGAATTGTAAATTCGATGCCTAATTTTCTTCTTACAATTAAGACTATTAGTACATGTACCTCAAAATGGCCTAGTACGGCTGAGAGTGGGTAGAGTCTAATCTCCCTCTCACATAATAACGAATATACAGCCACTCTATCAGGGAAGTCATACTCACTACGTTTTCGTGAATGGGGTGTTATTTATGAAATTGAGAGGACCAAAAGCGAATGCCCGAAGGATCCAACTAGGGGAGTTACCAAACCACAATTCCAAACCAATTGTGAACATGGAATCCACGATCTTGAAAAAAGAATGGTGTACGAACCTATTGTTGGTCACCGACTACCATGAGACCACATCTTCCAACATTGCTCCACTGACTTGTCGATTAGACTTCTAGGTGAAATACTCAGGGAGTGGCTCCTTAAGAAAACCACCATGCATATATTTCTGATGCATGCCCACAAGTATCAATGTTAATGTGTTTGAATAAGTATTTGGAGTCTACAATGCATATAACTTAATGACTAAATCAGATAAAAACGTCACAACATGGCATTAATGTGTATTAGTTTAAGTTATTATATCACATGAAATTATGATGGTTATAGGAAAAATTGAAGTGATAGTAAAATAGGATACATAATTTGAGAGAAGAGTGAAAAGGTGGAAAAAAATATTTTGTCTCAGCGGTAGACGAAGAGTGAATGTAGAACGCTATTACGACCGAGATTCTGAGTCGTGTAACTCATAGTCTCATCAAATCATTGATCACGATTATAGCGCAAACACTAGCCAAGTAGTCTGAATGTATTAAGATGGTTGAGACTAATAGTCCAATGACTTTATGAACTGGTGCCATAACTGGCCTTAGTAATGGATAGTCTTCTTCCGATCTCTCACATCAGCTAACAATACGTCTCAGTATATGGAGTCTGGGGTAAGTTACATATGATCTAAGTTTTTCAAATTATTATTAAATGAGTACAATTGTTTGATGAGTGGCATCAAAAATGTTAAGATTTTTTAACTAAATGATAAGCTAATTTAAAGGTTTAGGCATATACCTTGATCAATATCCAACAAAATACTACCATTAGATCTAGGAAACAAAAATAAATTTGACTGGAAAAGGAGCATTCGAATCCATTACTACGTTACACAATCACGAGTAGCGCTTAAAATCCAACTGTTATAATTCTCTCTTACGGTTATAACCCAGCTATTCCTATTGCTTATTATTCTCGGACACCGATTTACTCGACAAGTCCCTAAATCAGAATACGGTTGAACAGGAAAGAGATTATATTCCAAATAACAAGGTTAGATGGAAGTAAGAAGCAAGTAAGTAGCGCAATAGGGAAAACGTTAGTATATTTATAGTTTTTTCACATGAGGAGATTTCTAGAGTGGTCACTAAGTATTGACTAACGCTGATTGGGTAAGAATTACCCTATCGGAGTGCGCCAAAGCAATCGTGCATTGAGCATACTTTAATCCAGTCTATATCCCGCTAACACCAACCTTATGATCAGACCAATGTTAATAAAACTAGATCTCCAAAAGAAATTGTTACTTTTACCACCGAAATACTTTGATAATTCATTCACAAATTATTCCCGATTTATCAGTTACAATCATCCATACTCACAGCCGCTTTTGGCTTGATTTTGTATTGTTATAATTTTTCATTTTATGGTGCGATGCGGTCAGTGAGACTATAGTTTATGGACGACCCAATCAGATATAAAATAACAGGTCCTGGGTTTTCGGCGCGAAACTCAGCCATTTGACTAAATAGAGTTTTGAATTTTAGCTTATGTCAGTTTGTGATGAAAACCGTAAATCTAATTCCTAACCCTAACCATCAACTGTGAATCAAAATTCTAATTCTTCTCACTGGTTTATAAACCTCATTTAATCCTCGTTAGTAAGTGGACATTATCAAGGTCACTTTAGTGTCTTTCAAATTTCATCCATCAATTATATTCCCACTATGAGGTTTGGTCTGTTTGTATATAAACCACGTATGTCTGAAATATACGATTCATATTAGTGGGCACTGATATTTGTGTTCTAGACTGATCTAGGAGAAGAATTACTGTACAGAAAACCAATGAGGACCATGAGTTCACTTAAGGCTGTTAGTGTTGTTTTGACGCATCATTGGTTGAACACAGGCATAAGATCATAGAAGTCAGTATTCAGATTGGCAACCTTGTCACGTGATATTTGATAGATCATAAACAAGTAGCAGCTAAAACTGGGTATTGCATAAAAAATCTATTCGATACATATGGTAGAAAATGTAAGTATGACAGGGATAATCAAGTTAGGGATCAATGTGCTCACAGAACAATGGATGATTCAAAGTACTAGAATATAGTATTAATAACATGTTGACATTTAAAAAACATACTTAAATGTTTAGAAAATATACGCCGTCGACGACATTCTTCAGTTCTCAAATTAGTTTCCTCTTTAAGATAACATACAGATCGTTGAGTAAGCATATCGTCGAATTCCGTACGTCTAACAATTTCAGCTAAACAGCTATTGATAATTAAGAGAAGAAAAAAGCACACAAAAAAAGAGGAGGAAATCAGAAGTAAACTTAACAAATAAACATAAAATCAATTAAATAGGTGCATTATTAAAATAAACCGAATTCTCTCAACAGTTTTTACAGTTGTACGAGAGGATTTTTTACATTCCACTGTTGTACATCTCATCTAATACTCAAAAACACAAGATTGGTAGGCAATTTAGAGCTTATAGTAGTTGACTTTTTAAGATCAGCATAAACTTTTTAAGAGACTAATTAGCAGTAAATTTATTTAGATATTTAATCCATTAAATAATTATTACCCAATCAATAGATTCTTAGAGTAAGTAGTCGTTACAACAGATTTAGATACAGTCTATAAATTCAAATGTTAAAGCCTAAGTATACTAACGTTTAGATTCGTTATATCCACAGACAAATATTTAGCAACTATCTTACATGATAGTAATGGGTTTAACTTATCTAAAAGCAATTCCGTACACCTACCAAATATGATTTTACGAACTTGGCTTCGAGTTACATTATTTATGTGAGGATTAATGATACCAATAGGCTGTCTAAACCCAAAAGCAAGTGGAGTGCTATTTGAACTTTTGACCTAGTGTTTGTAAGTCGTGTGCTTCGAACACTAACGTATCGTTTCTGTCTAAAAAAAGACATAAAGGCGTAATCAACAGAGAAAAATCTGAGAAGAAATAGTGCAACCTATTCAATTGTATAATGAAGAGTGAAAAGTCATGTAACACCTATATATACACGTTTGTAAACTACAGACTAAATACATGCATAATGTCGAGAAACAAAGCCGAGTTCGAATAAATTGTTCACTAGTTTGGACATTAAACAGAATGTACGGCTCGAAGATTGAATGATACCTTACTCCTAACTACAATTGAGCGATTACTTAACTACAAATTCCATCAATAACTGAAATGTTATAACTGTGATGTTACTTTTCTTTACAAATATATTAGTGGGAAAGTCAATGAACAGAGTACACAAACTTCATTTTTAGTGCCCGTTCACAGACCAAAATATCTGATCCCATACAAGATATTAAGAAGGAGAAATTATATTTTTGTAAAAATCTCAGCTATTGGATTTTAAATAAATCCAACGTTTCACTCGGTAATCTGGTTGAAGGTTTTTCAAAGAAATATAATGAAACATCAAAATTATCGAATATAAGTAGGTGAATAGTTCTCCAGTTAACTGTATACTAAATAGGACATCTAACAACGTTGAAAGTAAGAATTTTCTGTAGTGCTTACAAGACATGTGGTGTGTCAAGATAACAAATTGTATATGTGTGTCAGTGGATCTGAGGTGAGAGCAAAATAATTTCACTGACCATAAAATCACTTGTGATCGGTCAATATTTTGTTGAATACGGACAATATTTATAAATGATATGAGTTAACTATGTCACAATATGTATAAAATCAAGTTTTTAGAAATAAAAAAATTATGAACGCTTGTGTGATTCTGTTGACAAAATTCATTGTTCATTATAGATTCAAATAAACCAACTGACTAGACCAGTTAAAAGTAACAGTTGTTGTTTAGATAATTAAGTGGATTAAAATGATATAAAGAAATCAGATCCACTTAATTAGTTGCCATAGTACAATGAATTGTATTCCATTTCATCTATTTGAGCTTTATCCATATATGCAAGGGGCTTTAGCCGTTAAGTATCTCTTTGTAAGTACTCAATCCTTTATGGAGTAATTTTTTTTCTAATTGAAATCAACTATATTATCTTATATAGGATACTTGTATGGATGTTGTTTCAGTGGTCTTGAGTGCTGTTAGAGGTATGAGGGCGATTATCACTTTCCGGTTGCCCACACCGTGGAAGGGTTCTTCTGGAGGTACCTGAAAAGGAAATTGGATTAGAAGTGGTCTTAGTGACCTGAGAGTATGACCGCAGTGCCCAAGGGACAACTGCTTGAGGCCGGTCACACACAACCTTTTTATGAGTAGTTTTTGTATTAGCTCCGTACTTCTTGAGACCTTACCGCCAGAGACGGATATCCATGGGATAAGGCGAGGTGTGCATTTTTAGGGTCAACCTTTTCTAACCCCACCCCTCTTTGTGAGAAGGCAGCATCGCTGTCATGCTGGTTGTCTGAAACAAACACCTTACTGCTGTCACACCTCTGTACAGTGAGCAGTACGACTTCGCCTTCGGACCTTGGGTTTGTTGCATTTAGTCTTACTGCTCTTCAACCGACCTGTCTGACATGGTAGGACCTTGAGGAACGGTTGTTCCAGCCAGTATGGCTCGGTTACTTCATCACAATAGGCAAGCCCGACCACCACGTCAAGGTAGCAACAACGATCGTGTGATGTAGTTTCACGACAAATACATTGTCATTTATTCAACCAATATACAATACATCGTGTAAAATATATACTACAATACACTTTAATAGAATAAACTAAATAGTTATGATTAATGACCACACAAAAAAAGAATTTCAGTCATATGATCAATCTGTTAACATGCATTCACATATAAACAGTATATCCTACATATCATGTGTACTTCGAAAGAATTTTCATTAACAGTAACATAGATTTATTTTTTATTGTTTTTTTTTCTTTAAAAAGGCAAAAAAACAGACAAATAAAGCATACAGCACAAATGATGATTTATTTATAACGTGAATCATAACAGTAGAAAATCAGCCAATATGTAAAGTGAAACTTGGAGAAAAAATTGCACATACATACACACACACAAACATATTAAACTAGGTCATACAAGGAAAAAAAGAGGAGTTAACACAAATAATTTTTTGTACACAAAAACAGATACTTTTTATATTGTCACATGTGTCAAATAAGATGGGATATTCCTACAGTTGAAGAATATATGGAAATCAAAACAACTACCAACCAACTAATATTAATATCAAAGTCACAATCTTCAATATGAACGTCAAGACAGTTCAATTGAATGGAGCTGAAACTTCAACAACTACTACAACCATCATCAGAGACATACAAGTATTTATGAACAATTGTCTACAAAAGATACTCAATGTCCGTTGACCAGATACCATCAACAAAACCTACCTACCTACATACAGTAGTAGACTTAGGACTTAAATACTCCCAAGACTTGTCGATTACAAAACAGATATTAAAACAGACCTCTAAGTCTCAACGTCCAGTAGGTTACGTAACTCGAAATCTTTACAACAATGAGTCACGTATTTTAATGTACAAAGTTTGTGCTCGATCTCTTCTAGAATATTGCACGCTTATTCTTAGCAGTGCGTGCATAAAGGATAAATTAAGGCTGGAATCAGTACAGAGACGATTTACACTTCGTATTCTTGGAGCTGATTGTACCTTAACTTATAATTCTAGATGTAATAAACTTGGGCTAGACCCTTTATGGAGGAGAATACTCAAACTAAATCTTATCTTTTCCTTCAAACTGCTTCATAAACTATCGTTTACATCCAATCACGTGATTCAATATGTAGAAACTTCTCATTATGACATCCGTAATTCCTTGGCACTAGTGAAACAAACTTCTAAATCATCTTTTTATATGAATTACTTCACCTATAAATTTTCTAGACTCTGGAATAACCTATCACAATCTATCCGTACGATAAAATCACTCCCATTACTTATTCGCTGCATCGATGCATACTGCTCCCCTGAAAATGCATTGAATGCTCTAGCACCTATAAGTGTATCTCATTCCACAAGTAGTATTATAGGAACTTTAAATGTTTAGCCATTTTTATTAGTGCATTCCCTAAGTAAAACCACCTACTTTCTGTCACTTTATGTTAACACTGTCCCTAGCAAGTTTAACTAATTTGAATAACATCAACAGTATATCACCGGATCACATGACACACGCATTTTGGTAGACCTGATTGATATATTTTGGTAATTACTGCTTTGTTGTTCCGTGCTCTCTGTTTTCGTCTTAATTTCTCTGGTTGTAGATAATTATCATTAATTCGATCTGGCACACGAAATGACCTTAATTACTCCGCCCATAAATCAACGGGCTGTCCATTTAGGAAAAATTAAAAATTCCCGGCTGATGCATTGGATCGCTGTAATATATGTACTACCTAAACAATTACTGAACTAGTATACTTAAAACTTTCTTCTATCACATGTTTGTTCTGCACATCTAATGTTACTATTTATATCAAATTGATCATGCCTGTAAACCGGCGTGAATTCTGTAATTATTATTTTCAGAATATAAATTATTATTATTATTATTATTATTATTATTATTATTATTATTATTATTATTATTATTATTACCATGAGAGAGAATAAATCAGCTTCTAAATGAATAGGAAATTAGGAAAAGACAATGAAGGTGGATAGGACATACATTGCACAAATTATCAAACTGCACCACAAGGCAAGCTCTCATTTGGAATCCTCAAGGTCAAAGGAAAAGAGGAAGAACATAGAACACGTTACGCCGAGAAATGTAGACAAATATGAGAAGGATGAACAACAATTGGATAGAACTAGAAAAGAAGGTCCAGAACAAAGTGGGTTGGAGAATGCTGGTCAGCGGCCTATGCTCCAATAGGGGTAACAGGACTAAGTTAAGAATACAATTTACTGAATATGTCAGCTCTAACATCGTGTACGTCAGTGTATATTTGCTACGCAAGGCATTGTAGAGCATATAAGCCTGGATTCTAATGTATTGACGGCTCATTCTACCAGAAGATATACAAGGAGAAAGATGTGACCAATTATATCAATTATGGAGTGTTTACGTGCACAAGCTACATTAGATAGCGATTATAGTAGGTATAAATCGTACTGATGACAAAGCTTTAAAGATCAAGGATTCAAATACAACTGAGAAGTACTGAGGTGGGCAGCACACTATCCCAAACACTTAAATATGGGAACAACCAAGTATCGAGTAATCTCATACGTTTCCAAAAGTTTGTTTATAGAGAAAAATTTTTAAATAAATATCTCCAGTACACATGAAGTCACACGAGTACTTACCGAGCATAGGTGGGACCAGCTTCATTTAATTGAGATATTAATGTGCCAGTTGTAGTGACACGACACATACGACGAAGACAACGTTGAATAATTGCATCGAGACGATTTAATTCTGATTGGAAGTTTTGTAGCCAACTACAATAACAAAAAAGGTAACTAATATTACACATAAATTCTAAATATTATATTCAATCAATGATTGTGCAGAATGCACAATAAGATTGATAAAAAAAATTGTAGAACTATTGAATATTAAGAATTCCTTTTTTTCTTGATGGCTGGATTTATCTTAAATGATTGACACACAAATTTAAAGCATAAAATATGAGTGAAAAGAATGTACTGACTTCCCACACTATAATCATAATTACCTTGGTTATATTGAAATCCATGTTTAAAAATAATTCATAGTAAAGTTTCAAGGGTATTCAAGAAATGTCTCATAATGTGATCAATCTTTGGTAGGGCCGAGAGTGAGGAGAGTCTGCTCCCTCTTTCAAATTGCTCTCACATGGCCACGCGTATACAGCCACTCTATCAGAGAATTCTTACTCACTGCATTTTCGTAGATGGTGTGTTGTTTACGAAATTGAGAGGACCAAAAGCGAGTATTCGGATCTTTAAGCGGGTTTGCGGGTACGGAGGGTCCAACTACGGGAGTTGCAAAACAACAACTCCAAACCAATTGGCTATATGAGTCGCACGATCCTAGAAAATGGGTGGTGTATGAACCTATCGTCGGTCAGCAAGGTATATCTTAAAACGTTTGCCTTGGTGACGATACTGTAATAGCATGAAACCTAAGTCTAGTGTTTCCTGGCGACTACCTCCAATTATCTAACACTATATTATAGTGCACGTGATGCCGAGTCATAGAGACAAGTGGCAACTCTGTCGATAGAATTCGATCAGCACTAAAAAGACAAAACAAACAAGACATTGGTCCACTACCGAGTGATCAATGATGAGCTTGCATATACATGTTGAATGATAATAATAATATTCGTTTTCACTGAAATAATCACGGAAAATAACACTATGGAACGAATAGTGTAAGACTTTGAAAGTAGT
Organism: Schistosoma haematobium; assembly: GCF_000699445.3. Lineage (NCBI taxonomy): Eukaryota > Metazoa > Platyhelminthes > Trematoda > Strigeidida > Schistosomatidae > Schistosoma > Schistosoma haematobium. The sequence goes on from NC_067200.1 coordinate 13,282,802, forward strand.
TGTGTTTTAATAAGTTAAACAGGTGGGCACAAGAACCATAGGAAAATATTGCATTTGATAATTTTATCTTACACTAAGCAGCAAGACTAAAAGAGGAATATAATGAAAAGGTGGGAATAGGAAACGACGTATCGGATTAGGAAATAGAATTTTGGATGAAACGAAGTGAAGATTTATCGGAAGATTAACAATGAATGTATCCGAGCCCCGTTTACTGCCAAAAAAACGACTCTGAACCATTTTTCTGTTATGGTTTCCTTGTTATGGTAGAGTACAATTCGTTTACTCCCACAGCAAAGCTCGGCTTTGTAATCAAGAACTTTAAGAAGTGATATCAGATTTGTGGACTAAAAATCCGAATTAGTCATTGTACAAGTGTTTGATACATAGAAAATAATCAAGTACTAACAAGCAATGTGTGTTAGCCACAGCATCAAGTTAGCAGTGAAAGCTGGTACGTATGCTTTTTTTTTGTTTGGGATGCATAAGGTGTATATATATATATATGTATCCTGTTGTTGATGCCCACTACGAGACTCGAACACAGTATATCCCATTACAAAAGTCAAAGTGCTATACACTTCTAACTAATATATCCATATAGACAATAACTAGTATGAGTTTGAGTTATCTCGTTGTTCATAATTAAAACTGAATTTTGATAAGTCTTTGTTCACTTGTATTTCATCTTGTGGGGTTTTTTCTCGAAATACCCATTGTCTCAAATGTTTGATAGAGTAGATTGAATGTAGTTAACAATGGAATCAAAAATGCATATTTCATCCTAAAAGGCATGATTAAAATGGCTATTATCTCGGTAATTTATATACGATACACATATACCAACAACTGCTGGTCAAAATTCCGTTCTAAATACTAACAACGGGATAATTTAAACACCCTTATAAATAATAATTGAACGGTTATGTTTCAATATTCCATAAATAATAACAGATTAGTTAGCCATATAGTATTAGTTTTCAACTGATCAACAGATAGAAGATAGATATACATCTTGAACTACAACAGATAGAGTAAATTGGCATCAAAACATGTGGGTAAAATTCTTTTCGAATAAGATTAAAAATCCCTTGTAAGATTTTGCATTTTCACTAGGAATATTAAACGAAATGTAGACACATGGTATGCAGCTAAACAAATTATATCCCTTGTGTAAATTGCACAACAACGACAACTACATAAGATATTGTTAGATACATTTAATTCAAGAATATGTCAATGTTTATAGCAAATTGTTTACAGTTAGAATAACTTGTCTGAATCTCTCTCTCTGTATATATACAGAAACAGACGATGGGATGGAATTCAATAATTAGGAAATGACATATACCTTAAGATAATTTTGAAAGTGTATTGTGTAGAGTTATCGATACAAATGTTCAAAAGGACTAGGATTAACAACTGTCTTAAATGATTAGACAGTAAGTGATGTACAGAACCAATTTCCTTTTCAATCGTCTACGATATTTTATTGTGTGTATTTTTATGCTTAAAATTTTGTACAAGAAGTACATTATTTGATTACATAGAAATCTAATCCTCTAGTCAGTGAGTAGGTTTCGATAATCAAATCATTTGGGCGCTTAAGTCGATCGTTCAGTTTTAGATGTGTGAACTACTTAAACTTTGCCCCGGGAGTTGAAGTATCTTCATACTGAAGAGTTATGACACTTCATCGTGAAAGCCGTTTTTATTCAGAAGCCTTTTGACAACCAGAATAACAACACATAAGTACATGAAATGCCAGCACAATATGGAAGACCAGAAATATCATTCGAATAGTGATAGAAATAAGAAGACATAAACTTAAGAAGCTTGGTAAGTGGCTAGAAGTGATTGATTAGATTATGGGATCAGGAAGATTGTACATTTTTTATTTACGTGGATTTACATAAAAAAAGTCGTATTAAATAAGTGACATCGCTCGCAATCAAGAACAATCGTATTGATTCACCAAATGGAATTGTTAATTAACGATCAAGACATTCAACTTTCAACCACAAAGTAGCAGGTTCAAAACCCAGCTCTATTAAACAAATTTAGTATGATTAGCAAGATAATATCGCTAGAAATCACACTTAAAGTATGCTTTGAAACCGAATATACGAGTTTGTACGTTCAAAAAGGGTTATTTGTTGTCTTATTTTTTTTATTTTTAAGTGATTACAATTTCGTACACTTTATTCTTTAATTGAGAAAATGAGTCATTACTACTATTTCCCACTGAAGTGAACATCAACTCCAGGTACACCCAACTGACGAGTCCTAAGTAGGATGCAACACGTGTCCTGGATTCCGCTGCCAATCATCATCAATCTTTGCTTCTTTTGTAAATCTTCTCTATCAATATGATGATGTAGGGACACATAACTTTGAATGAAACCCCTGAGTTATTTGTGGAGATAGTTAGAAGAGACTTATTTCGTAACTAGCTTTTGCTACTATTCGCATTTCTTTCATTACTTCTCATGATTGGTACAATTACTATGATTGACTGCAAAATAGTTGTTTAAAAACACATGACATTGGGTTTTCCGTTTGCATTTTGAATTCCCCATAGGATGACACTCATTATCACTCACAAATACACTGCTGTACATATGTGCTTCTTGTTCTCAATTATCTGCTGTTATGATAACAGAACCCTAATATATTTGCTATCTATGTTTACAGATCACAGTGATATTCTCATTATATGCTTTATCTGGATATACACCTTGGACGGACTACAACAATTGTGATTGTAATTATTAACTACTTATAATTGTGGATTACTAGACCTAAAGAAACTCGAACACGCCAATTCCTGACAGTTTAAGTAACGTCCTGTATAATTTCCTTGTGTGTATAATTTATGCTTGATATGTTAACACATTAATTTTTTGGCGTAATAACTCTATCATTATTTTTGGAATTGTTATATTCTTCGTTCACCACAATTATTTGGTGAGCCCGACGTAGCAGATAATTGTGGTGAACGAAGAATATAACAATTCCAAAAATAATGATAGAGTTATTACGCCAAAAAGTTAATGTGTTAACATATCAAGCATAAATTATACACACAAAATTAAAGAACAATCATTTTGTGTAGACTTTGATAGTTCTATGGTTCGAAGCTCTGTGACGATTTATTATAACTCAGTTACCAAGTGTGAAGATGTTTACACCTCATCAGTTAATCGAAGCAACGTAGAACCAGGTTTATTTGTGTATCAGTTCAAGTTTTCACAATAAATTAGCATGATAAGTTGAAATTACCAAGATATATTATTACAGTAGTAGAATCAGTAACAATATCAACAGTAGAAAATATTGAGTATAGACAATCTGTTTCGAGGAGATTGAATGAATGCAAGGAATAAAAGATAACATTCAAACTCAAAACCCAATGAAATAAAAATAGTGAACGTATTCGTGTTATTGTGACAGATTTTGAACTATATCATTCAACGTCTCCAACCTCTGATCGTATTTATTGTGAGATCCTCAAACACATAAAAAACGAACCATTAAGTTATACTGATATATATTTGCAATTACACATTGATTCAAATAAAGAGAATTTAGTATCACCTACAACTTAAATAAAAGTCAGTCACAATGTAGGACCTGGTACGTATGTACACAGGTTCAAATTCTCTCATCAACACAGAAATGAAATTGTCAGGCCAAATATCAGAATAGTAAAGTTATTAACAGTACGAGTGGTGATAGAAAAGTATAGGAATAGAAGATTCCATAAAAAAATAATTTAGTGAAAAAACAAAAGTCATAAGGAATTCTGAAGCTCAGAATTCTAGAGAAGACAAAAAATGGATGCTATAGCATACAATTATTGAGCCATGTCATTCAAAGTACTCTTATCATTGGTCACAATAATCATAAGACCTACCAGATAATCTACACCTATTATTGTGGCTACATCCAATTATCAATGACTTCATTGACTGATCCCATAACGTTGTTTGGCAATCACTAACATTCTTTCAGCCAACTCCTACACCAGACAACATCGCCCGCTGTGGTAAACAGTGGTTGGTTATACGTAATACATGATCCAACCACGTCAGTTGACTAAGATTCACCACATCATCAATAGATCTGACTTATTTACCTAGTACCATATCCCTCACCTCGTGATTCCCTACTCACTGGTCCCAAAACACAAGAGCAATACTTCTAAGACACTTATGATCAAATACTGGTAATCTACGAGTATCCTCTACTCTTGATGACCATGTTTTACCCTCATATGGAATAACGGAATTTACTTATACATTTATTATATTAGTTACCATTACATACAATATTTGACAAAAACGACATGTAGATCTCTTGAAGTTGATTTTTATTTCAGTTCAGTATTTGTACATGGGTATGTGTATGTTGGTTTCAAGTCATATATACTTTCCATTCCAAATACGTCTATGTTAAGTTGTAACTTAACAAGATTACTTCACTAATATAAAATATAAGCACTGATGATTTACACAAGAAAGCTATTAATTCATTATTTCATCAGTTATCTCTTCCTTGTGCTTAAACACACAGACATATATATATATATATATATATATATATATATATATATATACAAATTGTAATAAATATATTCATTTAGTGATTGACAAGACAATCGACTCATTACAAACTCCTAAAGAGATGAAGTGATTTTTTTTGTCTCTGCAACAACAACAAAAATATTGCCACTGTTTTTTTTTTCTTCATAATTCACTAAACTGGAAACAATTTTTTTAAGAGTTTGTAAACTTCACATGATTGACTGATGAAGTGGAATAAGTTGATTAATCGATGAAACACCACAATGACTAAATCACAAGAAACAATACACAATTAAATCAAATTCCTTTTCTCGCTTTAATTACATTTTTTTTCTTATAAATTTCACTGATAAAACAAACACTTTATATACAGGAGAAAACCTAGAACAGAATAGGTCATAAGCGTAGCACTACCAATAGGTGTTGTTATTATTGTTCAAATTTGTTGTGTTTCTTTTAAACGAAGTGAAACGTACATACACAAAATAACTATGACTAATTGAAATATAATAAACGATAGCAAAATGTAAAAATTAAGTTGATATGGTCGACGCAAGTGATAAATATATACACGTATAGTTACTAAAAAGAACATAAAACTATGGGTATGTGACAGCATGACGCAATTAAAAACAACGTGAAGATGCATTAACTGTGTGATATGAAAAAATTATGTCTTGTGAATAATAGATATTGTTGTGTTTTTCTAAACAAAATTAACAAAATATTATTCTAAGAATATATTCCTTTCGTATCCTACTTGTGAAAAAGTTATACATGTATTTTTGACTTCTATACTACTAGATCTTCGCTCAAGCGTTTCAAGATTAAGCGCCTATGTGTGAGACCAAATGGCCTGGGTTCGACCCCCGACGACGAAACTGTGGATGCACACTACAAAAGAATCCTGTATTAAGACAAGTCAGTCAGTCAGCTACAACGTAGGACCAGGCACATATATGCATCGGTCCAAGTTGCCATACCTCAATAACACAACAAGATGAACACCGGATTCAGAGGTGGTGATATATAAAAGAAAGACTGCATATAAGGATATAGTACAAGAAGAAAAAATTGGTTCGTAGAAAGAAAGATATGAAGCGATTTTAATCTCTTAGTTTAGGGGAAGACAGAGAGTGTATACACCGACGCCATTGTGATCGATTCTGAGCCATGTCACCAAGAGTCTCCAACCATTGGTTACGATAGTCACGCGGACCCCAACCAAGTAGTCTGCATCTACCAACACGGCTCAGTATAGAAGTTAGTGACTTCAGGCACTGATGCCACGTTTTGGTTTGGCCGCCCACAACTTTCTTCCAACCATCTCCAATACCGGATAGCATTGCACGTCGTGGTAATCGGTGTTCAGGCATACGTAACACGTGGCCCAACCATCTCAGTCGATGAAGATTCATAACCTCATCAACAGATTTACCATCATTCCCTAATACCCTTCGTCTAACCTCACTATTACTTACCCGGTGATCCTAGCAGACGCCAGCAATATTTCTAAGGCATCTGTGGTGTATTAAGACAAAGCTACTGTTAAGTGCTTTTAAGTTTTCAATGGTTTTCTAATTTTGATCGGTTCACAATCACAATAATATATATATATATATATATATATATATATATATATATATATATATATATATATATATATATATATATATATTCTTTGGTAATAGTATTTCTGACAACAATAAAATTGATGCACAGAAAACGAGAATATTTTCCATTAAAACATGATAACGTAACGAAATATCTCCAATAGTTCAACTTTTGAATAATTAACTAATTGAAGAAAAAGGATAAGATTCGTGTGTTCATGGATTTGTAGCGCATTTGTTTTACGGTCAATTTGTGTGTGATACTAAGCATTTTTCAAGCAAATTATTGTTTATTCAGTGACTGAGTGCTGTATGTAAGTGCATAATATCCAATGACAATTTTTTTCTAAAGCTCTGGTAAACTGGGATGAGGATGGGCTACAATGGAGTGTTTTCAATAAAGTTATACGTAGATAGATTTATATTGATAGAAATGAGATACCTAGTGGAAATTAAACTCTTATATACAACACTCAATCATTAAATGAACAGAAAAATGCCTGAAAACACTGGATATTGCAATATTATTGAACATTGAAGACAATGATGATTCACCATACGCATAAAAAAGAACCTTTTTATTAGTTGTTATGTATTTTACAGATTTTTTTATTTTCAGACTACAAATTAGTGAAACCGTACAAGTATAATTTTAATGAGATGGAAGTGTACATACTAGAACTTGTACTGAATATAGAGCTTAACATGAAATGGATTTTTAATTATCAACTCACTTGGCCTTGCAAATAATTGTCCAGTTAGATTCAAGTCACACTCTAAGTGTATGAAGATTAATGATACTACTTAGTTGCCAAGTCAAAGTAGGTAGAGAGAGATTGAAATCTGAACGAGATGGATACTCGCAGATTGGTAGTGTTTGATAATAGATGATGTAGGTTGGGACCAATCAATAATCAATATTTAGGTTGGACCCAAGGTACGAGGTGAAAGTAGAAAATCAAACAATGAGCTTAGTCAGTCGTTACCGACTGAGATGGTTAGATATATATTAAATATACCACCCAACCACTTCACATATTAACATATGATGTTTGATCGTTGGAAGAAAGCTAATGTTGAACAAGCCAAGGTAAGGTACCAGTATATTGATTTTTTTTTAAATTAATAACTGATTGATATGAGTCATAACATATCATGTTATAATCTCAGGAAATGCCCTACGTAAAAAGTGGAAATTCTATTCCATATAAAAATGTACCAATCAATCACTGTATTCAGTGATCACTAAGACTTTTCCCATATACCTTGCCAAATTAGCATTGTAAGTTAGTCCCAGTATGAAACTAGTTGCACCATTTAGTTTTCTTAGTCTAACTGTGAGCTGAAAAGCTCAGTTTCCAATGTTTAAACTTTCGACTTGACTGATAGACAAAATGTAAGAATGTACGCTCTTGATAACCGAATTTACGATGAACTTCACATTCTTATTAAAAAAAACAATATATTTTTCCAAGTTTCACATTGCGGAAGTATTTTCACATGTGAGTATAACATGAATAGAGAAAATGATTTGTAGGCATTCATTATGGTACTCTACAAATCAATTGTAACATCATTACAATAATTTACTTTTTCAAAGTAATATACATATTGTATGTGATCATTATGAAACGTGAATAAAAACCAATTGAATTTTAACTCCTTTCTCAAATATTCATTCATGTCGATTTACAACATGCAAATAACATTTAGTTGCAAAATTTGTGATACACTAATAAACATAATAACCAATACAAATCAGGTTCGATTCCCGCATTTGAGACCATGGATGCGCATTACTGAGGAGTCCCATACTAGGACGAGATGGTCGGCCACTGCTTCCAGGTTCTCAATGGTGGTCTAAATTAGATAGACTCATTAATTTAACTTAAAAACATTTTTGTTGTTGAAACATTGCACATGTGTTTTGATACAGAGCACTAATCAGATATCGTTAAATGATAGCTGCATATGCCTGGGCTAGAAAGAGCTTTTATTTTCGGGGAATAAGATATGTGACTGATATGCTTGATTTCTCAAGGGATATATTCAGTCAGTCAGTCAGCTACAACGTAGGACCAGGCACATATGTGCACCGGTCCAGGTTGCCATACCGCATCAGCACAACAAGATGAACACCGGATTCATAGCAGTGCTTAGGTCAAACGTAGTAACATATAAGAGAAAGATTGCATATAGGGATATAGTACAAGAAGAAAAAATTGGTTCGTAGAAAGAAAGATATGAAGCGATTTTAATCTCTTAGTTTAAGGGAAGACAGAGAGTGTATACACCGACGCCATTGTGATCGATTCTGAGCCATGTCACCAAGAGTCTCCAACCATTGGTTACGATAGTCACGCGGACCCCAACCAAGTAGTCTGCATCTACCAACACGGCTCAGTATAGAAGTTAGTGACTTCAGGCACTGATGCCACGTTTTGGTTTGGCCGCCCACAACTTTCTTCCAACCATCTCCAATACCGGATAGCATTGCACGTCGTGGTAATCGGTGTTCAGGCATACGTAACACGTGGCCCAACCATCTCAGTCGATGAAGATTCATAACCTCATCAACAGATTTACCATCATTCCCTAATACCCTTCGTCTAACCTCACTATTACTTACCCGGTGATCCTAGCAGACGCCAGCAATATTTCTAAGGCATCTGTGGTCAAATACTAATAGCTTACGAGTGTCTTCTACTCTTAATGGCCATGTTTCGCTGCTGTAAATAAAAACAGAACGGACTGCCGCGCAGTATACTCGTCCTTTTATTGATAGTCGGATATCTCGCCTTCGCCACAGGTTACGCAGGTTGGCAAAGGCGAGATATCCGTCTATTAATAAAAGGACGAGTATACTGCGCGGCAGTCCGTTCTGTTATTATGTCTACATAAATGAGTGCAAATACAATATATTCGGTTTAGTCAAAAGAAACTTTCTTCCCAGGCTCGTTGTGCACAGAAATTATCAGTATTAAGTATTGGAAACCGCGAATCACAACAACGTCACTTGTAACTACCATACGGAAGATTCAGATGGATTTTTAAGATTGCAAAACACAACAGAATAGACAAATTATTTAAAAATTCCCAAATATCAGAAGTATAGAGAACTACTCATATTCATAAATTATATATATATATATATATATATATATATATATATATATATATATATATATATATATATATATATATATATATAAAAACATAATTTGATGTGATATAATAACTTAGACTAATACACATTAAGGCCATGTTCTGACGTTGTTTTTATCTGATTTAGTCATTAAGTTATATGCGTTGTAGAATCCCAATATATATTTCAACACATTAACATTGATACTTGGGGGCATGCATCAGAAATATATGCATCACACTTGGTCATTCGATTCGTGTGAAGGCCGGAATGCTGCCCGGGTGCCCAAACGGAAGCAAGTGGTTTTCTTAAGGAGCCACTCCCCGAGCATTTCACCTAAAAGTCTAATCCATAAGTCAGTGGAGCAATGTTGAGAGATGTAGTCTCATGGTAGCCGGTGGCCAACAATAGGTTTATATGTCATACGTTTTCTCCGGATCATGAAGTATATGTTCACAACTGGTTCGGAATTGTGGTTTGGCAACTCCCCTAGATGGATCTTCCGTACCCGCTAACCTGGCTGAAGCTCTGGACGTTCGCACTTCGTCCACTCCATTTCGTAAACAACAAACCCGCAGCGAGTACGTGTCAAATTGACCTTGATAATTAACGTTACACTTTACACGAGGCACAATAATAATAATACTGACGTCAGCATACAAACGGTGAAACCATGAGAGCCAGTCACCTTAAAATATTGTTTTGTAAAATAATAATAATAATGATCTCACGTTTTTAAACTATCTAACAAAACGAAGAAGTTATCGTTTAATTTAATTGTTACAACTGAATTTCACTAGACTGTATTGTTTGTTTGGATCAATACTTACATGAATTACTTGTTAGAAAAAATATTGATTTTGGCACAATCAGCTGATGCAAACACAAATCAATAGAACAGGTGATTTCAAATTGAATAATTAGTTCGAGGGGAGAGGTACAATGCAAATAGATTCGGTTTTATTGAAATATTATATTGATGTGTATTGGCAGTAACTATAAGAATAGCTTGTGAAAAGATCATTTTAAAAATTCGACGAGAATAACCCTTTTAAAACTAGGCTTTATTGCCTAAATCGTAGCTGCTACGTTATTGCATTGCTGAATGAAATGAGGTTTGACAAAAGAAAGGTGTTCTCCCTTAAAGAACCAGTATCTCTAGCTATGTTACTTTCTGTAACAGAGTGAAGTTAAAAGAGATCGGCTCCAAAAATTCACACCACCTTGTGCTACTGATTTCTGTAGTCGGCGACAAGGTCATATAAATAGCAAGTCAACACATTTATAACTACTCAAAAAGATGCCATGTGTGACCGGCCTCAATAGTAGCTGTTCTCTGGACTTTACACTTACAATCCAAGGTAATCAAAATCACCCTAAATATCCTCCAGGGATATGTGCTCCTAGGAAGCGACAACGAGCCGCATACCTCTAAGAACATCTGACGTTAAACTGGTTACTCTTTATTTGGGGAAATACGATTTTAAAAATCACTACCTTGTACCCCTGCCTTCGACATCTCTGCTTTAACCTACTTAAAACGGTTCTGCAAAACGTAGATTACAGTATCAATTGTCAGTTTAATGAAGAGACAAAGGACATTTGATCATAACTATAAAAATTTATAAGTGGTTAGCTAAACTATTTGGCTATCGCCAACTGTTGTGTTGTTGAGTCCAAAGCTTAAGTAAACCAAACAACCAAGTTCAGTATGAATTGAGAACAGAGTTATGGAATCCCAATTAATAAAATAAACTTAGCATCTCATCAACATAGTTCACTCAATGTTAAGTTACTCAAACTAAATTGGTCACATTACTACCTGAACGATAGAATTCAATCAGTTACTTTTAAACGAACTGGAAAACTATAATATGTTGGTCACTACACTACAGTACTACTACTCACACATATGCACATGTTATACAATAATAAAGTGAATAAATCAAATACAAGCAACACAATTAACTTACCGTTGACGATCAAACAAATTATTAGCCAGTAACAGTTTACTCTCCATAACAATACCGAGAATTTCACAAAGACGATTGAATGCAATAATTAATTCTTGTGAATTTTGTGTATTTTCTATAAATTTCGTCTGTAATAATGAATTCTGAAAACAAAAGGTAGAGGAAATGAAAGGAGAAAAAAGACCAACTGGAATAAAATGCAGAATGACTTTTAAGACTAAGACAAAAATCAATCGAGTTCAACCGTGTCGAGTGAGAGGCAGATAACTATCGAAGACAATGGAAGTTGGTCACTTAATATCGTGGATTTGTTGAAATTAGACATTGACACCGTTGGATGACGGCCTAGTGGTATAGAGGTTAAGTGTTTGCACGCGAGACAGAAGGTCCTGGCTTCAAGATCCGTGTTCGGGATCGTGGGTGCGCACTGCTGAGGAGTCCCATACCAGGATGAAACGGCCGTCCAGTGCTTCTAGGTTTTCAATGGTGGTGTAACATCGATCGGTTCATGATCTCAATTAAAACTCAACAATCGCCACGACCCTATACTGATAACAAAATGTAATAACTTACAACTTTCTGTTGAATTATCTGTTGAAAAGTTTTTATAGAATTCTGTTCGATTCCAATCATTTTTCTGGCTAGATCTACAGCTTCACACAATAAAGGGTCAAGTTGTGAAAGACGTTGACTGAAATAACCTGGATCTAACGCATCACGTACACTGATCAAGTGTATATCATCTACACCATCATTATATGGCAATTTCGATGGGAATAAAGTTGACGAATATGTTGACGATGATGTGCGCCGTGGGATTTCTCTTTTATTCACTGCTCCATTGCAATCATTTGATGTAATACCATTGTTCATTGAATCAATAGAAATATCTTTCGAACTAGACATTGCAGTATTCAGTCCAGTCACAAGATTAGTAGTAGTAATGTTGGATGATGATTTCGTCGAAGGATGAGACATAGTAGAAGTAGTCATTTCATCATAATTTGATTTTGAACAATTAGTAACCATTGTAATCAGTTCATATAAGCGATTTGTTTGTCTAAATTCAAGATTTTACAATTGAAAAAACAATAAAAAAATAGACGAATGAACTATGTTTATCATCGAATGTAAGCTCTTTATTAAATACACATTTACTTACTGCCAGATTTAGGTCACATTGAATTGTATGTTAGGGACGAGGGTTAGTGATGCCACTCGTCTGGATGAAGCGAATTAAATGACGCTTGGTTCAAACTAATGAACTATTAGTTCAAAGTTAAATAATCTATCCACTAAACTATAAATGTGTATTTCAAATTTTGCTGATCAACATAGTACGACAGTTAAACTATGGAGGTACAAAAGAAAGTATTCAATCAACATATTTGGTAACTGACTCAAGTTTGGTAGTGGTGGACAAACAAAGGTGCAGGATCGGTTTAAGATGTTATTAACAATTGGACTGAACCATGTTAATATGTGTAGGCTACCTGGTTGGAGTCCGCGTGATTATCATAACATACAATTAAAGACTTTGTGTGACATGTTTTAGAATTGTTCGCAATGGCGCAGGTTCATTCTCTCCATCTTTTTTCAGAACCTGGGTTCCGAAATCTCCTTAAACCTTTTTTCCTTCTGTACCCAGTCATTTTACTAATACGACAATTAATACTGTTAACATTCACACAACTTTAGATTTATCTCGAAATAATTTTATCTCACTGTGCCAATGCAGTACAGAAACTTGAACTGATGCAAATGTGTCGGGTTCTACGTTGCGCGTGGCATGAAATAGACCAATAAAGACTAACAATCTTTTGATCCTTAGTATGCCAACAACATTAAGATTCGAATTCTTATAAATGAATACGTTTGTGTGATAAAACGAACTGAAAAAAAAGATATAAATAAATTCCTAGAACATCTGCCAAAACAACTTGCTAAACGGCAGCAGTTGAATTGATAGATACAGTGTTCGAAAAGCCTCTGTATATACGCTTACAATTCAGAGGAGATGGACCTAGCGAAATGCTAAGACTAAAGCTACGCAGATCAATCCAAAGGACTTTTAATACAGGTAAACTACAGTTAGTGTTTTCTACAGACCCGATGACCACTCCGACGTTGAAAGACAAATTGCTTATACTAGCCACTTCTTTCTGTATCTACCAATTCAACTGCCTCTGTGGAGCAAGTCATGTAAGCAGATGTTCTAGGATATTGTATATTCGGGCTCGTGAGAACCTCTCGGTGTGGTTAAGCGAAGGTATAGTTAAAACTGTTAACAGCTCCATTCAGGCTCACATAAATAAATGTATACACTTACGCTCTAACATAAACTAATTCACTACTGAAATTATCCGGTGGTTTAGCATTAAAATTGAATGGTGAATCTGGACCAAATCGTAACGAATGTATATCATGTAATGCACGTTTAATTATATCTAAAAACGCTGACTCATAACAATCAGATGCTGAGGAAGAAGGATCCTGTACATTTGTATCGCTACCATCTTTGGTGATGGAATATTGATGATGATCCATGATGTAACGTATATCTGAGGAATTTGTTGAATTTGTAGAGCCTAAACTATTTAAGCTGGTTTGAGAACCACCAGTATAAAAAGAAACTCCAGTAGGTTGATTTGATCCAATACAAGTGGATCCTGAATTATTTGACATAATACCATCATTAGCACCACTGACGACACCAATATGACCAGTACTTGTTGTACGAACACGTCCAGTACTACCACTACCAACACCGACATGTCGACCAAGATACAACGCAATCGTTTGTAAACCAACAGCTTTAATTGTTGACGATGGTAAGGAATAACGCGTCCCGACGCTAGATATAGCAGATTGTAAACAAACCCATTCGTATAAATTTGTTGGTTTAGGAATATTGTTAAAAATGAACTGAAAAATAAATAATCATAAAAGAAATTAGTTATTTGTAAACTTCCCAAAATCAGATAATTAATAAACGGAGTTTAAAAATAAATAGAAAATTTCGATCATGCACAAGTCGAACAAATAGGTCTAATAAACCCACTGAATGAAATAACGAAATGATAGTTCCTTATAGAAATTATTCACTTTCTTTTTTATAGTCAGCAAGAATTAGCTAAGGGCAAACTTTCTACAATTCAAGAACATATGGAAATCAAAACAACTACCAACTAACTAATATTAATATCAAAGTCACAATCTTCAATATGAACGTCAAAACAATCCAATTGAATGGAGCTGAAACTTCAACAACTACTACAACCATCATCAGAAACGTACAACTATTTAAAAACAATTGTCTACACAAGATACTCAATGTCCGTTGACCAGATACCATCAACAAAAACCTACCATGAGAGAGAACAAATCAGTTTCCAAATGAAGAGGAAATTAGGAAAAGACAATGAAGATGGATAGAACATACATTGCACAAATTATCAAACTGCATCACAAGACAAGTGCTAATTTGGAATCCACAAGCAAAAAGGAGAAGTGGAAGATCAAGGAACACAATGCGTCGGTAATTGGTGGCTGATATCAAAAGAATGAACAGCAACTGGGAAGGATTGACCAAGACAGAGTCCGACGGAGAATCACCGTGGGTGGCATATGCTACTCAGTGAGGTGTAACAGACGTAAATGTATAAAACGTTTATTCGCTGATTGGAAACTTATGCTCCAAGAGGAGTAAAAGGCTTAAAGAATTAAATAGGTAAGTAAAGCTTCTACAATAAAGTAAGTTGAATCACAAAAATTTTCTAATACCAAAGAATATGAGGCTGAATATCTTGAATCAACTACAAACTGATTTCAACTATCTTTTGTAAAACCAGCCTGATAGATCCTCTCGAATGTGATGGAAAAGAGACCTATGTATCTAGTTTTACAGGAGCAAGAAAAACTACCGTATAAACATGCAAATGGTCAAGTTGTAAAAAGTTAGGTTTTCATACACGTATTTACTGTATAAAATGTATTTCGAATTGACATTTCAAGACTCGTTTCAAGCATATAATCAGAAAGATCTCTCTCAAAACATAATAAAATTAAAAAATATAGATTGATGTAATCCCAAACTTTGAATCAGTCTTATCAGTTTTAATGTGACATCTTGTGATATACTAAGTGAACCTTTCAATATATAGATAAATCCAATGCGGAGCTTAAACCTACGATAAGTGTGCACCAGTGATAGTAATCTTCAAGTCATATTACTAAATAACCACATGTATTGAATGAGTGGATGGGTGATATCCATCTGGAAAAAAAAAAAACAGTTAACCTACCGATTCTTTCTGATCAAGGATTTCACTAGTTCCAGCTACCAACTGCGGTGGTAACGGCAATTCTGATAATTCCTTTTTTAATTCGTTGAAGCTAAAGATAAAAAAGTGGAATGATTTCAAATTAGAAAAATCGATTTCAAGGTTATGGTGTATATATCAATCTAGGATGATGTTGGTTGAACCATATCACAACACACTAAAATGTTGACTAACAACTGTCTCGTGATTGACTCCGAATAAAGAACATACAATTAAGACGTTGCAGATTGTTAAAAAAAGTATTAACTTGTGAATGAGGGAATAAAATAACTGAGAATCAATGATATTTCGCTTCAGTATTTCTTAAGGTTAGGATTTCTATTAAGAATAGAGTTTACTGTTAGAAGTATGGTTAAGAATTACAGAAGGAGATTGTTAGATTGCATAATCAAGAATCTATAGACAAATTAGATTTAATTCATCATGTAGAATGCTACATTATTGCTAAATTCTTTGATTTTGTATTGTAATTCAATCGTCCATATTTGATGCTTTCTGATTGGCTGAAAAAAGCTGGAAACCACAAAGCAATTCAGTAGTAGAATTTGATCTTAACATCATTGATGTTTACTGGTTAGCAGTATTTATCAATAACTGATTATTTATGGGTAAAGCACGTAAAACATTAGATTGCTATTATTATTGTTATTACAAATCTAATTAAAATATGCACAATATTAGTAAATGGTAAAAATATGCATATTTCAACATACTTGTACAATTTTCGTTCCCAATCTGATACACATCCTTCAAATTGAACTAATCGACTTGTTGCAAACAACAAACGTTTATTTGTATCTGCCGCTACTTCGGCTAAATTAGCTAATGCAACACACCATCCCTAAAAAATAAAGCGACAAGTTTAGGAAAATATGGTTTCATTTAATTCAGAGTTAGACAGATATAAGTATATATCGAAATTGAAGGTTGTATCTCTTGGTTTCATAGAATACATAATGCCTACAGATCGTACCTGCCACCTTTACGTGGTGATCAAGACTGTATATCGTATCAACTAAGTCGAGCTAAGTCAGCTGGGAAATTTGTTCCTTTTTATCCTACTATACCATGTATATCAGTTGGAGGGCAAAAGTAAGAACAAAAGTAACAAACACATGATCTGATTGTGAAGACGTAAAGTCAAATGTACTTGGGAAAATAATGGCAATAAGGTGTTTTCTTTAAGCAACCAACAGCAACAGTGATGCTAACTTGTGACAACAAGAGAGTTGATAAAAGATTCCCCAATTAAAATAGCATACTTTACTTTGCCTCATGGATTTCCATTGCCGACGATAAGGCTTTAAAGGTACTGAACTAATACTTTAAAACTATTCATAAAGAGACTATCTGTGAGTAATATCAAGCAGTTATCTCTTCAGTGCTGCGATCATACTCAGATGGTCAAAACAACTAAATTATTTTGCTTTTCAGTTACCTCGAAAAGACGTGTCCTACCACAGTATGAGAAACGGAGATATAATAATCGCCTTCATACTTCTAACACTACATGAGATCACTTTGACCAATTGATATAGAATCTCTAATATCCTAAGAAACACGATATCTCAATGAATCATCTTAGTAGCTACAGAATAACGAACTCGTAAAACCTATGTATGCTTTATTTTAAGTCAGAACAGAGATGTGAATCACTGAAATATTGTCAAGGACTGTCAACTTCTGAAATACAAACACACATGATAACGCCCTTCATTAACTGTAGTTTTTCTTAACCTAAAGGGTATTATGAATTGATTATGCAAATATAATCATGTCAAATTTTCAGACCACAGAATATCAAATTTAAATAATATAAATACAGAATAAGAGTAATAGATCAGTAAGGTCCGACTGATATCGACATTTTTCTAAACTTAAATAGTAATACCAAAATTATTTTAGTAAAATGTACATGTAACAGCTAACCAACTGTCAATGAATTATAAGAGATTTAAATGTCATGAACTGAATTTAACAAGGAAAATATTCACACTAAATAGGAAGTATATATAGGCTGACAGAGGTATAAATATTAGCAGATACAAAATCCCACTTTATAAATACCAATAATTGTATTTGATTTAAACAAGAATCCCTTTTATCTAATTGCAAACATATACATATCGACAAATCATAAGGTGAAATGATGAAATCGCATTTTATACCATTTATAATATTGTGAACAATTAATTTGTATTCAACAAACATACAAATCCATAGAAAAGTGATAACCAGTTGGAAATTGGCATAAGTTACTAAATATGAGTGATTTATAGTAAATCAAAGATTTTAGGATCCTTGTAATTCATTAAGAAATCTCTATTTTATTGCTCGATACAACTAAAGTTTGATTATTTTCAATAAATTTGGAAATGTATAACATTGAATAATAACTCAATGCTTTAAATGTCAAGTGCTAGCTAGGATATCTGAAGGTCTTCTATTCAATGATCACCGTTACTGTATTAAATGAGCACTAACAAAGTCTTTATACTAGGATAAATCTTTTAATCAGTACTTATTGGTACTCAATATTTGTCTAAAGTCTGTAAAGAAAATCATAAAATCTTACAGTTTCCACAAACCCCACATAACATTGAATAGCAGCAAGCCTCAAACTACGATCGAGTACTACTAACTCACCCACTGTCTCTAATACTCATGACCTATATAATTTGATCTCCATCACAAACGACAACTGTAAATCGGTAAGCTCTTTATTTTATAATCCAACTGATCAGCTAAACTCTATTTTATTCCGAATTAAACAAATCATTTGAAAGATTCTTATCAGTAGTCGTAACATTCGATAACCAAATCCAAATGATCTGCGTATGTGTGTCTGTTAAGTTAGTAATAAGTACGAACAAAACTTAACAATCAGACATGAATTCAGCTTTGTTTAAAACACAATAGTTGATGCAAATTATTACTAAAAAAACTGCTCGATTATCCCAATAGAAATGCGGTGGAATGTGAGGTTCAAACATGAAGTGTCTGTTTATCAGTAATTGCAGTTGTCATAGAAATTGGGTTTTCATGTGGTTTTCAACGTGGAAAATATTGATACTAATTTGACTGAAACATTCAATCCATCTGGTTGAAATCGAAACGCGATAATGAATACCTTGAAAGTCATAAAAAACTAAGTAAAACTTACAAACATGCTTTAAATTAATAGACATGAGGGGAGTGTAATAGAGATTATGATTTATGAATGTATGGAGATCACTTAAATGTGATTGACGTTTACAATAATGATAAAAAACTGAACATGTATTCATTCATGCGACAAGGTAATATTTCCCTCTATTCCTAACCATTACCCCTAAACCTTAATGCTAAATCCTAAAATTAACCCTGTGAGGTAATTCTAGACAAAAACTTGATTCGAGTTTCTATATAATCAATTATTCACTCATATCACCTACATTCTGATCAGCTAAATATTGGCTTCCATATCATTTAAAGACCCGCTAAAATCACTAAATTATACTTTTAACATTGACCTATCACGTTTAAAATACTTTTCAATTAATCGCATTATTAGTGTGTAAATATACTACTGATAAACAGTCACACAAACTAGATAAATGCGGACGTATAAACCTGTATCATTTGACGTTGTTCAGAAACCAATTGTTCAATTGCATTGGCAGCTTCACGACCAATCGGAGTAAGTGAACGAATAAGACGTAGTCGCTCTTCAAATACCTTTTCAGATGGAGCTAACTCCAACAGACTGGCAAGTTGTCGTGGATACCCTCCATCTGTGATATTGAAAAGAAAAGAATTTATCCATTTTTCGTAGTTAAATATCGGCAAGAAAACACGATTGATAATTTATTTAAAGAAAGAAAACAAATGATGTATAACTTAAACTTGTAGAAGACTCTTGGAACATGCTAAAACTGATAACGAAACCAATCTAACCAATTACGTAACTCATTATTCCAGAGGAAAACTTTTGAATTCCATTGTTATATTTCTCTCTTACGGTTATAACCTAGCTATTCCTATTGCTTAGTAGTCTTGGACACCAAATCACTCGACAAGTCCCCAAATCAGAACACAGTTGAACAGGAAAAGAGATTATATTCCAAATAACAAGGTTAGACGGAAGTAAGAAGCACAACAGGGAAAACGTTAGTATATTTATAGTTTTTACATGAGAAGATTCTAGAGCATTCTCCAAGTATCGACCAGTGCTGATTGGGTAAGAATTAGCCAATCAGCTTGCACCAAAGCAATCGTGCATCGAACATGCTTTAATCCAGTCTATGTCCCGCTAACATCCATAGAACACTAACTGATCGGAATATTTCCAGCATTTTAAGAAACTCTAAAGACTTTTTCACAGAATTATAGAGAAGTTTAAATTGGACAAGTAAAATTAGAAAAATAAATCTATTTTGGAATTTAATAAATTTATCACGTATAGCATAAAACCGATAGGCATATTGCAACTAAATTGAACGTATACACCTAGACGAATTTCGAAAAATTGGCAAATGTACAAACCAATAACTGCCCACCTTTACTGGAAATTCGAAAGAAAAAAACGTATAATTTTTTGAAACCACCTAGCTTGTTCCAGTAATATTCAGTCAGTCAAAAAGTGCGACCAGGCAAATATATGCATCGATCTAAGTTGCCATACCTCATTCGCACAACAAGATGAACATCAAATTTATATAACCAGTTACTTCAGTGGCAGTAAAAAACGACTTCATATGACGATATGATACAGGGAGAAAAAAACTAGTTTGTAGAAAGAAAGGTATCTCAAGGTTTAAGGGAAGACAAAGAGTGTAATGGTAAACAAATTCGAAAACACATAGCAAACTAGTTTAGCTCGTTGACTGGTTTGTTAGATTGAAAAATGAATAAGTGTTAGCGGATTTATACTTAAATAATAAAAAGAGTACAATGTAATACATTTATCAAGTAAACATTTAAGTATTTGGAAGTGTCACAAAGTTTGTATAAGGGAACTATGATGCTTGCCAATCGCTGAAATTGAAATAGGTGAAATGGGATTACAATGGGGGAACTACTGGTCGGAAATAGAGCGCTCTAACTATTATTCCATTGTAACAAGTAAGGATATAATGTGATATTCTCGGTATAAATCATATGCTGTACGGATATTATGTAATTTTACAAGAGGAAATGAAAAAAAACTATTTAATAAGTGATTTTGAAGTTACGTGTAAAGGGATAGGTATAGATGGTAAATTGGTTGATCAGGATGCAAATCTTTATCGATTAACGAGATGAAGATGTGTTACACATACCTATTTACTGTCAACTCCGATTTATACTGGTGGTGAACCTAATCACTCAGGTTTGTATCACTTAAGGTAACTTCTTATTTGAGGTTTGTTGTGGATGTGGAATCAATGTTTATAATCATATGAGTTTTTTTCAGCAGAAATGACAAAAAAGAATGACATAACAACAGGTCTAACTGCTTGCAGTGTTCTTGTTCTGACTGACCGTTGTGGCTACAGGAGCAAGTTGAACCAATCAATAGGCGTTAAGATTTCGTATTCATTAATCACGGTTATTTAATTATTGATTAAGAGAAGGTCAACAATTTATCATTAGATGTACAGGTCGTTGATCTAATAGACGTACATTGGACCCCACAATCAACTACTACAATTAGAAAACCCTATTATACAAGCAATCAATATGAAGCTGAGGATACAACAATTTTGACTGTTTTATTTCTTTTACAATCACTCAAAATATCGTTTTTAATCCTGATTTTTTCTTGTTGTAAATGTTGATTCAAGGCATATTTATTTTAGATACTGCTTTTCATGATGACTGACTGAACTATGATACACATCACTAATATATCCAAATAACACGGTTTACATTGGACTCTTCGAAAGACTACATTATTGAAGGGTTTCAAGAGAATGTAGTAGATTAAGACTAAAGATGGACAGAGTGGACTAATGGACTGTACGTTCCCACTCCTCAGTGGTATACAGCAATGATTTTGAACTAAATACTTTTATCTGATGATTTTAGTAGTCCAAAGGTTAAAAGTACTGGCAAAATCTTATTTTTAAATCTAATTCATTTTATTACGTAAAATAATACAGAAAACAATTAAACTAACCATTGACTTGCAAGACATCTGGTTTTTGAACAGTTGTATCATTTGAAAATGTTTGCGTAAACACATAAATTGGATTAGTTTTATCCTGAATAAGACATAGAAAGAATGCAGAGAGAATAAAAGCACAGAGTTGATCATGTCATCTGAACTAAACTAATGTAATTTCAGTTTTACTAATATCACAATTGATTATCAAAACAAGAAATAACAACGCATGCTGTAGACATATGCAGATATTTATTACAAATATAAAAATGATTTTCATCGGCAACTTGTTTACGAAGTATATGTTTATAAACTTGGCTGGGAGTCATGATAATCATGTGAAGAAGGCCAAGGATACTGTTAAAACATGAGATTTGCTAAATTATGTGAACGTAGAAAATAAAATGTCCAATCAAAACCAAAGCATGTTGACACAATTTTACAGAGTGGAAACAAGTGAATGGAGATTATTAACTATATAAAACAGTCTACTTTATGTGATGTAGTACCCAAATCACAACTCATATTGACTGGACGTACACTTGAGATAAAAACCATCAGTTCGAACCAAAGTAGGTGAAGTGAGGTTAAAACTTATAACCTAATGGTTGAAAGTTAAGTGATGCAACCAATACATGATCACTATTTTACCAACACATAAGTATCATAAACTAACGGAAATGACTTACTGAATATGGTCGACCAGTCATTGAATTCATATCATTACAGTCAGAGAATATTAATGCAACAAAAAACAGCCAACCAACCAATCATAAGCAAAATAAAACATAACCCATATTTATACATCATCAGTTCAATCTGCCACAACACATCACAAACAACAAGACGAAATTATCATGATAAATAAAAGAGTAATAGAAGAACTAACAATACTAATGTTTGTGGTGTTGGTAGTAGAAAACATTAGGAGTATATAGAGTGTGATTCGAGAAGACAAAATGAATTCACAAATTAAAAATCAAGTTCTAAGAGAAGATAAGGAGTGAATGCATCTGCATCATTGTAACCTATTCTGGTTCACTTTACCAAACATGTTCAACTACTGGTTACAATAATCAAACCGACACCAACTAACCCAGTAGTCTACACCGAATAACATTGTTCAATCCAGCAGTCAGTGAACTGATAAGCTGATAACTCGTCATGGTTTTATTGGCACTGGTTTGCTTTCTTCCAAACTACTTCCATATAAACCAATATCTGTAGAATTTTGGAAATGATGACACCTTGTTCAAAATCACCATTATCTCATACCATGGGTAAATTGTTGTTACTTAATCAAGTCAAATTAAAATTACTACACTGGAATGATTAATCTCTAAACATATGTACCCAGAAGTGAAGTGTAGGTTAGTTTTTTTCTCCATAGAATCATCTTAAAACTAAAATGATAAAACAATAATAAAGAGAAACAAACTACTTGAAAATAGTGTGCCAGAAGGTTTATTACTATTAAAGCTGAGGTGTATGTTACTTATGTCGACAGACATAAGTAGTATCTAACAGCAGTCAGAAGTTGAATGCATGGCAGAAAAAGGTTGAGAAGATCGAACTGAAGAGAACAGATATGTAAACAGAGAGTAATTGCAGTAGCAAAAGGAATGAAGGAGCGATTGATTATGTAGGAGACAACTGATGGAAGATGTACAAATGAAGTATTTAATGTATAGTTTTCGTATTTCACGAAGACATTCTGCAATTTTGTATTAACGAATAAATTGGTTTTCCCCACCTGAGTTCTCCATCACTACAAAGCTACTCCTCATAATTGATTGATCACTGGGTAGTGATCTATGTAATGTATATCAAGTCCTCCTTAGTGCAATTCTATTGATCAAGTTGCAATGCGGCCACTAATCTAGGTGACTCAATATCGCGTGCACTATATTGCGATGAGATCGAATCCGTCAGGGGGCATCAGTTTCATCAAGATTATAGGTACACCTTGATGACAAGTGCCAGATAGCATGAAACCTAGGTTCAGGGTGTCCTAGCGACTACCTCCAACCACCATCTCATGTTAAAGCTCCTTAAAAATTGAAACCTTAATATATGAACCTGAAGTTCATACTTGCTTGAAATTGATCAACCGTTAAATAAGATTAATAACATCTGAAAGATGGAGATACTTAAATTACTTGTGGCGAATTCACCAATAACTACAGAGAATCATGATAAAACCAAACACAATATAGAAAAGTTAAGTGTTTATACGTAGTTAGGATGCAATCCTGATTCATCAAAGCTTCATGCTATCTGGTATTCATTGGTAAGCCGTATCTAGAATTTTGTGATAACTGATTTAACCTGTAATGTACGCATCACACTACACTTTTGAAAAGAATCATATTTCTCTGGGGAATTATCTTTACGATTAATTTATTATTACTCTAATGCATTTTTTAGATTGCAGAAAACATTAACAATCCATAGTATAAAATTACAACTTGACTGGAATCACTTTTAAATAAATAAAGATGCACATAATCATTATTTAGTGTAAAGTACTCGTTCGAGTGATGTGTGTATAACATTATACATATATGTATATTTCCGAAAATTACAGTACCCTACCTAATAGAAACAATGTTTACTTACACTGAATTCATTAATTAATTACTTTATCCATTTCTTATGTACACAATTAAATTTGACACCATAGTAGTGATGAGTGTTTTACAGTTATGTGAAGTATTTACTGATAGAGAGATAGTTGTGATTTATTACAAACTTGTGAATTATTGAACAGTAAAACCAACGAAATATTTGACGACCACTTTTACCCTTAACATCGTTCATAATGGACAAGAATTAAACCAGATGGTTATCTTTTAATTTCATTGACAGGTGAGTAGTAGTATCATACAGATGTTTTCGAAGTTGATATTTGACTAATTTGTATCACTTTCAGCCTAGGTGAGAAGTCCCTCGCCCACGAATATACACAGAACCAGTTCGAATTACATTATCTATACTACTAATGTTTTCTACTACCAACACCACAAACATTAATATTGTTAGTTCTCCTATTACTCTTTTATTTATCATGATAATTTCGTCTTGTTGTTTGTGATGTGTTGTGGCAGGTTGAACTGATGATGTATAAATATGGGTTATGTTTTATTTTGCTTATGATTGGTTGGTTGGCTGTTTTTTGTTGCATTAATATTCTCTGACTATAGTGATATGAATTCAAAGGGATTGAAATAATAATAATAATAATAACTTGAGGTGATACAATGGGTTATTCACAAATCGCCAAGTGATCAACCAGTATCAACTTTCATACACCGCATGTCACAGTGAGTTGTAGAAAAGTATGGAATATAGGTTGGAAAGTATGAATGAAATGGACAGAATGAAAACTAAGGAATAAGATTTGAGCTCAAGATCGACAGAAAATTATAAAGAATGAATACATCAAGACAACAGAAACGGATTTCAAACTAGGTTCTCTGAGGCCTACAACTATAGACTATTCACAGGCACTAAACACAGGAAGTTAGAATTTCTTTAAAGATACAACAAACTAGTAGAAGTCCAAGGATACATAGGTCAAGACTTGATCGTAATCGGAGGAAGGATACTACTCCTAACACTTATTAAACCTAAATATTACGTTGCTAGCCGATATAACACGAACGTCACAGTAAGCACGGCAAATGACCATGAGTAAAACATAAGCTGAATTGCCATATCGAACTATCGTGTGAAACGCTAATAATAACAACAATCATAATGATAGTAATAATAATAATAACAATTATTATTATTATGCACAATCTAACCAGTTCAATGTTACTAAGCAATTTTAATCAATCAGGTGTGGTGTTCTGCATTATACACAACTATATATGTATCATAAGGAAAGAACCTGAGAATAAGAAAACCGTGTAAAAACACGTTTATATTGTTGGAGGGTTAGTGTTGTTGTTTTTGTTCTAATAAATACAACATTTTTGGTGAAAATTAAAAAACAATTCTTTGTTCAGTTGAGAGAAACTTTTACAGCATAGAATTAAAACTTTCACAATAGATATGTATCATTACAACTAAAGCTGTGACCTGAGAACATACATCAGCACTGAAATAGTAACTTACTTGAATAATATAAAAATATGTTATAAGTACAATGAAAATGAGTAAATAAACTTAACAATTTATTTGTGATGAACCATATTGCTAGTTGGTTCCCGCTGAAATGATCCCAGAGATTGAAATCTAAGTAATTCCAACGTTTCTTCCAGCAAACTTGTCTGAACTTCTTTAGGATTATTACCCAAATTTGTCAAACTATTCGGTCTAATATTGACGAATATTCTTGTAAATGTTCAATTTACTTAAAACTATCCATGTCAAAAAACTTAATAGCGATATTTTTTTAGAACAAATATATTGTGACTAGCAGTGGAATATATATACATACATAGTATGTATGTGATTTAGTAACACATTGGCTGACAGTATTTCCAGGGAAGTGTTGATTATGAATAACTAAAGAATTCTGATAAGTAGCACACAATTATTCGTTTAACAACTACCCACTCTTTCATGTTTCCAATCAATAAAGACTCATCGACACAGATATATATCAACTTGCGCTATAAACACCAACAATTAAATTGATCGACAACGTTGTATAAGTTACACAGTTTGTTTCCACTATTTAATAAACTTGAGTAGAGCTGTGGTTTACTTGTGTGGGGTACTTGATGACAAAATAATGCCTGATATCCTTGAGTAGTACACAGATCACAAATCATCGGAATTAAATCTTATAAGATTATCATAAACAAACAGCCATTCAGTCGCAACGTAAAACAAGGTGTACATCGGTACAGGTTGCCATACTCGATTAGCACAAAAATGTAAAATAGTTGGAGAAAATCCCGGAATAGTAGAGGTAGCAACAGTAACGGTGGTATAAGAAGAGATTAGGCATTGAAGTTACGATTCAAGAAAATATAGATTAGTGAAACAAAAACAAAATTGAGTAGTTCGGAAGCTTAGAATTTGGGGGAAGACAAAGAATGCATGAGCGTGGGGCAATGAAAACAATTTTGAGCAACCTCACCTAAAGTATATAACAATTAGTTACAAAAACCACGCAGATCCCAACCAAGTAGTCTACATATATTAATTAATTACATATATTAATACATTATACTTAACCTCAAATACTCATAATCTACGAATATCCTTGATTTTGAAGGGGCAAGTTTCAGACCCATACAGCAGAACGGAACAAACTGCTGTGCAGTAAACTTATCATTTGGTTAGTAGATGGATATCTTGACTACCTTACAATTGACGCAAATTGGAAAATACCAATGGGACTTTCTGGAATTTCGCCGAGATTTCGTCAGATTCCAGTTCATCGAGAATGATGAAAAGCCCTAATATAAGAGAGGTGATTGACGGACTTAACTACTTCACTCCTTACCATTAATTCAGGAACAGATGTAGGGCAATCCTGAAGCAACCTTTTGCATTTAGAGTGAGAGAATCGCATTACAAATATGCTACCATTGTTCCTTAAAGTGGTCTGATGACTGCATTTTGTCAGTGTCTTCACAAAATATAGCCATATCATCTACGTGTCCGATGTCAAGAAGTAAATTTCCTGGTAGAAACAAACAACCACTCAATAATAATAATAATAGTAATAATAATAATAATAAGAAGAAGAAGAAGAAGAAGAACAACAACAACAACATGACAGTATATTACACTTACCAAACCCGCACCATAAGTTGACAGTTTATCACCTGGTTCCAATTGAAAACCACCTGATACTAAAAGAATTTGTTTATTCAATGGTAGGTCAAAATCATGAGCCAAAACATTGCGTAGACTTGAAACCCTTGAAAGAAATAAAGTAACGAAAACTCATCATTATCATTGAGATGTAGTGTATGTGAATTAGGATGGTACTACTTTATTAGTAATAGTATTAAGTAACCGAAATAGAAGAATGATTAAGACTAGTTGGAAGTGTAAGGGATTAGATATAAATAGTATTTTGATCAAATAAGCAGTTAAATTACGGGAATAACGGAGACAGATTATTTATTTACTTTTAAAAAGAATGTAATAGATATAGTGGTATAACCGATAGTTTATAATATCAATTATGTGTGATAGAGTAACAAGCTTACTGATTCTGCATTCAAGGAGTTGTGATGGCTGAATAAGTTTCATTTAGAACCAGTTATACCGTCAGGTTGTAAACTAAATATTTCTTATCGTCTAGTCTCAAAGTCGACAAATATAGAAACCTGAAACGATGCACATATGTGTCGGGTTCTACATTGTGTATGACTAACTGGTTTACAGGTCAATTGTGGAATCGCTTACAATCTGCCTAATTTACTAAATGATGTTTATCAAAAACAATAAAGAAAAAAATCTTCATTGTAAAACAATTCAACGTTAATCTAAGTTGTTAAGCTAATAAATAAATACCATTCATTAGTAGTGATGTAAATCTAAAGTGAAAACGTGCAACTTATAATCTAGACTACAACCAACACAAGGCTTTACGTCATATGTAGAAAAGATGGGACAAGGTTATTATTATTATTATTATTATTATTATTATTATTATTATTATTATTATTATTATTATTATTATTATTATTATTATTATATTCCAGTATGATGTTTGATCAAATTTCCTGCCCATGTGACCTGTACATCAATAATATACCTAGGAACATATAAGCTAGTTATACACATAAGCATACAAACAACTATATCATATGACAAAAATCTATATCCTAGGCACAGTTTATTCAGATAGTCCGATGATAATAAGACAGGCAGACAGACAAAGATCTAAACAACTTGATGTAATGACAAAAAAATTTAGATTCATGTATATATGAAGAAATCTTTCTACATAAGGAAGTGAAAATAATAAATATAAAAATATATAAAGATATGAGGTACTATACACATATATATAAATTAGACATTGAGACATTTCAACAGTAGAACATTGAAAAGGAAGAATGTATTTTTCCTTGAAAAAGCTTGGACGAGATTACCAGGAGAAATGTTGGATTTACTTCAAATTCTTTTACTGAGATTTTACAAATACATTCTTCCTCTTTAATATCTCACATTAACTCCATATTAAATCTATTTCACTAGTAGGTTGAATAAATAATGTTCAACACACGTTAATTTCTTCATCTCTTTACACAATACATAAATAGTAGATTGAAATCATGAGTCAATTGAAGCTAGACTACCATGAAAAACATGGAAGCACTGGACGGCCGTTTCGTCCTAGTATGGGACTCCTCAGCAGTGCGCATCCACGATCCCGCAAGATTCGAACGCAGGACCTATCAGTCTCGCACCAGGCGCTTAACCAACCAGACTACTGATCCGGCATCCAATGGTGTTAATGTCTAACTTCAATCAATTCACGAAGTTGCGCCACCATACACCATTGTCTTCAGTGAGCTGATATCTCACAACAGACCTGGTTGAACTCCACCGGTAACGGCTTCTCTCTAGAACTCCAGGAGTATCTCTTGAAGTCAGTCACTAGTGAGCAGATGATTATTATTAGAAGGGGTTTGTGGAGATTTTAGAAATTTCACAGATTGAAATCATGAGTCAATTGAAGCTAGACCACTGCTGAGGAGTCCCATACTGGGGCGAAACGGCCGTCCAGTGCTTCTAGGTTTTCCATGGTGGTCTAGCTTCAATTGACTCATGATTTCAATCTGTGAAATTTCTGAAATCTCCACAAATTCCTTCTGAACATAAATAGTAAACAGTAATTTCCCAACTGATCAGATCAACTTTTTTTTATAAAATAAGCACAATAATAAAATGATAAAATTAATATAGACAACTTTTAAGTAACATTAAAATAACCTTAGAAAACAAACTATCTATTAGGTTCAAAATAGGACTATGAATTAAGATGATAAACGGTTTAGGGTTTTTCCATATGATCGGACTATCAGCTATAATGTTAAAATACTATTTACCTACATGGATGAATAAGTTTCGTAAAAAAAAATTCAAAAGATGCTATCGTAAACCTAATCAGTTCATCCATAAATCAAAGTCATACCAAGAACAGATGTAGATGAAAACTTTGGATAATTACTGAGTTCGATAAATAAATGTGACTGTAAAATGTTAATAATAATAATAATAATAATAATAATAATAATAATAATAATAATAATAATAATAATAATTGAACTGAAAATTATTTTTGAATGATCAAAATTACAGAATAAACTGTATACCAGAATTTATTATCCTTGTACATCAATGTTTTGAAGATATTCTTAAATCAACTAACACAATCAACATGGGAAACACTACACATATTGATTAACGCGTCAATTCCAACTAGCCTTGTTGACAAATGTCAGCAAGCAAAAAACTCAGGCTCAAACCACCACATCAATCGACCTTTAACCACATAAAATCCGAAACTGAATTTTAAAAATATATCATGAATAATATACACCATTCTACATAAGCGGTCGCACACCAAATCGGAGAGAAGTTCCAACATAGAACGAAGTAGCTAAAAATGAAGCTTCTTAATCATTATTCTGCGATAGTTGGAATTAGTGCACATATTAAACTGAATGATAAACTGTCACATTGTTAGGGATCAGGCAACCAAAGTAAAATACCAGTAGTGCGTTATACAATGAAATGTGCAGTATTACAGGCTTTGATAGCTGAAAACTCGAATTATATATATATATTAATTATCCAAACGAGCACCAACTACAGTACAAGTTGATGTGCAGAATCATCAAAACTCCTCTCTAAAGTAGGTGTACAACTTTTGACAAATATATAAAGGATAGAACGTTAGAGAAATAACTTAGGATTAGTAGGCTACTAAGACAACACTTCATCCACATAGATAAATCGATTAAAAAAAGTTTTCTTACGTTTGAGATAATAAGTTGTCATCTAGTGAGACAAGGCGACCTTGATCCATCAAAAAAATATACATGATGATAGCTGGAAATGGAATTTTTTAGGGAAAAAACATAAGCAAAATAAACTGGAAAAATCCCTTAAAACATTTACATAATTTACAACAATCAATTAACGGATAACATAATTTGACAATATACACAGAACAATAGATTTTTAAAAGTTGTTAGACAACTAACAACAACTTAGGACCTAATATAAATGAGCATCGATCGAAGTTGTAACGTCTTGTATTAGCATTATGACAAAGTCGTAATCAGAGAAGAGTTTGGAAAATAGGTGTTTGGGTTCAAGTTCCCACACAACATCAGCACAACAAAAGGGAATCAATAAGACGGGTAAGAATCTAAATAATACAGTATTATTATTATTATCATTATCACTTGTAGTAATAACAATGACTTTTGTAATTATTTGTAGTAATGATGATAAGAGCCCCCAAATGCCCTGGTACAGCTGAGGGTGGGGGAGTTCGCTCTCCCTCTCAACATGCTCTCACATGGCCACGCGTATACAGCCACTATCACAAGCGTCCTACTCAGTGCCTTCTCACAGCGGGGATGTTGTTTACGAAATCGAGAGGACGAAAAGCGAATGTCCGGCGCTTTAACCGGGCTGGTGGTCACAGAAGGTTCACCTAGGGGAGTTGGAAAACCCTAATTCCAAACTAATGGTCGACATGGGCTCCAGGATCCTCAGGAAACAAATCGTTGGTCACAAGATACAATGGGACTGCATCTCCTGGCGTTGCTCCACTGCCTTGTGGATCAGACCTTCAGGTCGAAGACTCCAGGTGTGGCCACCTAACAAAACCATCTTCTTTGGTTTGGGCACCCGGGAAGTATCATAGCCCACATATAAATCAAATGACTTGTGAGGCGCACATGTATTCAGTGCCCCTTTGTACCAATATTTGTGTTCAAATAAATAAATAATAAATAACGATGATAAGAACCAACTATCGAATACAGTTAGGTCTCTGTGATTTAATCGAAGCCTAGACAAAGAAGAAATGCAGAAGAGGACCAAACGACGTGTAGTCTTATTATCCATTGAAATGAAGACAACTAAGCACGAAAAATATTGTTCGAAAATAAATAAAATTGGGAACGAGAAAGTATGAAATAATGGTAAAACTTAAAGTACAAAAAAGAAAGGATGAGTGAATTTGTGTCAATGCAATCCAGTTTCGGCCAACATCACCCACTCTACACCCATGTATAATGACTACTACATCCAAACTGTTATTATCTTCGGTTCTTTCTTGATTGAAATTATTCATAACCTCTACACACCTTTAGCTAAGAATGGTAGCCAGAACGTCAATTTCAAAAATGTAAGAGAGATAATGTCATTTGTGTACTTTGATAAACAAGTACACATAAAAACAAGAATAACAGTATTAGCGATAGTTGTTTTACATATACTTTTAAGAATTTAACTTAAATAGTACTTTTATCCACATCCAACTGATCTCATTCTATCGTTGAAGTAAAGCAATCTCTACATGTTTCCTAAAATCATTATTCAATAATCAATACTGATTAAATGAATAGATTATGATAAAATTCCAATTAACATTATTTAGAATATTGAAATTACATTGGTCTATTTACAAAACATAAACATTATTGAAAAATCAATTAAAAAGTAACTGGGGAAGTAACAAATAAAACTCGATGAGATTGATTTTTATTTTCGTAATCAAAACAAAAAAAACGGAATTATTTTTAGGGATAACAAAGAGAATAAATCAATATTAACGGTATGAATTTCTGTAATAATGTGAAGAATAACCATATTATGGAGAATATTTACAGAAAGAAGTGATGAAATGAAAATAATCTTGAAGGTAAAAAGAGTGAAGGAGATCAATACAATATAGTTAATTTACATTAAATGTTGTAAGTTGATCGTGAACATAGATGTGAACATCGAAAAATTCAATAAATCGTTTTTCTTTCCCTTCATAATCAATGTAGAAATAAATAGGTCTGGAATCTGTGTATTAAACCACACTCTTAGAACATATTATCACGTCTAGCATAGGAGACGAAGTAGTGCAGTAGTAAAGGATAATGAAAAAGAGAGTATGTTTCAAAAAGGATGAAATGAAAAGATGTATAAGAAGGAATATTGAAGCTCAAGATCTTGAGCAAGATGAGGTATGAGTGAAAATGTCTTGTTGAGATCGATTATTACCCGCATGAGTCAGCATCTCTAACCACTGATCATAGCTATCTCGCGAAATATCAAGTAGTCTGCATTTGTTAACGCAGCTCAGTTCAACAATCAATGACTTCATGGATTAATAACATTTATCAGCTTGGCCACCGATAACTTCCTTCACTCTGTTATCCCACCATCTAACATCGCTTGTCGATGTAGGTTGTGACTTGGAATACGTAACACATATTGTGACCTCATTAATTACTAATTATAAAATATCACAGGTGTAATGCTATAGGGACAACGACTTTTATTTTATCAGGAACGAAATTTCAAAAAAGACGATAAGCGAATATAATAATATTTTTATAATATTGACTGTTTGAAAGCAGAAATATCGAAAATTGAACAGTATATTTGAATCTTCAAAGGAAGTATAATTCTAACCCTCGAATAAAACCTTGCAAAATAATGAACTGATTCATATCAATACACATTTAACAGTACATAAAGCTTGAAAACAGTAGATCAATCAAGATTGAAATCGATGGATGAGAAAAGGAATATCAGGTAATAGATGGTAAGAAGTAATAAGATTAACACACCGGTGCTATTGTGATTACTTTTAAACCATGTTACGATATAAGGTTTCAAACCTTCGATTTATAAAATCCCTGGGATTTTTGTCCTACTAAGTAACGCAAACCAATAAATAAGAACTTCATAAGATAATACTATATTTCAGTTTGACTATGTCGAGTTGTTTCTAATCTACTTTCACTCAAATCAAGCACCTTACTCAAGATAAATGATGGCCTGAATACACATGTCACTTGTCTTGGGCACTTCAATAATTTCAGAACCACAGACCCGTAAAGTGACTTCTCTACAATTGCATATTCATCTTTATATATATATATATATATATATATATATATATATACGTTGCAGTCGGATAACTGACAACGGGAAACTTTTTTGACAATATTCTAAAAGCTTGTTCTACGTCCTTCTTGATAAGTTATTGTCGATAACAGTCTTCATCTGTCTACACGTATTGATGATATATATAGATAGTTTATGTAATAGCTATATTGTACTGAACGAGAACTGAAGTTGGGAAAACCAATTTATCATTTAATGCCAAATTAGTGTCTTCGTTAAATATGAAAACCGTATATTAAATACATTATTTGCGCACCTTCCTTCAGTCGTCTTGCATGTGCTTCATGATTCTTCCAATTCTGTTGTTATTACAATTTCTATTTCCCTTCCTGTTCTCTTCAATTCAACTTTCTGCTGGCAGGCATTCTACTTCTGACTGGTGCCACATATTACTTATATCTATCAGCATAAGTAGCATACATCATAATATGAGCAATAAGTGTTTGTGGTAAATATCTCCCGTTCTGAGTGAATGCTGCTAGAATACTGGCCTACATTAACGCCTAAGCTGGTGACAGGGAGTGAAGTAGTTGAGTCTATCGGCCACTACTTAACTCTGAAGTCCCATCAGCTTTGTTCGGTTGGTGTCTGACGAAATCTCGGCACAGATTCAGAAATCTCGATTGGCCATTTCCAACTTGGGCCAATTGTGACGTAAACGGGATGTTTACCTCCCAACTGAAGAACGAGTTTACTGCCCAGAAGTTTGCTTTGTTTTACTGTACGGTTATGAAACGTGGCCATTAAAAATATAGGATATATGTAAGTTACTAGTGTTTGGTCGTAGATGTCTTTAAAGCATTGTTAACGTATGTTGGAACCACCGAGTGACCAATATTGACTTCATACGCGAATGGTCTATGAGGTAGTGAGTTTTCGTTGACAAAAATGAATGGGTCATAAACTGCATATCCCCAAGCACCACCTACATCGAAGCGCGATGCCAGATGGTGCAAGGATGGATTGGGAGAAAGCTAGGATCAGTCAAAAAGATACGTGATATTATTCCATGAAGTCACTGACTGTTGGACTGAGCCGTGTTAGTAGATTGAGTCTATTTGGTTGTAGTCTAAAAGATTATAGTGACCAACAGCTGAAAACGTTAGGTGAAATAACTTGGGATCTGTTGAGATAGAGTAGGTGTATTCGATCGTCATCATTTACAATACTATTATTTCTATTACTTATTCATCGCGCTGCGCTTATGTGGTCTGGCAATTAGATCCGGAGATATGTGTCAGGTTCTAGATTGGTTTGGAAGTAACCTTAAAGCAGTAATACATATACATACATGTATTCTAAAATAGGTCAACCTAACTAGTGATAAGTTACTTCAAGACTTTGTGACATTTTTTATACAAAAACTTGACTTACGATTTACTATATGACCTAGAACAGGCTATCCAAAGAAATTTGAACTTTGAAAATAATTTAACTTCACTCAATATCCCACTTTCATAATTATTTACACGATTGTTATCATCATTCAAAAAGTTTTCTAATATGATTATCATCCAGACTGTTGACTTGATGTTAAAATGACAGCAATAATGATATACATTAAATTCGTGAAATTCTGAAACAAAAAACCAAGCAATCATGACAGATTTAAGTGTCGACGAAGGTCTAGTTAAACGATGCGCGATACAGGTGATCCATACAAAATTACGTAATTGGGATGAACAGTCTGAGTGAGGTAATAGGGTATGCACTACGAACAAGTACCAACAGTTTGTGATAAACTTCCTTACCGCGACTTGTTATATAGATCATAATTGTGTAAACATTGTAATGGGATGGCTTAATAATGAAAAGTAACCGATGCTCAACCGCCGGTTAACAGTCTAAAACTAGGCTTAACTTACCTTAGTTTGCGGAGTCGAGTGGTTTCACTAGTCTTTACGAGGTGACTAAAAGTTGAGTATACAAATCCATACTTCTTAAGTATTCCTGAGAACCTACTTTGATCACTTATTATAGTATGTAGAGATAAAGTACCACTGGTTGTCTCATAACTACCGTTTCTACTCAAGCTCATCGCTTGGTACCCCATAAGTCACTAGGTTATATTATTTGTTATTACATAAACAACAGCTTTGGTTTTCAACATACTGAGTGGATCAACCAGTGATTTCATCGTTGGGTATTGTATCGATTCTGTCAACAGTTCATCAATTCGCCCACCTATGATTCCAACAGCTTTTTCAGGTTAATTTCACCGCCATACTAGTTTAAAAACAAACCAGTTAGTTATTAATCTACTTGTGAATGATTCAGTTCAGATGGTTAAATCAGTTTTAATCGACGGTGATTGGAAAGGACTATCAAATCGTTTAGATAGGATTGCTTCAACATGAAGTTCAATCTCATGCAATCAAGCTATCCTTTGAAAAAGTTCAGCAACTTTCGTGTCGTACGTGTTACTATGCAATATCCAGCTAACATTTCAAGCTATATTTATAACGAATTCATTGTGGTGGAAAAAGCGGAACCGATGGAAGACTAAGGTAGAGTTTCATTTCCAAAAGATTTGAGGGATGAACACTTAAAAGGATATCCATTAACTCGTATAAAGTTGCAGCCCACTGTATTAAGCATTTAATTTCTATTCACTGACTAGTCTGTACTTAAATTTATGAAACACGTGTAGCACGTTGGAAACCTGAATAACAGAAACCATTTGGTTGCTGATGATTAGGTATATTGTATGTATGAAACTATAGAAACGAAAGTTAATCTAATCTTGGTTAACAATCGTCTGAAGTTGTAGGAAAGTGTATGCAGATAAAATAAAATGGAATTTGGCTCAAAACGTCAGAGATTTAAGTTGCCACACAATAAAAAATAGACTTTAGAATAAAAACGAATATGTATGAGGGAGAATGATGAACAATAAACTTTTCGAAGTTCACATTAAAAAGATAATCCATCCATATTATTAAGATTTATTTTGAACCGAAACACTCAGTGTCGCCGAAAACGTGAGACCTGATACTCAGAACACAGGTATATTGATTTGCGCTTCACAGCGAAACGAGAAAGTTTGCACGATGGTGAGGTGAAAATAATGATACCAATAGTGTTAAAGTTCAGGAATGGAAGGCTTGAGGCAATTCTGTTCTCAGAGTCTATCTGAGAGTGGATGTACCACTGCAACCACTGATCATACTCATCTATTAGACCCCAACGAAGACACTCGAGCTTATGATAGTCAATACCATGAATACGTTTTAATTAGCGAGTTTCAGTCCCTTTTTCCAGCCTACGTTTGTATGCAATTTCCAAAGTTATGGTTTGAACAGATAAGTGATATATGGTATGTGTTCCCAAATAAAACATGACGAGCCTAGTATTTCAGTCAGTAGGACTATGCAGCAGGTCAGCATGCCCAAACCATGAAACAAGAAAAATGCACGAGTACGTCAAAGTTCAGAATGTAGTTACCTGGGTTTTTTTTACAAACCAAAGGGTTCACAATACTATCAACAATGAATGATGGGATAGTTATTACAGAATTAAATGTGTCTTATTCTACTACCTTGACAGTTTTCAGACAATTCGATTAACTTAGTAACAAGACAAAGCAGCTATTAACTTTTTAAAAATGGGTAACTTAATGTTACTACTAACAACGGATCTAATCCTATCCCCAAAACTCTGGACAGCATAATGCGTTGTTCCATATAAAACAGCCGACGCTACGTGGTCTACACTTAGCCCTTCGTTATTTAGTACATAACGCTGATCTACGATTATCTGCTACACAAAATCAGCTAGACGCCATGAAAACTTTTGTTCTGACAAGGTTATATAATACGACTTTACACTTTTACTTGATGGAGTATAATCAGAAAACTTTCAGCTGTTGACACAATAAGCGTTCAAGGTCTTGGTTAAATCTGCCCCAAACTTCTCACGACACAACTCAATATCAGTCGTGAATAGAAAACGTAGAAACGCCAATCTAAGTTCAGTGTGAATCAAGGAAACTTAGATGTTTAACAAGTTTGATCCAACCAAAACGCTGGAGTAAACTATGTTTACTGGAAAAATATTAAAGTGATAAAGCGGTGTTGATTTAAAAATCACCAAATATTTAAAATGAACGATTAAGGAGAGTTTTGCTTCCGGGATATAATAACAGATACGAACGTTTTTACAATGACAAACAAATACCATAAACACTAACCAATAACGTAAAAGACTATAAGGTGTCCTAGAGTCAGCTGTAGCGATCAGGAGACATTAGCAAACACACTATACAAACAAGGAAGGTCATACAATATTTCCTTGAACACATGAAGAAAGGAATAACACTCACGGTAAGTAGGAACAAAATTAATATAACCCTGTACTATTTATGACTTAAAAACCCTTCATTCAGTGAAGTATCGTTTTTAACACGTCTATAGATGAAGAGGAGCAATAAAACTACTGCTACATTTTTGATAATAAAGGGGTCGGGTTCATCAGCTACTGCTAGGCTCGTTAGTTAGGTCTAGTTCATGCTCTATTTTGAGATACTCGGGCGAAAATAAGTCCATTCAATATTCACAACAACGTCATTTTACGTAACAATTCTGTGTTATCTCTTAGTTACGGTCATTTATTCTATAAGCCCAGCTTTACTTTCATATTTGTCATTCCCAGTATTTATAAGGTCAAAAAAGTCCCACGGATCGGTGCGTTGATGATAGAGTCGATTATCAATTATCCAGAACTCCATCCTCATTCTAAAATGTTTCATTCAAGGTATGAGTTACAAGTCACCCCATGCTATTTCCGTGGGTTTGGAAGTCATCGTTATACTGATGAAACCGTCAGAAGTAAGCGACTACGTTGGTTTTCGTTTTCTACAGGCGTAACGCCGGTTAAAATCCCATTTATAGCAAACTGCCGAACTAAATGGTGGGATGATAGCATCGTCAAACATATGATTTTAGGATTAATAACAACTGAGATCAAATTTTTGTGCAAGAATCAATCATATCTGAGATCTTTTAATAAGTTCAACATGAGCTGCATCACTTCGAGCAGTCGAATTTACCATCGATTAGCAATATGAAACGTGATTTAACCTTTACTCTTATACCCAGAGTAATGACAAATTTTATGGACGATATAGACTCTAATTAATATGATAGCTTTTACTGTCTGTAGCTACAATAAACCTGTATTACCATAAAAAAAACCTATCTTCTAAAGCAACTCCTTGATAATTGACATGGAGTCGTAAATAAGGGATTTTCGGCTTCAGTCAACAGCATAGCACTCATTTAAACGAATTTCGGATTTGTTATGATCCGAAGATGTATTATTTACACAGAATATATGTTCTTCAGTGAGAAAAACGGTATTGAGGGTGAGTCGAGCCTTGAGTCTACAACTGAAAACCGGTAGTGTTTATCAGTGTTAATGGATGTACACCACTGTGATCAAAATTTTACATTTATACAAATAATTAGACTGTGTGAGATTCCTTTAGGGAATTGAAGTACACTCTTACAATTATTTGCGTTCGGTACGAAAGCCAGTTCACGAATTCCAATCATTTCTTGATTGTAAATAAATCCCTTAAAATCAGTAGCTCTGTAAGTTTTTGATATGTGATGCTGACCTCATTAGTCTTAATGGACTCACCTACCTAAGGCACTTGATCATGCATCCTCACCAGATCACGAGTGTTACACTGTGCTCCACTTCCCCTACAACTGCTAGTCAGCTTAGGCTAGTCAATTCTCGATATATCAGTACTCTATCAATTATATCTTTAAGCCTCTTTGCTTCAAACTTCTGATTTCACTTGTTGGCACGTTTAGATCATAAAATGTGTTACTGATTAAGGTGTTGTCAAACTCCAAATACTTGTGGCATCTTTGCTTTTAAATCCATAAAGCTGATAAGATAATTTGTTTTGCAACTCCCTTTTGCTGCTCTCTTGCCTGGATATCGTAAAACAAATGGCCTAAGTATATGACCTCTTTCTCTATATGTTTCTGTAAATCATTTTGAGATTTTAAACCATTTTTAGTAAGAAGTTAGAATAAAACGGAAACAATGAGTTAGTTCAGAATTATTAGTAGAATTTCAAGTCCTGGTTAGTGTCAAAACGGGTTCCATGCCATCCTACAGATGGTGATCACACACAATCTTAGTGCAATGTTGAGAAGACCTGGTTACGTAAAAGTTAACAGAACGTTAATGGCAACCGTAGCCGGCGAACATAGCCGTCTGTTATACGTCACAGATGTGACAACGAGAGTTCGCTACCTTGTCGACACTGGCGCAGAAGTTAGCGTTCTCCTAGCGAATTCTGACGACCGGCTTCACAAATCAATTTTAAATCTACAGGCGGCAAACGGAAAGCCTATCGCCACATACGGTAAAAGGTAAGTTTACCTTAACTCGGGTTTAAGCAAAGCCATACACTGGATCTTCGTTGTTGCAGATGTTTCTGTCCCAATCATTAGTATAGACCTTCTACAACATCATAATCTACTCATCGATATGCGCAAACGGAAGCTAGTAGACGGAAACACTAATTTATCCGTTTGCGTAACTTCCTTTTCTGGTTGCAGATTACCTCCAGTCACAACTAAGCATATGATAGACCCCTTCTATCAACCACTACTCGATAAGTATTCTGAGCTATACCAACCGCAACCGAAATTACCATGTGTAACCAGCAACGTTACACAGGACCACCTGTATTCTCTAAAGCACGCCGGCTAGCCCTCGAAAAGCTAAGGTTGGCGAAAAACGAGTTTGACCACATGGTAGACTTAGGGTATCATAAGACCATCAAACAGCCCATGGGCATCTTCGTCGCACATGGTCCCTAAAAGGGACAACAACGATTAGCGTCCAACTGGTGACTATCGGCGATTGAATGCAGAAACCATTTCCGATCGTTACCCGTTGCCTCATATTCACGATTTGACAGCTACCTTGAAAGGTACAACTGTCTTTTCGAAAATCGACTTGGTAAAAGCGTATAACCAAATCCATATGGCTACTGACAATATTCCGAAAACCGCTATCTTAACTACCTTTGGACTCTACGAATTTTCGCGAATGCCTTTCAGTCTAAGAAACGCTGTACGAACCTTCCAGAGATTCATAAACGACGTTTTTCGTGGTCTCATTTTCGTACATGCGTAGGTTGACGGATGTCTAATAGCAAGTCCGGACAGAGAATCGCATCTCCAGCATCTGGATCTTGTTGTCGACCGACTACAAAAACATGGCATTACTGTAAACATTCAGAAATGTCAAATCGGAACTGACTCATTAGAATTCCTAGGGCACACTATAGATGCTCAAGGCAACCGATCCCTTAAAACCAAAGTGGCGGCCATTCTGGGTTACCCAGAATCGACCATCATCAAGCAATTACGCACGTTTAACGGCCTTGTAAGTTTCTATAGACGTTTCATACCGAAATGCGCATTACTTATGAAGCCTCTTACCGACCAACTTCGTGGAAATGGGAAATCCATCAATCTGGACGACACCGCACGAAAAGCATTCTCCACAGTTAAGGAACTGATCGCTAAAGCAACAATGCTTGCAAATCAGAACACTGAAGCACCCATTAGTATCGCAGTAGACGCACCCGACTCAGCAGTCGGAGGAGTCTTACAACAATTGGTTAACAACTCCTGGCAACTTTTGGCATTTCCTCTAGACGGTTGCTAGACAGTGAATCAAGGTACAGCACATTCGGTAGAGAACTCATATCTATGTATTGTGCTGTACGGCATTTCCAACACTATATCGAAGGCCTTGAATTTACCCTTTTTACTGACCATAAACCCCTTACTCTCTATTTAAGCTCCTCTCCGAAAAGGTACTCACCTCGTGAGTCTCGACAACTGGACTACATTTCACAGTCTATTTCAGATATTCAACACATTTCTGGAGCGATCAATGTAGTTGCAGACGCCTTGTCTAGCATAACTTCCTTGAACAGTTTCCAAGGTGTCGACCTTCCTAAACTGGTCCAGCTTCAAAAAGAAGACACTGATCTTCAGCACGAGTTATCGCCTAAAACCCCCAAGCTACGCATCAAACAGATGGGAACAGGTAAGGAAACCTTACTTTGTGCCACATCTACAGGTAGGGATCGCCCAATCGTGCCGAATCATTATCGACGTAACTTCTTCAATACGTTGCACAAACTTTCTCATCCAGGTTTTCGTGCAACCATCAAGCTTATAGCAGAACGGTTTCACTGGCCTGGCATGAACAAAGACGTGAGGGAGTGGGCACGCTCCTGTGTAAGCTGCCAAAAATTTACGGTGATCAGACACAACAAATGTACCTTAGGCTCATTTAAAACTCCCGATGCTCGTTTTGACCACGTTCATGTCGATTTGGTAGGACCTTTACCAGATTCAAATGAATACTCTTATCTCTTAACCTGCGTAGACCATTTCACTCGATGGCCAGAAGCAGTACCTATCAAGGACGTCACTGCTGAAACAGTGGCCCGCGCCTTCATCGAACGATGGGTAGCAAACTTCGGCTGCCCTTCAACCATCACTACAGATCGCGGACGTCAGTTTGAATCTGATCTTTTCCGTCGCCTGACCACACTTTTAGGAATCACTCGCTTCCGAACGACCGCCTACCATTCACAAGCAAACGGGTTGGTAGAACGTTTTCACCGACAACTAAAAGCTTCACTATCAGCTGCGAACGTTTCACAGTGGACCGACGCTCTTCCACTCGTCTTACGCAGTATTCGCAATGCAGTGAATGCTGACATTGGATACATTGCGGCTCAACTCGTTTATGGAACGACACTTTGGCCTCCAGGAGAATTTGTGTACCCTTGATGGATCTAACCTCCTACACAAACAGGCTTACAAAAGCAATGAATTCAGCTAAACCTTTTTCGCAATCAACTAATGTTTTCGTTCAACCTAACTTACGATATAATACACACGTCTTCGTACTTCGAAACTCGCATCGACGACCTTTTGAATCAGCATACAAAGGATCTTTCAAAGTTCTTCAACGCGAGCCTAAATACTATATAATCGATAAGAACGGAACCAATGATAGCATCAGCACTGATCGCCTCAAAGCAGCGTATTTAGAAGGAAATCCTACCCACGTCGGTTTTCCTTCGGTACAATCAAACGACACGACTCCGACACTTATAATACCTCATCCGACAACTAACACGCACGATGATACTTCGACAGTATCTGAAAATAAACTTAAAACAACGCGTTCTGGGAGAAGAGTAAGATTTCCGGAACATTTAAATGACTATTGCACGTAAGACACCAGTCAACATTTTGCCTCATCGCGATTTTCCATGGCATTATACACAATATAAAAAAAGTCATTTTTTATATGCTTATATTTATAATTATTTATTATGTTGCTAATATGTGTACTAAAATAATTTTTTTTAAAACATTTTGTAAAAATCGCCTTTACGCCATTTTCCTTTTTTCGCACACTTTGTGTCTTAAAGCGCGTACAAGTTTACTTCGACATGCACTTACATATTCTTTTTTCTTTTCCAGGACGGCTGGAAAAGACGATAAAAAGAACGATGAGGTTTACGAGGAACCAAAAATTTTCATTGTACATCATTTTTTTTACCATATTGTATTTCATGGTCCCTTATAGTAATGAAAAACGACCAGACGCTGCTGAACCTAGCAGGCTATCAGAAGAGTGTTTACCAACGACAAACTCATTGGGTTTAAACTTCTGGCTGGCCATGTCTTAGGTTCATCACTACCTCACACGAGGGAGGAGTGATCTGTAGCGGTAAGTAAATCCCCAAAATAAATAGCTCTGTAATTTCTCGACATTGGACGCTGACCGCATTAGTTTTAATGGACTCACCTAGCTGAAGGCGCTCGGTCATGCATCCGCACCAGATCACGAGTGGGGTCGCTGTGCTCAACATCCCATACAATCGCTAGCTAGATTAA
Organism: Schistosoma haematobium; assembly: GCF_000699445.3. NCBI lineage: Eukaryota > Metazoa > Platyhelminthes > Trematoda > Strigeidida > Schistosomatidae > Schistosoma > Schistosoma haematobium. Next base: position 13,326,671 of record NC_067200.1, read on the forward strand.
ATCGGACGATCCTCGATACATTGATAGCCTGTCAAATATATCTTCGAACCCATTCGCTTCTGTCTTTTGATTTCACTTGGTGGGTACGATTCATATTAGAAGGTGTTACTGGTTAAAGCGTTGTCAAACTATAAATGCCTGTGGCATCTTCACTAGTAATGTCAAAAATAAGTGGTAGTTCTTTTCATTTCTGGACTGTTAATATTTTCGTGCCCGTGGGTATTACCCACCTTTTCGATAGAAGTAGCCGGACTGATAGTAGGTAGGACTTTATCTGGATCGAAGCACATAAAAGGTGGAGAGTGAGATTACTTTTGACGGATACACAAAGTTCTTCGACGTTCAGTACGAAACAATAGTAAATATATTGCCTATAAAAAATAAAGAAATAAATGAAAAGTTGAGTTATAATGTTCTGACACTACTAATTTCACGGCAATTAGAAGTATTCGAACTATTCTATTAATTAGGAATTCCCGGAATAGTGAAATTTACAACAAGTAGAACCAAATGGGCACAAATGGACGAATTATGTTTGCAATTCGAAGTCAGCGGGTAATCAAGTACGAAGGAGTTATTAGTTCGTACAAACACCACAACCCCTACAGCTTAAACAGGAGTCCAAATTTTCTTTATCGATCCTACTGCTTCTCCTGAGGTTCATCGTTTCTGTCTGACTGAGTATTTGTTTTAGGCTCTGTATGGCCTAGAATGTACTTGTAGAATTATTGTCTAGTTCAGTATCAATACTACTTTAGTAATAGACCTAACCCTAAAATTGTAGATTTGTTATGTTGTGACTACCTAATCTACGATATCTTAGATGGAAATTCCATCATTGTCTAAACCCAAGATCACGGCATGTTTCAGTATGTAACTGTCAACCTTTGACTGTCTGCTTGGAAAGATGCTGGAATCCCTGAATGTAGAATCTGATCCCATCTTGTTGGGAATATTTTTACTGATTCTCAGTTATTGAAAACTTTTGTACTACCTAGTTCTTTTGTTGTTTAGCAAGTTCATTTGTGTTAGAGAAACTCTTAACTGTATAGTACATGCTGTACCATTTGAGGTATTTTGTACTTTTAATATAGTTTTTTCTCTTTCTTAAATTAGAACCGTTTAAACTGAGCACACCGTTTGTATAAAGTAACCAGGTACAAAAGGAAACGTACAATAACAACTGATAAATTATCGGTCCCATATAGAATGTATCGGTGACTTGGATGTAAATAGACATAGTGTAGAAATATCTATCCTAGGGTTATCTTCCTCAAATACCGGGACATTGATATATGCCTTAAATCAATTTCAGTAAGTACGTTTATATCATGTAAGACGTTTGTAAAATCTTGGATATGAGGTACTGGATACATATCTGGTCCTTCTTGAAGGTTGATGGATATGTAATTCCCACACGGTCGCCAGTCGCCTTCATTTTTCCTTGAGAACATATACAAAGCGTGTGGCTATTGGTTTTCAAAGGGAGGGATATTAACCAGTAGTAGTATGTGGTGAAATTCGGCTTTATTGCTTTTAAGCTTATCTGTTGCTGGTCTCCTGAGTCTAGAAAACACAGTGGGGCCTTCAGTTTTGATCGTATGACTTAGCTTCAGCCTACCATTGGGAGGCTGAGGGTTCGGTTTTTTGAGTTTGGTAACGGCGGGTATATCCTAGAATTTTGCGGTTGTTACGAACGAAATTTATTTTAAATTTAGGCAATTGACGTGATTTGCTTTGACTTTTGTGTAACTCAAAGTTTCATTCAGCGTCGAAAGTCATTTTTAGTGTCCACTAAAAATTCATCTCTTCGAAAAATCCATTACCAATATTAAAAGATCAAAATCGGCTACGGTGAACACCAGAAGACTAGCGTTAAAGTTTTCTGCCTAGAAGTTACGATTTTAATTTTGTTGGCAGCTTGATATGCAAGTGGTGAAGTTTGTCGACACAGTTGGGTGTTGTTGTGAGTAGTGATACTAAGAGCAGCACCAATATCTGCCAAAACTTTCAAGCCTGAATTTCTGCCCGTAACATGAAACGAGCGAATTTTTAGGCACTCCTCCTCAGTCGTCGTGACTTGTGGATGAGACATTCGTCTCCTATAATCTTGAGAGTTCGTAGTGGTCAGGTACAGGGCCGACTGAACTTGGGTGATTTGACAACAAACTGTGATGGTGGCCTTAAGTCTGAGGTTCCCCAGATAAACCTTTGGCTTCTCTGACTGTCCGTTAATTACAGGCGTGGATGAAAATTGGTTACATTTCGCACATACTGAAAGAGTAAGGAGACATGAAGTTGTGATCGAAAAGCGAAAATTTATTTACTTACACAGGATAGATAAAAAATCTATTCCATTTGCAGCCTATCCAAGCATATCAAATAGTGCTTTGTGTCTTGTGACATGACCTAAACAGTCAGTCAGTTACAACATACGACCAGCCATATATATATGCATCAGTCCAAGTTGTCATACCTCATTAACACAACAAGATGAACACCGGATTCATAGAAGTGGTTAATTCAGTGGTGGTAATATATAAAAGAAAGATTGCATATAAGGATATAGTACAGGAATAAAGAATTAGAAAGAAATACGTAAAGCTGTTTTAATCTCACGATTTAAGGGAAGACAAACAGTGTATACAACGACGCCATTGTGATCGATTCTGAGCCATGCAACCCAGAGTCTCCAAACGTTGGTCACGATAGTCACGCGGACCCCAACCAAGTGGTCTGCGTCTACCAACATGGCTCAGTATAGAAGTTAGTGACTTCAGTGACTGATGCCACATTTTGTTTTGCCCGCCCACAACTTTCTTCCAACCATCTCCAACACCAGTCAGCATTGCGCGTCGTGGTAAACGGTGTTCAGGCATACGTAACACGTGGCTCAACTATCTCAGTCGATGAAGACTTACAACCTCATCAACTGATTTGCCTTCATTCCTTAATACCCTGCATCTAACCACACTATTACTTACCCGGTGATCCCAGCAGATGCCAGCAATATTTCTAAAGCATCTGTGGTCAAATACTAGTAGCTTACGAGTATATTCTACTCTTAATGGCCACATTTCGAAGCTGTAAAGTAGAACAGAACGAACTACCACACAGTATACTCGTTCCTTACTTGATAGGCGGATATCTCGCCTTCGCCATAAGGTGACATAAATTGGCAAAAGCCAAAGGAGCTTTCTGAATCCGTGCAGAGATTTTGTCAGACACCAACCTATTAGGGCTGATCAGACTTCCAAGTGAAGTTGTCAACGCGTCTTAGAACTTCATTCCCTATCCTTAGTTCAGGTGATGACACAGGCCAGTCTTGAAGTAATAACTTGCATTAAAGAAAGAGAAACGCATCGCAAACCTCCTGGTGTTGTTGCTCAGTGCTACCAAAAGACTCTGCATGTTATCAGCGTCTTCACCAAACACGAATATGTCATCTGCGTATTTTAAGTAGATAGGTGGACCTCCTGGAAGGAAATCAGGTCCTGAAAATTCGGACGACCAGAACGTTATTTTGAGCAGTAGGCCATGTGGGGATTATGTGGTCGATGCAGCCACGACCAGGTCTGAAGCCAGCCTGATTTTCACGTGTTTGCAGTTCACGAGTCTTAGTTAGGCGACCGATAATTATTGGGGCTAATATTTTAGATGCCATGTTAGTCAAACTAATCCCTCTATGGTTGTCACAGGATGATTTTGACCCTCTCTTATATATAGGGACAATAAGTGATTGCGACCAGTCAGATAGGATTACGTCCGGCTCCCAGAGTTTAGCTAAAATATTAGTCAATCTAATCGCTAAAATTGGACCACCATGCTTAAAGACCTTTGTGGTCACTCCATCTGGACCAGCTACCCTTCATCGTTTCAGATTAGCTATGGCTTTCTAAACTTTAGCTAGCGTCGGGAGACCTACTTCAATGTTCCATTCAGGTTGTCTGAGAATGGTGGGTAGTTGTACAGTGGTTGAAGGCCAGATGGACTGCTCCTTAAAATGTTTCACCCGTCGTCCTAAATGTCTGGACTGGAAGTAGATAAGAGTGTCGTCTTTTTCAAAAATAGCCTCACTTACACTTGACTTATTACTTTCGGTTTCTTCCATTAGTCTGAAAAGCTGTCTGGCGTTACTTACAGCCACTACCATTTCAATATCTCTTGATTTCGTTTCCAACCACTGCTTACGGACGTTCTTCGGACTTTTGGTTAACCAAGATCTGATTTGTTTTCAGTGACTAATCGTTTCGTACTATTTAACAACATGTTTAAAGTTCATAGAGAACACATTCAGGCTGGAGATAGAACAATATATTTAATGTAAGTAGAGAGAAGTTATACAGAATCACTCCTCTTGCAATGCTGAGCCATGTCATCCGATTGGTTCGAAGTTTCCGCTTTTCACAGTTGACTTCTTCTTCGTGCCAACTGCGGTCGACTATGAACTAGTCAACCCGAGTTGCTACAAGATCTCCGTTGATCCACTTAAATACAGATCCCATTGCTTCGTTTGCTTCATCGATTTGCTGTCAGGTTGATTATTTTCAAGTTATTTTTCACTTGCTGGAAGAACTCTTCGCTTTTTCGTAACGGCCTAGATCCAAACTATCCTACAGGTGTTATTTTTGTCTCTGGAGTATACAGGTCGTGACAATAGGTTCTCCCACGATGTGGCGTTAGTGCCATTCACAGTAGTTGTTTTATTCGTTTAGAGCATTCCCCAACCCACTCTGTTCTGGGCCTTCTTTTTTAATTCCATCCAATTCTTGTTCATTTTTCTCATGTCTATCTCCATTTTCCGGCGTAATGTGTTCTTTGGTCTTCCTCTCCTCCTTTAGCCTTGAGGATTCCATGTGAGAGCTTGTCTTGTGACGCAGTTGTGTGCTCTCCTCAATGTGTGTCCTATTCACTTCCAGCTCTTCTTTCTGATTTCGTCCTCCGCTGGAGTCTGGTTTGTTCTCTTCCACAGTAGGTTGTTCTAATAGTGTCCGGCCAACGGATCAGAATTATTTTGCGTAGACAACTGTTAATAGACACATGTATGTTCTGGATGATGGCTTTCGTAGTTCTCCAGGTTTCCGCCCCATACAGTAGAACTTTCTTGACATTTGTATTGAAAATTCTGACCATGATGTTGGTTGACAGACAGTTGTTTTGGGTTCCATATGTTCTTCAGCTGCAAATATGCTGATCTTGCCTTGCCGATTCGCGCCTTCACATCTGCATCAGATCCATCGTGTTCATCAATGATGCTGCCCAGTTATGTAGAGGTTTTTACATCTTCCACATCTCCGTCAATTGTGATTGGATTGGTGCATTCTGTGTTGTACCGGAGAATCTTGCTTTTCCCTTTGTGTATGTTGAGACCTACTGCTGCTGAGGCTGCTGCTATACTGGTTGTCTTCTCCTGAATTTGCTGTTGCCTGTGTGATAGAAGGGCCAGATCATCTGCGAAGTCTAGATCGTTCAGCTTCATCCTAGCTGTTCATTGTATCCCGTACTTCCCTTCAGACGTTGACGTCTTCATGACCCAGGAGATCACCAAGAAAAAGAGAAAGGGTGGAAGTAAGCAACCTTGCCTGACACGGGCCTTTATTTCGAACGAGTCTGTGAACTGTCCTACACGCACGATTTTGCAGTTTAGTCCACCATAGGAATTCCGTATGAAGTTGACTATCACTTCAGGCGCACCATAGTGTCGAAGAAGCGTCCATAGCGTTGTCTTGTCAACGCTATAAAATGCTTTCTCGTAGTCAATGATGTGTAGAGTTGTGTAAAATGGTGAATTCCACCTAATTGATTGTTCCACAGTGACATGGACGTTCGTTCCTACCGTATATTGTGAAAGTGTTATTTTCGTTTCCTATTTAACATATAGCACCAATGTTTTGGCTTTAAATTAGATTATCATTCCTTATTTTAGTTTTATACCCCCTCCAAAGTAGGCGACTACATCTTCGGGTTTGAATATATGTAACTGGTATCGGTCAAACTGATCTATCCATATTAGTTAGGATGTTTTAAGCTGGGGCAGTAACTTTATATCCCTCAGATGTAATGAAAGAAATATGCCGAAAATCCTCCCAGAGTGTTTATTTGAGAGTGCTGTTATTCCTTAGCTTCTTACATTATATATTTCAATGTGCTCATAGGGCTCGTATAACCAAGCTGTTATATTTTCTAGTGTTTTATGACGTGGCTTTTATCATTTGACTTCGATTAAGATTGGCCTACTATCGAGTTTTCTTGATGAATGGTGCTACTTTATTGTTAGTAGGTCGCGGCGTTGAACAGTTAGTGAATGCTGATCGTTGACTATCTTCTGAAATCAATCATGTTAATCTTTGTTGATGGATGTTGGAAATGCATTAACTAACTCAGAACGCTACTTCTGTGCAAGAAAATTTTCTGATTACATAATGCTCTTGCACCGTTTGATAACCAGTTAAAAAAGGCAAACAGTTTGTCCATGGTATATTTTAATGCAGGTGACTCAAAAAGGCTTTCCACGCCACATAACATGACGTAGTTCTACTTGGTCGAATCCACCTTAGCTTTTTGGATTGTCCAATGAGTTTGGGTCTAATATTGATATTTCGTTGCTATACACACTTTTAACAAAGTTTTGGCTACTCGTCGCTAGTGATAGAGTTGCTCTACATTTAACCGATAAAACTACGTTTCTAGTCAGCCATGAACACAATGGTTCGTTATAATTACCCCTTGAATTATGATCTACTTCGTTATTAGTATTGCTGTAATGATAGACCTAACCCTAATACTATAGATTTGTCATGTTATGACTGTTTAATCCACAGGTCTTAAGTGGAAGTCACATCATTGTGTACCTGTTGAATTCGCGGGGTAGTGCCTTGACTACTGCGAGGAATTGTGCACGTGTGCCGTTCACGCCATGCTCGTAGAAGTTGGCTTCAGCGTAGCAGACGCAGGCTTCGATGTTGTCTGGCCAGAAGGGCATCAGTTGGAACGAAGGTAGGGACATTGTCCTTACCTCAAGTACATTGGGTGTCTGTTCAGTCATGGTGAAATACCAAGTACGAGAATGAACGAGTGAAAACAATCCAGAAACACGAAAAAAACCACAATACATAAAAATTAAAACAAAGCAATGATTTATGAAATTCCAAAAAGGAACAGACAGTTTGCAATTTGGCGTGCCAGATCACGTTGGGCTCACCAATGAAGATGCCACAGGCATTTATAGTTTGACAACGCTTTAACCAGTAACACCTTCTAATATGAATCGTACCCACCAAGTGAAATCAAAAGACAGAAGCGAATGGGTTCGAAGATATATTTGACAGGCTATCAATGTATCGAGGATCGTCCGATTTAATCTAGCTAGCGATTGTATGGGATGTTGAGCACAGCGACCCCACTCGTGATCTGGTGCGGATGCATGACCGAGCGCCTTCAGCTAGGTGAGTCCATTAAAACTAATGCGGTCAGCGTCCAATGTCGAGAACTTACAGAGCTATTTATTTTGGGGATTTATTTACCACCACATCACGTTTTCCTTTGACTACGATCATTTATGTATGAAACACTCGACAAGTTTATTTAAAGTCGGGCGTTCATACATACATCTGATGCATTTTATTGTATCAAAAGGTAAATAATCGACCATCTTCAAATGGCATCTTTTTTTCTTTAACATTATATTGTCATTTTCCGACTGAGTATTAAAGAACAATGAGATCTTCTAAAAAAGGTTCAATACTTTGAGGAAAAATATCTTCGGTAATGGTAATTAACATCACACACTGATCGTGACACATAAGCCAACTCTTAGTCATTTGTTTCAATCTTTGTGGATGCTAAAGAGCGCGTGAAAAAAGGGTAAGGACTTCGGCTGCCGGAATTGGTCCTATTTTACTGACGAGATATAAGCAATGAACCCTTAGTTTTTCATTTATAAGGGGTTGTTACAAATTTTATATATACACTACTTCTCGAGTAGTTCAAATACCGGTTTTTTCCACAGGACGTAATACTGATATCAGGTTTCATTATATTCCAAGCGGGTTCCGATGTTCCTTAGACGATAAAATTTAGGAAATTCTCATATTAGTACGCACTGGTCAATGTAACTTTTTTTGTACGCGAGATCTCCACTGCTTCATATATCTTCTGCTCATATATCCAATCTCCCAATTTTGTGGAAATAGCACAAAAAAACTCCGAGATTTCACCTGGTCTGGAAAAATTTCACCAAAAATAACTTGGGATTTTTTGGATTTCCCAAATGTCTCCCTTCAGTTTCTCCAAACTGAGTAAAAGTACGGATTTCCATACGTATTTTGGGAAAACCCCGAATTCCTAAGATTCAGGACACTGATTATCTGTGAGGTGTGTAAAGCTTAGTATTACTTGGCACAATTATGCGCTATACCAAGTTTTCATATTTCAGTCAAAATCACAAGTGTGTCGACGTTAGTATGCAACTAAACGTAGAGTGCAACCTACCGTTTATGGGAGGAATTTTTTGTCGGTTTTTGGAAAATTTGACGTAACCTAATTTTATTAGGAAAATTTAGGGTTTTCCCCAATATTTCCTGAAAACTTACTCAGACCTTGTGAGGTCTCTTACCATTCCTTCTTGTGCTTGCGGCTGTTATCACTATTGTTCTCTTCTTCTGTTGGTTAGTTCGCACTGATTTTGCAGGATGAAAACTAGCAAAATGGTCTTCATACGCACTAGAATCAATGTTGTTGTAGGGTAATAACAGCCACCTTCTGAATGGGTTTTGTAGTGTCTTGAATTGCATCCACTCACTTATCGCCTTCAAAGGTAAAGAACAGCCATCGAATAGATAGTTAACACTGAAAGTCACTTAAAGAGTGCAAACGTCCGGGCTCGGGTTAAAAAGCTCCATGAGTATTGTTAGTAAATTATAGTGGCACCGTTTGAAGTCAGACATATCGTCGAAGATTTACACTTCTTTATAAGTTTCGAGATTAGTATTATTCCATAACTTTCTCATCGACCTCTATAGCCCTTGATGTCGGGGTTGGCTTACTGGGAAACTCGATTGGTAACGTGGGATACGCAAGTGACATAGTTGTGTAGTGTGGCAACCTAAATCAGTGCACGCATGTACCAGGTTCCGCGTTGTATATATATATATATATATATATATATATATATATTCAAAACACCTGCCGTATAATCCTATCCAAATAGGTAGATATTAATTAACTGTCACGACTGATGTAATTTGGAATATCTCACAGCTGCATCTAGATGTTGATTCCTGCTAAAGACTATTTTACGAAGTTATCATTGGTATTGTCCATAATACCTAAATCAATTTCTACTTCCATGGAACTCTAATCAGAACGGCTACACTTCCATATGAGGTAGGCAAATAGTCGATAACTCTACAATATATGACGAGTTCACACCATAGTACCGCTGAAGCTACCATTCCTGCTTACTTTTGGAGGCAGTTTTATCTAAATACAATATTATTCAATATATATATCAGTCACAACGAGTCTTACTTGCATTTACTACCGTTAATGGGTTATAACCGCTAAATACTTTGCACAGGATATGCAACAGAGCTTAAGATGAATTACAAAATCCATCTATATCTGCTGATACATTACTTCAATTACAAATAAAATGCTAGATTTTAAAAATAAAACATGTACTCTTTGATTTTTCCTCTAGGAACGTCATGGTGTGTTACTATGACTCTCAGCTCGATCCATCACATTTCCGTTTGATTCATGCATCTGTTCCTGAAGTTTTAAAGTGGTTTAGCGATTTGTCCGCTTCTAAGCGTATAGAATTTGTTTGTGGCTTACTTCAGTTATCTACGCCACCAGAGCTAAGGTTCTACGGCAGCTGCTTGGAAGAGATTGCCCGTCAAGATTACGAAAGTCTCCATGATTCTGAAATACAGGCAAATGCACCCATGGAAAATTATGGTGTTTTAACTTTGTATAATACTGTGCCATTGAATCCTGGTATTTCCACTTTAGTAACTCCGATTTCTATCCCGATTCCTCCCTCATTTATAATATTAAATAACAACCCAACATTGCGATCTAAACTTATTATCAGTCTTTCACTACTTAATTCTACAAATATACCAGCAGCTACAAGTTATTTTGAAATGTTAATGGCTGATGAGAGTGACACACATTCGCCGAATGATCTACAAATATCGACTACCATGTTTAGAACATCTTCCCTTGTAAAATGTAAATCATCTAAGAGTGGGTCTGTTTCATCAGACGACAGTGATGACGAATTGTCTTCAGTAGATATTTTAAGGACTATTAACCCGCAAGTCTTGGATGAAATCATGCTCATTTACACACTTGCTGCATTTCATCCTGCTTTCTCTTTTGACCAGCGACAACGTTTGTATAAGCGTTTATCCATCGTAAAAGCCTTATCTGATCATTCAGTAAAAATTGCTCAACTTGCCAATCAGTATAAAGATCCAAATAAACATGTCCTTAGTGGGTGGGAAAAGCCCCCTCGAAAATCACAGTCTCCATCTAACTATAAACACCATTCCTGTCTAAATTTTCCTGCCAGATCTAATGTTCCGCTGTGTCCTGCACCAAGACAATGTCGTCTTCACGGTGACCAAAGCTCCATCAATCAAGTAAGTCACACAGTACCACTGAATTTTGTATATATCTGCATAGCTAAATCACATTCTACTACCAACTAATTACGTCCCCATTTTCAATCCATAAGTTTGGTTCATTTGTGAATTATTTTCTCTCTATTCTATAAAATTCATGAAGCAAGAGAACATTGAACTTTAGTGTGGATTCCAGTCAACTAATGTAGTCACGATATAGCGGTAGTTTGGTAGGCAAAACATTTGACTTTCATTCAATGGTTGACTGATTTAAACCCTCTCCCACTTCAGTTTAACCAGTTAGGTCGTATCCTTATCTATCATACAAACTATGGTCTCAAGCCGAGCGCATAAATCTGTTGTTTAAAGAATTCAGTAGTGATAACCCCTATGATCTATCTTAGTAATATGTCTTGTTAAATTTTGATTTTGTCATCATAATCAGATGACTGATAACGTTGATTTACAATCTGTTCACAGTCTGGTTTAAAAAAATATTCCCAGTTATCTAGATGCTAAGGAAATTACCATAGTCGCTTCTTAGTATTAAACTCGGTCGAACTACATACTCGCACTTTTCTGTAATCCAAACGAATTAATCATATATAACAATAAATTCATTCATAACCACATAAGTAAAAGTCGTTATAATATTTACCAGTAAAGTACAATTTCATGGTATCCATATCATTTGCTAAAGATGAGGCAAATTAGGATAATATCAACACAAAGACAAATCTAACACAGTTATTGTGAATTAAACCACGGTTGTACAATGTCATGTAATTATGATTTATAATTAAAAAGAATAGACTGGTCATTTCCGTCTTCATATCTTGGTATGATCAAAGGAACAAATAAAACTGGTCAAGTGCACTTTACATGATCTTGTAAAGGTGAAAATAAGATGTTCGATTGAAGTGGAAATTTGGGCCTAAACAAGTTACTATGTCTTCTTCGACCTAGTATTCTTGGACGATTCGATTCACTTGATTAGTTTCCAAATTAAAATACGATTTGACCAGAACGTCTGTGTATTCCAGAGTAAATAGCAAGTGAAGTTAGGATAGTAATGAAATGTCACTGTGTACGTAAAACTTACACAGGAGACGTCTGGTGTTCTCTGCCCATCCCTTAGCTCTGGTTGATTGAAAATTGGTCAGTGAGAATACTCCAACATGGTCTTACCTGAAACATCCTTTTATTGTATCTCCTTACACAAGTAAAAGGGAAATAGATAAAAAATGTTAACTTTTACAATCGCCCTTGAGTTTGATGTGAAGCAGTAATACGTTCAGGACTTCTATGATAATGGTATATCAACTACTACATCATTTTAGGTGCAAACGTACTTGAGTACATAAGGCACGGCTGTTTGCCGCATTACTCGGAGTGAACATATGACATGCGATTGTAACAGCTTCTAAAACTTACCGGGACATTCAAAGCTAACTATTTTTTGATGTCAAGTGATCAGGGATAATAGGGAAAAGCCCTCAAAGTCTTTCATGCTAATTAACACCCATCAGAGTGCTGTCTACTGTCTTGAAAAGAAAATTGATATTTTACGTAGGGTTTAAATCCCTATCCCCTTAATTGGTCAAATACGTTACCAATGGGCTACGTAGACCATGATTACTAGCCTTCTGTAGAACCGAGACGTCAATTGTCTGACCACTGAGTGGCAATTATTTTCATCTTACTCTTGGTACTGATTAAATTCCGTCGGTCAAGTTGCCACATCTTACTTAGATATGATATCGTATAAATACTAAGACCAAAATTCCATTTGTTGGTTGTATTAAAACCAAGTTCAATAGCTTTGCAGATTATTTTATTAAAAAACTTCTTGTCTATTTTAGGACTCCAATAATAATCTTTGTACAAAGTATTCACATTGTGGTTATTTGCTGTGTCATTGCTCACAATGCCGTAAGTAAACAGACATTTTTTCTGACTGGGAAATTGAGCATTTTCGTTTTGATTCCGTTTACTTTTTTCTCAGTGATCCAAGTGGATTTGTTTTGAATCCCTGTCATGTTGATTACATTCGATAAGTTAGGCAATAATCATTTATTTAAAGATAAATCTGATACACAGGGAGGCAAGCAATACAGAGTAATATTGACTTATGACATTAAACACACATGTCGCGAACTACAGGTAGATAAAGGCATGAATGGCAGATATGTTTGCAACTACTCTTTTCCCAAAGGTTTATTGTTGAACTATAATTGAACGGTGTATAATCGTTGAATTTCAAAAAATAAGCCTATGGGTTTTTGGAACATATTTGACTCCTACTGTAATCACTTGGTCTTGCATAATCTCATGTATATTATTTTAGGCCACTTCAACTGTATGTTAAATTTGGATAACGATGCGATGTATTGCCAATCAGCTGATAAACTCGGCAATTAATAGGACGGAAGAAGTAAGAGATCAATTCGTGTTGGGATTCTTGAATGAGTTCATATGGAGTATTTAAATGGATAAACAGTTAAATACGCATCTCAGCGAAGGGATCTCTTTTCAACGAATTTATTATCAAGATGTACAATCGTATATATATGAAAATTTTTGTTTTTGTAAAAGTACTAATTCCGTGGGGAAATGTGAACACAGTTAATAAAAAGGTTATAATACTAGATTACGTAATATGAATAATAACAATAACAATAGATTTGATGAATATAATAAGATGATTAAAATGTTTTTGTCATAATAATTTTCATGTATATACGATTGTACAGCTTGATAATAAATTCGTTGAAAAGAGATCCCTTCGCTGAAATTCGTGTTTTAATTTTAATGTTTAAATACGCATCTATACATATACAAATATAGTACATGAGTAAAAGTTAATAATTAGAAATCAAAACATCTTATAGGATTATGAATGACATTCTTAATATTAAAATAGGACTTGACCCTGATCAGTTACGATTGTATATTAACCCACAAATCATGACTTGGTACCTTCATCTGTACACGTGACTACTTTTCGTCTGTATTTCGCTGACCACTAAATTACTAGCATGAACTCATAACTTCTGCGACTAACAGTATGGTAGTAAATAGTCCAGTTACATCGTTCTCTTTCATTTATTAATAATTGCAACTAGTTATTCAAAAATATCGTTTGTGTGGATGACGCGGAGGAGCGAAAACATTTTATTTATTAGACATTTGTTTGTGGACTGAGACACTGCTCTTGTCCCCAGATCAAACTAGGTGGTCGCTCCCTGAACCTTTGTCCTAGAGGTCTAATTCACAAGGCAGTAAAGTGATGTCAGGAGATGCTATGGCATGTAAACTGGTAACCAAAAAAGTGTTCATGCGCCATTCATCCCCTCAGGATTCTGAAGCCCATGTACATAAGTGGTTTGTAATCAAGGTTTCATAACTCCTCTAGATGAAATGTCCGTATCCACCAACTCAGTTTAAGCCCAAGACGTTCACTTTTCATCTCACATTCATTAACAACCCGCACTTGTATAAAGGCAGTACGATTCGTTTGGCTGTTTATAAACCCGTAGCCGTATGAAAGCACTTCAAGAGAAAATGGGAATTCTCTTCACCCTCGGTCGCACCAAGGAAATACAGTTTTGCTTTCCTCCCAATCGCAACTACGGCTTGTAGGTTAGCAATGATACTCAAGTTTTATCATCCATCTTCATATGGTAATAGTATGAAGTGTAGAATTCGAACAACCTTGGAGATGTTTACTGGAAATTACTTTCACATAAAGTCAATCTTTGCACATAAATAGTGTTGATTGCAAGCACATTGTATGATGATAATAATAGCATGTAGTGTTTTCCGTTCACAGATGATTTAATATTTTTGTGCTTATCTCTGCTGTTGTTATGCAGGTCATTATCCATACATTCTTTTTTATCGATCCACCAATTTCTTATATTCCAATCAATTATAGTTAAGCTGATTTGTTGTTTATATGGAAGCAAAACAATCTAGCGATATATGTATCTACGCTTTACTTAAATCAACTTTTTTATTATTGTAAACGAGTCCTTAATATCAATGTAGTTGACGTGATTGGTTACTCTCTGCCAGTACAACCTGGTTTTTAATACAGATACTTGTATTTTCTGATTGAATACAAAAATGATAATAATATCTTGTCGAAACTAGTGTTGAAATATGGAACGCGTTTTATCGCAGTTAAAGCTAGTGAAACAATAGGAATCGGTTGGTGTTGTTCAATAAGTTAAGGGTGAAGGTAATATGCACTACTGTTAATGATTTATAAATAGAGGGAGTATGTGCTTAATTTGTAGAAGAGCTAAAATAATGGAAACTTAATATCAAAACAATGACTGCGATTCGCACTACATTATAAACGACACCTAGTATCAATCCACTACTACTCAGTCTTCATCACCTGTCTAAAGAGTTTTTCTCTATACGGTGTTTGTTCTTGCATGGTCGGGTTTACAAAATGAAAACCGTGATGCTGTCTGTCAAGAGCATTTAATCGAGATCATTCTGATGGTGGTAAAATATACTTCTAACTCCATAAGTGAGAATCAAATCGATGACTACCATTCCCGTTCCAGTGTTTGATAAAATATCAAGGTTTTTTAGGCTATGAAATTTTTTCACTTTACTAGACTTGCTTATCGTCGAATTAAATCTTATCATGAGAGAAGTAAGTTTTCCAACTGATTACTCATTGTTTGAAATGCTTTTGAATTCCGTTCATACGAAGAACAAACACTTGAACAACGTATGTTTATCGAATGAGTTTTCATTATAAATGTTTTTGCTGATATTTCTTATCCAGTAAGTGATACTGTTCGAATTGCCAGGACCAGGTAGTTTATGAGTGAGTTTCCACTTCTCCTTATCTGACAAAAACAAAACAGCTTTGCAAACGAGCTAATACATTTTCATTTTTGGATTGCGGTGATGATATCACTTCATTTGTTACAATATATCAGATTAAGCCCATAGCGTAGCCTGTGGACGTTCATTGCCTGGTTATGTTGCACTCCATATCAAACATATATATATATATATATATATATATATATATATATATATATATATATATATATATATCATCTGTTCGTCTAATTTTACCGAAGTTTAATACTAGCAATCTTATTATTTTGATCAACATTTATCTGTGATATATCATCCACTGTTTCAGAGAATACTTATCGTTAAATTTTACAAATATTTCCAGATCATCGAGGTTCTGTAACACATTCATTACGTCGGCATAGTTTACCGTCAGATTGTTTGCGTTTTTGTGGATATGACAGTGACGAAAACAATAAGGTACGTTTATTCATCATAACTACCGGTTACATATATTACTTTTAAATCATACGTTCTTTTAAACATACGTACACTCTCAAAATCTACTTTCTGGCTAGCTATCTTTTTTTCTGTTTCCATATCGAACAATTGATTGTAAAAAGAGCAATGAGTATAAGCGACCCTATTTTAAAACGTGCATCTTCAGCAGCTCCCATCCACGACCCAGCAACTGGGAGTCGAACCTAGGACCTTTGGTTTTGCACATGGACGCTTAATCCAATTGATGTTGAGTAACAGTAATATCAATAATACCTGCTTCTTATCCAGTTCCTTTTAAACAATTAATATTATAATTAGTTAACCCATTAGACTAATGCGTAATATACATGAACACTAGTTATGGAGTCACGTACATACTGAGCCTTGCTTCATACTCTAGTTTCTTAATAGAAGTTAATTCATCAATAACAGTCGGTTGCTGTGATAAAAGTCATTTAAAATGCAATTGAAATTTTATCACCTGCAGTTGGAGACCTTGGGTAACATGACTCACAAGCTGTCACAATGGTGTAGATGCACCTCCTTTTGTCCTTCCACAGACTCACAGTCCTATAATTTTCATGTGCTTTTTTAAAATTTTGATATCTAACTGTTTCTAATCCTACTAAAAATGTTAGTACTTTTTCCACTCTGAGATTTGCATACTTAAGATTGTTGCCCTACCTAGAGTACAGGCCGCCCTCCACCGGAGATCTCCAATCAAATCTGTCCTAAACTACTCTCCTTTCCAGTTGTTGCTAAGTTCTTTTTATGGTCTTAATGTCTGCTTCCGATTCCTAGCACTGTTTGTTCCGTTTTACCTGAAAGCCTCAACTTGAGACTTGGTTTGCGATGCAGTTTAGTGACTTCCACAAACGTTGTCCTATCCACATTCAGCATCTTTTCTATAGTTTCCTCAACTAGAGGCTGATCTGTTCTCTGCTACAGTTTGCTATTACTAATGGTGTCTGACCAATAGATCTGCATTACCTTGACTAAATATTTTTATTATTTTTCTTTACTTTTATTGCGATTGCAGTGGTAGCCCTCCCCGTGTCAGCTCTGTACAATAGAACTGTCCTAATGTTGGTGTTGAAAATCCTGGCCTTAATCATGGATAGCAGTACTTCTGGGTTCCATATTTTCTTCAGTTGTGGAAGTTTTACCTTTGCTCTCCTAGTTCGTACCTCGAAATAACCGAATTCTCCATGTTTATCAATGATGCCCACGATATACGTAAATGCTCCCACGTTTTTGCGAGCTTCGTCACCAAGTGTGGGTTCGTTGGTACTCACCACGTTGTGCTTTAAGATCTTGTTTTTTCCTTTGTGAATGTTGAGACCTACTGCTGTGGAAGCCACTGCGTCACTGGTTCATTCTCTGCATTTATTGCTGTGTATGCGATAGAAAGGTTAAGTCATCTTGATGAAGTTTTGTTCTCCAGCTCAGAGAACAAAATTCCATCAAAATCATCCACCTGAGCTACAAATCTTCTCCACCAGGCTAAATCATCTCCAAAGTCCCAGTTGTCTAAAGAGTCTACCGTGTCTAGCGCTGCTTCTGAGATGTGAAAGTCTTCATCACTCAGCCAACAGCTAGCAAAAAGAGAAAGGAGAATGGGAATAATTTTCTGACACCAGTTCTCACGTGGAAGGCATCTGTAAGCTCCCTTTCATGCACAAATTTGCAGTTCAGTTCCTTGTAGAAGTTGCGTATGATGTTGAGGATCTTTTCAGGTACTTCGTATTATCGGTAAACATTCCACAATGTGTTTTTATCCACCCTCTCGAATGCTTTTGCCTAATCTAGAGAGTTGATGTATAATGATGACTTCCATTGTTACATGACCGATCCTTACGAAAACCAGCTTGTTCGTCTCAAATTCGTTTGTCTACTGAATCTTCCATTCGATCCAGCAACACCTTTAAGAACTTGGTCTGACACTGATAGTAGTGTGATGTCCTTGAGCTCCTTCGGTATTTGATGAAGTATCGCTATTTTCAGTTTCGTTGGTACTTGCCGTTTCTTCTGAATCCTGTCGACTCTATGCCTGGCTTCAGTGTTTCAGCTGGTATGCTGTTTCATACTGTCACCTTGTCGTCCTTGATTTGTCTGATGGCCTTGATGGTCCCTGTTTTCTTGATGGAATAAGATTTACAGGGAGTTCTGCGTGATTCTTGGATTTCCGGTTGGTCCAGTGATAATGGTCGTTTCAAGAGCTCTTCAAAGTCCTTTATCCACCTGTTTCATTGCTCTTAAACGTCCGTGACAAGTTTTCTTATATTCATAATTGGTCCCTTCAATCTACTATATATTCTTGCAAGCCTGTTTGCTCTCTCACATTTTCTTCTTCTGCAGTTTTTTCTGCTACAGCTCTCAGGTCTTCTACATATTTTCGCTTGTCAACAATATTCTTCCTCACTCGTTTATTTACTTTTGTATATTAACCTTATGTCTTATCTTTCTCCGGCTTTCTCTTCGTCTGTTTTTGATCACAGTTTTTTTGTGTTTCCTATCTCAAGTCTTCTTCAAACCGTCTACGAAAACACATTATTTATTCTGTTACTTCTTGACATGCTCAAGTTATCGATTCTTTAATTCGTTTCCATTCTTGCTCTCCATGGTGGTTTCTTCTTTTAGCAGATCTTGTAAGACTTAGAACTTGTTGCAGAGTTATCATGAACTCGCTGTGATTTTTAACACTTCCAGGGAAGGATTTATTAAATTTTTATACTACTACTTCCATTATCTAATGCTTCTTTAGATTCATTTTTAGCTTAGTCATCACCAGGTGGTAATCTGAAGCTATATCAGCTATTCTCTTTGTTCTTCCATTGACCTGAATTTTTTTGATACATATGTGTACTTCCTCGTAGTTATTGTCTCCACCTAATGCGTTTATATCCGGTGTTGTCCATCTCTACCTTGGCGTTAGGTCTCGTCGGGATAATCACTCCCTATCCTGAGCGTTTCTGTAGTATGGACTGCAGTCTCTTATTGTCTGTGCTGCTATCATTAATGGGTGCGTAGCTTTGGTTGACATTCAGTGTGATCTTTTCCTTTGTTTTGAAGGATTCCTTGATCATTCTGGAGTCATGAGATACCCGTCGTATGAGTGCTTTCCGTTCCTCTTTGAACATTCTCAGTCTAACGTCTTGTGTATGTGTGATATATTTACTTCTCTGTGACTATCATAGAATAAAAACTCTCCTGAACTTTGTTTTTTTGTCTAGATTGTGTGCATTGAGTTTCACTTATTCCAAACGGATCCAGGCTTTATCTTCTTATTTTGTGGCTATTCGGATGGCCCTCCCAGTCTCCCAAATCATCCAGACATTTTATGTACCTGTTTTAATTGTCGCTCTGGTTTTCAGAAGGGGCATTTGTCTCAAGGCTCCTAAAAAATCTCGGCTTTCACCATGTGAAGTTATAAATTTCCTAAATAAATACTCTTTGACTTCCAAGGGAGGGTTTAAATAGTTGAAATTATATTTTTGGTTAGTGATTTTTCCTCTACCCGGACTTGAAAGTGACAGTAATCCTAGAGGGGCTCTGAATGCGGTTACTGTGAGATTTAGGTTGGTACGTTTCATTTTTCTGTGTTAATGTGGTGTAGCAGCTTGAAATAATGTTAGATTAGTGTAACTGTCTTATTCATCTCAATTGAACCAAGCTTAACAATTGGACTGATGTACACATGTCTCAGGTTACACGATGCATATAGTCAGATAACGTGTTCCATCATATCATAATACACAGCGGATTCTTATTCAATTTGTTTCCATCTGTCGTAATTTAATAGAAATAATCATACTTTTTGAATATTAATATTAAACCATTATTGATCAATGTAATTTGTTGTACAAATAAGGTATTAAGATTTAAGAGATGACCATTTTTATTAATTTAATCTGATAAAACCAGTGGAGTCTAATCCGTGTCTTGTATGAGACAAAAAACTTGTTAAATTTTATCAAAGATGTTTGTAGTAAACATTTGAACACAAAGCTACTCCCCTTTCAATTTCCCGCATCAACATAAACTCTTAATGTTGTACATTCACTTTCTCTTGTTTTTCTCCACATTGAAATGTTTCATTCTATCAGAATAATATTAAAACTAATACTTGTTGATATATAAACATGAAAATTGTTAGGGTTACTTGAAAGGGTATAGTATATATAGCACATGACATTAGACATAAAACATCACATGTAACTAACCTCTTTTATTAGTTGCTCGTAGTCAATTGTCTTTTTAAATATTTAGTACTTTTAAGTTCATGTAAAAAAAGCTGTGTATACAGTGATGTTGACTCATTTCATTAACTTTTCGGTGAAAAGTCAATCTTCTCTTCGATTACATTCAGTTGTGTCATCGTTTAAATGTCGTTGTCTGTTAATTCATTCTAAGTATTTAATTACATCAAACTTTTTCTCGTCTTACGGGTAGTAGGAGATCCATAGAAGAATATGTAATAGTGATTCTGACAGTCTTACATACTTGGTTAGTGAAATCAAATAATTGTGTGACCAGTAGTGGGGTTCATTAGTGTCAGTCATGAGACAAATATTGATAATGGCTATGCATGGTAGTTGCACAGTATTGCTAAATATTGAAGATAGGAATATAAATTATTAGATTCTGACTCTTGCATGCTCATTCCGAGGTCTGAAGGTCCTGGGTTCTATTCCTTGTAGGGTTGTGGAATCCTCAATTAGTATAAAATACCAGTGCGATGATTCTTTATTTTTGATGATTGTCTGGCTAAAATACAGTGTTGTAAATAACATATATGGATTTGAATAAAAACCACTGTTCCTGGGAATTAACGCCTCCGAAAGCTTTTCAATTATGATCATATGGCTCAATGAACTCAACATCACCAAAAGCATTCGCCTACCTCAGTTGTAAATCTTCATGATTTCATAGACCACATAATGTAATGGTAGTTTTTTGTCTGAAACAAATTTTCCCCTATCTTTTTAAAAATAAATTATGCCACTTTGATGTTTATTAATTCTTCTGTCCCTACTGTTTCATTCAAAATGCAATTTGTACCGGATTCTCAATATTTTCACGCTTATTCAACTTAGTTAGAAAGATGGGACTTATTAAGACACTATGAAATGGCTATAATAAAAACAGAACTAAACTATTTGAGAGTATTCATATACTGAACTGTAATCTTCGTAGCTATTCATGCTAATTTGTAGTACTAAATACAAATTTTTCTGTGTAATCAGCTCTTACGGACTCTGTTAGTGTCAGAGAGATAATATGATGGTAATTGATTACCATCATCTTACCTAAACCTGCCCCCAAACGCCCTGGTACGGCCGAGAGTGGGGAGTGTTATATCCTAGTGAAGATTAAATTACAGGTAACTTCCGAGGACTATTAATGGAATAATATTCTATAAATATTCCTATTGTATAATTATTCAATAATTAGATTATGTATATTTATATTCCCCTTATTATAAGCTTCATTTTGACCTATAATTTATTATTATACGATTTACTGTCCCTAAATTATGCTCAGTTTATTAACTACTGCCTCCCACGTTCACAGCCACTTTTTGGCTTTATTGTGTACAAATGTTATTTCCTATTTTATGATGCGTTGCGGTCTGTTTGATATATAAACACAGTATGTTTGAAATTTATGATTCGCATATTGGGAGCTGGTATTGGTGTTCTGGACTCAAGTGAACGGGCTAGGCGGACATAGGACCAATAAGAACGCTAGACTGCTCATACTGGCCGAACGTCATTGGTTTGGCACAGTGCTTAGATTGTATAAGTCACATTTTGATTGATGGATAAATCACGTGATAAAAAGCCGGACATAAAGTCATAACAGGGAGAGTCCGCTCTCCCTTTCGAAATGCTCTCACATGGCCACGCATATATAGCCTCTGCCAGGGAAGTCCTATTCACTGCCTTCTCGTGGCGGGGGTGTTGTTTACGAAATTGAGAGGACGAAAAGTGAACGTTCGGCTCTTTAACCGGGTTGGTGGACATGGAGAGTCCACCTAGGGGAGTTGCAAAACCCTGATTCCAAACCAATGGTGCACATGAGCTCCAGTATCCTAAAGGAACAAATGGCGTATGAACCAATCGCTGGTCACTGGCTACCATGGGACTGCATCTCTTTACGTTGCTCCACCGTCTTGTGGATCAGACCTTCAGGTCGAAGACTTCGGGTGTGGCCCCCTAAGAAAAACATCTGAATCGGTTTGGGCACTCAGGCAGTATCACAGCCCTCACACATATCAAATGAGATCTGTGTGGCGCATATGTATTTGGTGTCTCCTTGTACCAATATCTATGTGTTAAAATAAAATAAATAAATACCTAAACCCGAAGTAGTCCGAGTGTGGGCTCAAACCTTGCAACCTATTGACCGAGAGTTGCTCCACACTTACGTTTTAGTGTTTTTACGTCCAATAGATATGTAATATTACACTCATCCCGGAATTCATGATATAATGATCAGTACTTCTTTCAAATCAACTTCTAATGCATTTATTTTGTTGATACATCAAAAAAGCATTTGTTAAACAAATCAAATTCTCTTGTATAATGTCATCCAGACTTCTGTAATTTGTTTATTTGGAGGATTGCATAGTGCGTCATAATTAATCAGTTTTTTTATAAACGAAGATTGTGGAGTAAAATGAATTCATTAAATCATGGTCTTTCTCCCTTTTTCGTTCATCTAAAAATCGAATTTACGCAAATAGGAAAAGTAGTTGAAGTTGTCAGTAGTGGAATAAGTGACTCTATATATGTCACATACAATATTACATTCTTGAAATACTTAGTTTTCTGAATTCTATCAGTCAATCCGTATATAGAGGAAGATCAAGAGTACATGAAGTAAAATACATACACTTCATTGCTCATAATGTGTTTGTTGTTGTTCTTACTTTCTAAAAATGCCTGTCATCAAGGGAACAAATTGCATTGTATTTTAATTAGTTACACTATTCATTTCATGAAAATTTTCTGGGGAGTGTTTAATTTCTACTTGCCTCTGATTATTTCCATTCCACCCTCACCAAATTCATATACAAGTGAGTTGTAGTTTATTTTTATTTTCAGTGTTTTACATGTTTCTCTCCTTGTTAACTCGTCAATCCTTTTATTGTGCTAACTTGTTATTTATATTTTCTTTAAATTACCATTTTTAGTTAAGAATATTTAACTACGTATCATCGATGGGGTTGTATCCGAACTGGATACTCAAAATAAGCGTTAATTGGGCTCCGAATTGTCACTAACACAACAAATATAACACTTTACACCCTAACAACAGGTTAAGATATTAGTTTAAAACACTTAAGTTCGACTCTAAAATTAATATTATCTTCGTACATAGTTACTTTACTAGTCATACAGGTATGAATTTTAACACAAAAATGAACTATATCATTATTTTTACATATTTTCCCCCTTTCTAACTAGGAACTTATTTCAATTACCAATCCAAGTACCGTAGATATGCATTTCAACAATAAAAGTGATACATTGGATGTATCCTCGGTGACAAGCATTCAAACTGATTCATCATCTATTAGTAGACCAGATGATTCATTAGAGTCTACTAGCCGACGAAGGCATGATGCTTTCGGGAGATTCGATGCTATTATTATTATTACTACTACTACTACTACCACTGCTACTAGTAGTAATCAAAGGTCGAATGATGAACACTATCCTAGGACTACACGTTGTTTATCATGTCGAGAATACGATAGTCAAACTTGTAATGGAGAGTTATCTACTCATGATTCTGATTTGAATTATCTTAAAGAAGTACATCTTTGGTTGAAAAATCCTAATCGATCAGTTACTATTGGCGATCAATTTAATTCTTCTCCAAATACAATATCGACAAAATCTTCAATAAGTTTATCGACTTTATCCGATAATATTCACACTTCTTTCCCATCTATGTTATCAAATTCTCAGTCTACATCTAAACTACAGGTATCCGATGTAGTGGATCCATTGTTGTTGACCAAGAACGATAATCATAATGGTAATAATAATTCCAGTTGTGTGGAACAAACACTTCCAGCCAGTGTTTATGATAATCGTCTGGACTTGTCTGCTGACTGCCAATCTATTAGCGAACTATGCATAAGTAAGTGTATGTGCGCTTCAATACTCTACTTATTTATATTTCCATATGCATTCCTGTTATATGGTTACATTATATTCTTGCAAAATGTAATTAATTTGAACTGGTTAACGGCTTTTCGAGAGGTTCGCATTATTCTTATAAATTGTTCCAGCAAATCACCTTCGATATGATAATATAGCAATCAAATCAAATTGAATGACGTGTAACGCCATAACTTCTATTTTCATATTTTTCTCCGAACCTTGTCAGTATTAAAAGACAATATTTTGCCCATAATTAGAAAAAATTGCTTATTCAACAGTATAAATACAGTTCATGTGCACATTTCTTAATGAATATGGAAAAATAGTTGAATCACTTGCACTGATTTACAAACTGTTCGAACTATCCAACTAAATGAGCAGAGATGGATGTTGGCTAGCAGTAGAATCCAGGACGCGCGTTTCGTCTTGTTTGGACTCGTCAGCTGGATGTACCTACACTCCAGAGTTGGTGTTCACTCCGGGACTCGAACCCAGTACTTTTCGCCTCAAACGGCATCACGTTATCCACTTAGATACTGAGTCCAGATAGTCAACAGTTTATACAATAGAATGAAGTAATTCATCTTTGTATTGGTTGTTTGAATCTTACCGGAGTGAAGAAGAACTCTGGGATGCAGGTGCATCCAGCTGACGAGTTAAAAATAGGCCGAAACGCGCGTCCTGGATTCCACTGCTAGCTACCATCCATCTCTGCAGTGCTTGTGACTTAAAGTAATATCAAGGCAATCCGCACAGGATGCACATATACTAATAAGAGACTGATCAATCGCAATCCAACAACTAATACAAAAATAAACTATCTAACCATATTATTAGGACAAATAAATAGGTGGATATTCACCCCTATATGTTATTTGTTAATTGATGACAATCGATTGAAACTCGTCTGCACAATTTGTATCCTAAATTTTGAAGTTAATTCACCCCCTCTTATGTAGAATTTGAACTCCTTACTGCATAACAATAAAAAAAATTACGATTTAGAGTTATGCGATCTTTAATACTAGGTCAAAGCCTAGTAATGGTCGCATTACAGTTTGACTGATAGAATGCGATTAGTACTTAGGAACAGATAATATAATATTGGTTCCTAATATTAATTGATCACTTAGTCTGTAAATATCTGCTTTTATCTGGGAGCGGACCAAAGTATTTACATCTAACTTGACATCTTCCTACCACTTTTGTCAGTATTTATTATTTATTTATTTTAAGACATAGATATTGGTACAAGGAGACACCAAATACATATGCGCCACACAGATCTCATTTGATATGTGTGAGGGCTGTGATACTGCCTGAGTGCCCAAACCGATTCAGATGTTTTTCTTAGGGGGCCACACCCGAAGTCTTCGACCTGAAGGTCTGATCCACAAGACGGTGGAGCAACGTAAAGAGATGCAGTCCCATGGTAGCCAGTGACCAGCGATTGGTTCATACGCCATTTGTTCCTTTAGGATACTGGAGCTCATGTGCACCATTGGTTTGGAATCAGGGTTTTGCAACTCCCCTAGGTGGACTCTCCATGTCCACCAACCCGGTTAAAGAGCCGAACGTTCACTTTTCGTCCTCTCAATTTCGTAAACAACACCCCCGCCACGAGAAGGCAGTGAATAGGACTTCCCTGGCAGAGGCTATATATGCGTGGCCATGTGAGAGCATTTCGAAAGGGAGAGCGGACTCTCCTCACTCTCGGCCGTACCAGGGCACTTGGGAGCTTTGTGAGTATTTTGCTGTGATAAAATGTAAAAAAGATTGGCTATTCATAGTCAATCTCATTTTTAAAAAATGGTCAGTCCTGTGTAGTTTCACTGAATGATGTAATGGTAGATCATGATTAAAGTCATCTAGGTTTTTGGTCAGACGCGCAAATAATCGACTATCTATAGTGTCATGATATTAATATGTCATAAGCTTAGTATAGTCTTGTGTAAGAAACAGTATCCATTTAATGCAAATGGCTACTTTAAACATTGTTCACGTTGATTGGATGACCTAATCAGTATATAGTGAACCGGAGAACCATGTACCTATTTATATTCGATAATTTTGATGTTTGATTATATTTCCTTGAAAAAACTTGGACCAGACTGCCAGGCGAAACGTTAGATTTACTTCGAATTCATTCGCTGAGATTTTACTAATAATTCCTTTCTCTTTTAAGTATCAATTTAGTTTATTAATACTCAATAATTGGTAATCACCACTAGTCTTCGGTGTTTCAGTTAATTTTTGTACTCAAAGATTTGAATTCTGAACCCTCTAGTGTGAATTTCTCTGTTCATTATTCGAAGTAGTCAGAATTAGAATTATTCGTCTTTTTAATCGTGCTATATTTAACTTATTACTCATATAGGTTGGTGTTCGACCAGTCGGTTAGACCATTGTATAATAATACATTTTAACATATGATATTCGATTTACAACATGATGACTCATTTTGAGACTGACGGTGCTCATAAGAAGCACAAAGCAACAAGTATTCTAGTAATTTATATTAACGTGTTTATTAAGTAAAGATTCCTTTACCTAGCTTCAACCCACGTTCTAAGTTTGAGAACTATTGATCCCATCCAGTTAATCAAATCGAGATAGGTGGAATGGAATTCACACCTATGACTTATTGATTGAAATTTGAACACCTTAATTACTGAAGTGATCTTTTTGACAGTAAAGGATAAACTGCTAATGTAGTCGTACTTGAGTAAATCTACTGTCATGTAACACCCATTCAGTCTGTTTTTACCGTCTTGTATTAAGAAATGGAATGAATATCTTCAGATTTATGGCATCCAGTAATAATTAGTCGGTTTTATTAAGAAATATCTCTCTAAAGTGATTGCTATGATCATATTAATTAGTTTTCTCCATTGAATTTCGCTACTGCCTAGATACAACAAGAACCTTAACAGCTTCTGATGGGCCTTCCGTTTATAAAGATCTAGTTCGATCATCTGAGGAATTTACTTCGTGTTCGCCACCGATTAACCTGAGTTCAATGAATAATCCAATGTATTCCTCGTCATCTACATCGAACAGAAGAGTCGTAGCCACAACATCAAGTTCAGACTTTCGTTTTGGTGCTGAGAAATGCTCGAAAACAATATCAGACTTTTGCCCCCTATTTCCAAAGCGTCATAGTTCCGGTTCTTCTCCAATCTCCACACCACCTTCTGAAGAAAGCAGTTCTGACTCCACTGCACTAAAAGCATCTTCACCGGAATATTGGACTCCAAAAGGCACATCACGTTATATTCGTGGAATATACACACCATACCAATCTTACAGTCAAACATTTCGTCCTGTTGTGAATCATTCTCGAGAATCTCAAGTAAAAAACACTTCCTCTTCATGTCGATTATCCCAAGCATCTCATTCGATGGTTGTATCACAGTCCAGTAGTGTATCAAAGCGCAAATCTTACAACCAATTCACCTTGGAGGATTTCCCTTCATTATCAACTTTACGTTCCATGGTCAATGCGGAATCATCAAATGTTTCAACTAAACATAAAACGAGTAATGAAAATTACAGTTCTTTTAATAGTCATATCAATCATAGTTGTAACAACAGTAAGGATAATGATAATGCATGTACTCGTCAATTACCGATCACATCCACTACTTTTCCCGCGTCCTCGTGTGAATTACCTAATAGTGTACAAAATTCTCAATTAGATTTTGATAAACTTCCAGGTTAGTTAAATATTTTAAAAGCAAACAATATTAATGATAAATAGTACATTTATTTGTACAGAGATAGGGCTATTTACAATTGATACTTGTTGATATATTAAAAAACGCTGAAAAAAGTATGTTGTCTACATACTGGTTAGTTAGTCCTGTTTTCCCATTTTTATTTTTTCCAGAAAGATCTCTTATTCTTGATTACTTTAAACATCTAAAACGTATTTTCACAACACAAAATGAATATTTAACTTCGTCATCTTAATAGCAGTATTGTATTGTACAAATTTATATATAGTTAGTCTTAGCTCACACTTTTATGCAAGTGATGCCAGCTGATAATCTTATTCGTTTGCTCAAATCAAAGTAGGCTGTTAAAGTGGGACTTGAACCAGAGACCTGTAATTCTTGGTAGGTAGCTAAGAGCTCTCACCATTACTCGACCACCTTCCTAATTTTTCTCACTATTTCTATTGCCGTCCATTTTCGGGGACGCCATATCTCCAGAAATTTCTTGTCTAACGTCTTTTAGAAACTTAAATTTATCGTTTTTCGCGCCAAAAGCGGCCATTTTTACCTTCAGATGGTATTTCCCACTTGGAAGGACGCTAAGTGTCATTGGTTTGTCACCTCTTTTAATATTCTGTTTTGTGGCGCTTCACAAGAACCGTTTTATACTGTATGTGTACGCTTGAATTGTGTGCTTGGTTCGTTCCTGCTTCTGGCTGCTTGTGGAATATAC